>NC_060268.1:50882839-51223092 GCF_021613505.1 Equus quagga
AACGAAACACTGGGCCGCCTGCAGCGGAGCGCGCGAACTTAACCACTCGGCCACGGGGCCAGCCCCAAAAACCTAGCAAATTTTAACTCACAGTTTCTTTATAAAGCGTAAGTATTAGACTTCCAATTTATAAACATTTGTCAATATGGTTTTAATTGACACTTTAAAATATGGTTCAACTCAGGTGACTGTTTCAGTTAAATCAACAATAACAGACGAAGATTTTGAAAAGAGTAGCTATGTCATGAATATGCAGAAGTTAGGATAAATAAATGCAAAGAAAGCATGTTTTATATTTTATCAGTAGATGTCAGAAATTTCCCTCCCCACCTTCTCTAATTAGAAATTCAAGCATTTTCACGATTTTAATACTCAGCCCACAAGGGGCACTCCATAAATATTTGCGGAAACCATCCATATATTAGAAAAAATTTGTATGGGGAAAACAAATCTTTAATTCTACCAGAAATTCATGAAAATAGATAAAACTATTTTAACTGCTACTACACAATTATTCCAGTACGACCTAGGAGAAATTAAGCAGTTTCTTGATAACACTGAGGTTAAGATATTTTGAAAAAGTGTCACTAAGCAAACTCTTTAAAGCAGTAGGAGGATCAACACTGAGAAAAAGGAATAAAATAAGCAAGAGATAAATGTCAATTTAAGAAAAATTGATTATGTAATACAATTAATTTTTTTAAAAGCTCATTTCACATTTAAGGTGTGGCACTGAGATCATCAGAAAATAAGCCTGGTCGGTAAAACCAGTGGACAGAGGAAAGGGGAGGACATCACCACGCTGCTGGCACACCTTGCCCTACCTTTCCCCAGCCCAGTTTCTGCTTTTCATGTTCCGTTAAGAACAATAACTTGGGGAGTGGGAGACGGGAAGGAGAAAAGGAAGTGACTGTAAACTCTCTCCCACACACTCACTCCTCAATAATCCCTCATTTTTGGAGCCCCTATTTATCATTATTTTTTTCTCTTCAAACGCAGCTCGAATTGCACTGCTCCCTCCTGGCCCCCAGCCTCAGCTCTGGCTTCTCGGCACCTGCACCCCGAGAGCCTCTGCCAGTGGCTCAAAGCTTGGCTGTTACCCCGCCTGCCAGGGTTTCTGGACGGGAATGAGTTCCAAGCAGCTGACTTACAAAAGAACATTTGTAACACAACCTGTTCTTAATATGGAGACTATATTTATAAAAAACCAAATTCACTTCAAAGGATGAAGATTAATCACTACCAAAGGTATTCAAAAAAATGTGGTACTGGCTGAGAACAAAATTTCAAGAGATTCTAAAAATGTTTGAGTAATGATACAATTGTTAGAGCCCCCAAGCTGACTACTTTCAAAAAGGGAAAAGACTTGTCTATATATGTAATTTTTAGTATTTTTGTTTAAAAAAACACACCTTTCTTTACACTTATGCCTCAAGGGGGCTTTGGAGACAGACAAATCAGGATTCAAATTCTGGTCCCACTACTTATCTGCCCATGACAAAACACTTAACCTCCCTGAGAGGCTGTTTCCTGATCTGTAAAATGGGAATAAATATCATGTATCTTCCAGGACTGCCAGGGGAATAAATGAGGTAACATGTGTGAGCTATCTAGCTCGATAAGGCTGCCCCAGCACTCCCCTGCTTCTGAGTAAGTGTTAAGGGAACAGATTTAGGTCATACAGTTTACATCCAAACAGAAAAAATTATGAGGAGGCTCTTGTTAGAGATTATTTTTCTGCAGTGGGTCCTCAACTGACCATAAAATGAGAGGACAGAACAATCCCACAAACACACCACAAATGCTTAAAGCTTCTGATGAATATAAACTAAAAGAAAAAGGATTCCTTATTAAAACGATGAAGTTAAGACCCCCACAAAAAGTGAAGTTATTTAAGAGACCATAATTCTGGCTGTCATAAATCTATTGCAGATTTAAAAACATTTACATTTAACAATCAGAAGAATTATCTCTGGAAAACAAGTTTCATGTTAATAAGTTTTTCATAGAAATTGTAATTTCCTACAGTAATAACATAATTTATTCACTCTTTTTTAGGTTTATAAGGTATGACTGAAATAAGACATTTAAAAAATTTCATCAGAACAGATACTTTACACAGCTACTAATTTAGGGGTCATTTATTCCAACAATACTGTCAATTCTAAAATTCCTATTTGAATGAAAATACTCATTTGAATGCATATATGCATATAAAAAAATCACTCACTATTTTATAGTAATGCTTCATATAGTTCATTTTTTGTGAGACTAAAGCACCTTTCACATGTCCAAAGATCATTTTATTTATAAGCATTAGTTTCTGAGAAAGCAGTCTAGCAAATAATTTTAAAACGCAGTCTTACTTTTACCTCTAATATTTAGTTTATTAATTTAGATACACATATGTACTTAAAAGTACATATGAATGTATCTTTAAATTTTAAATAGCAATGAAAAAATTAAGCAAACATCAGCTGGGAGACCTTAAAAGTTTCATATTTTGGCAAAGCAACATACAAAAAGCTTTAAGCTTTATAATGAAAGGACTACTATTACTATTTTTGTTGGCTCAAAAAACCCATCTGAATTTAGTGTTAAATGAAGTAAGAGTGAATTCATACAAATACTGAAAAGACAAGTTCTCTGGCTAAACTCTTCTTTTGCTATCAACTCTACATAAAGTAATGCCCTGTCAGCTTTAGCTTGTGAATAGTTTTGTACCTGGTGGTGCTGCTGCCATCACAGTTAGAGCTGCCATCGACTTGGTACCTATACAGTGACTTGTTATGAGGAAGCGGGCTAATTCCAAGACTGTGTCAAATGGCTGGCTTAACACTTTCTGGGCCCACTCACACACAAGGCGGCAAGCAGAAGAGATAACTTCCTCGTCAATATTTTGAAGCTGCCCAGAAGGTTCAGCTCCTTCCAACTAAACAAAGGAAAAAGGAAAAGTTAATTTTTAAGAGACAGTTCATAGAAATTAAATAGAAGCAATTCAAGATACGTACTCTTAATTAGAAGATACAATCTAAATCTGCTGGGTCTAAGTAGTATGAAGTGACGTATGGCATGCATATAAGAGCATTGCAAATAAGGTGTCTTTGCCTATAGCCACTGGTGCGCAGCCATCAGCAGCATTGTGAATGTAACATTTAAATGGTTGTTAAACATATATGAAGACTAACAGATCTTTTGAATCTTTCTAAAAGCTTTTCTAACATCAAAAAAACCAAACTATGCTACTAGCCATATTTGCTCTTCTGAAAATATTCATACTAAACATATTACCCTACAACTTAAAATTTCCTCTTGACAATATAAATCATGGATATATCTACAAATCAGTAACTTTAGATACATCTTTGTTCTCTGAAATTTCACGAGCCATGTTGATATAAGTCATATACCCTAACATTTTTCAGTCACTGTTGAATTTTTGGGCTCATTTATTTTGTAAAAGACACCGTTCCTGGTCCCTGGTTTTATCCAAATGAGACTATGCAGTATGCATTTCAATGCTGATATTAAGGTATAATTCTATATATTAAAAAGAAAAGGCAAAATTCTTACCCCATCTCCAGTTTTGTGAAAGTCAAGATTGGGCAGTGTTGGCATATGGACAAAAGCTTTTTTTCTTAGTCCACTGTAGCAATATGTAATAAATGGTTAAGGTCTAAAGTACCCTAAATTAAATAAACTGCTTATATAGTTAGTTATATGAAATGAGAATAAAATCAGCATAAGATGACATCTACTTTCTGAGTTCTTCAGTAAGAGAAACCTTAACATTAGAAACTCAGGACACTTTTACTCTTTTGAAACTGGAACAGTCCTTGTAGAACGTTACTGTCTTAAATGAAACAAAATGATTTTCATCTGTTATAAATTTTACAAATAAATGTTCCTAATAAGCTGTGCCAGCCACCAGTAACAAACAGGTCAAAAGGAAAGGAATATCCAGATGGAAACCTGGCACAGAGAAGGGAAACTTTAGCCCAGGGCACTGGGACAAAAACAACTCTTAAGAGTGTCACAAGGGCTTTAACCTTTTCACTTCTCTTTTTCCACTGAAACACACAGGATTATCGCCTGTAACATGCCAAAGACACATCAAGACATTTCTTTTTGTACTCAGGAAACAAGTCTAGGTCATGCAACAAGTGGCTCAAAAACACCTGGATCCATTTTAGAAAAGCAGCCTTTCCCCCTTCCCCTCATTTCCTCCAGAGTAGTGAATTTTTATGCTTTGAAAAATGCCAAGAGCTAATAAGCAGAGAGAAATGATGTATTTCTAATATGACAGAGAGACCCTCTATTTTACAATCTTATTTCAAGATTAGGAAGAACTTTAATAAATTCTTAAGTTTAATTTTAATTTTTTTTTTTACTTCTGTTTGCTCCTAAGTATTGCTCCATCACAAGAGGGACCATTTCTATGCTGTGGCTTTAATTTTAATAGAGGCTTTAAATGGTTGGCTGAAAAACACTTTAAAGAGAACACTTATCGTCCAGTACAAGTTCCACAGAAATTTTTTTGAATATTCTATCTTTTGCCAAGGAGATCCCTATTTTTCTAAATTAGAGGAAGTAAAGAAGATAATCTAACATCTTTCTCCATTTTTATTGATACAACTTACAATTGCTGTACTGTGGCATGCCTCAATAATTCTTATTGTTAAAGAAAAGGACATCAGACCATAAGAACACATTACAGAGACAGCATAAGGTGAAATCTATCACAATCCTTATAATAACTACTGTTTGTTATTTCTCTTGCAGTTTGATAAATAGCTGGGAAAATAACATTTGCAATTATTCTACTAAGTCCTTTTGAGTTGTTTCTATTTGTTAATTTAAATTTATTTCTCAATAAATGTAGTTGAACTGCAAGCGCTGGTTGAAGTACCACAGCAGATGTTCTGTAATAAGCACCCTTACAGAGATTACTAAAAACCACTCTGGGAAAGGATATTTAGATTTGCCTCTCGTGCCCAGACGACGTGCCTTCATGTTTGGAAAGACATTTTTCATGATCTTTCCAAAGTCAGCAGCACTTAATGGATGGTAACCAAGATTGTCACAATAGCTCCTGAAAAAGAAGGAGGGACCAATTTAGAGAGCAACAGAACTCAGACTTACACAGCACAGTGCTATTTCAATACAATTTGAGCCCTTTGAGAAAATGAAAAAACACATCTTCAAGTCATTCACCACAATTCTCACTGATAAATGATTATTTTTTGGGGACTAACTCAGGTTTAGCTAGCTTGTTTCATCCTCAGGGCATACCGTACCACTGCTTTCAACAGCATTCAAGAAACTTGCAGTAAGAGATATTGGCAGTACAAAGTTTTCCAACTACAATCCAACCCTCCACTCTGCAATGAGTACATCCAGCTCAATCAGTAGGGCTCTAAGTTTCCACATATGTATCAAGCTCACATCCTGGGATAATTTCCAGTATAAACATTATGTATGTCAGACATTAGAGACAAAACCACAACATGGTTTAAAACAGAAACATGATACATTAGAAGTAAAAGGGACCTTGGGGATCATCTATGCCAACACTCTCATTTTACCAATAAGGGAAAAAATGAAGGCATAGAGAGAGGTCCTGAAGGTCCAGTGTTCTCTCCTCACCCCCCTGACCCCTATTATTGCTAGGAAAAAAGTACTCTGTAAGGCAGTAGCTTCAAGAGGGACAAGGGAAACAAGCCAAGTCTTAACGACTATTGGACTCAGCTATTCTGTTTTTCTCCAGGGCTGCCAGCTGTAGGTAAAAGGCCAATCCCTCCACTACAAGAAGCAGCAGGCCAAGGCCACATCTCGTTCTGGCTGCCAAGGCCTTCCTCATAACTTTTGGCCTTTGGGAGAACCACTACCTGAGACATACTAAAGAGGAAGTCAGAGGCATTCCAAAGTAATTCAATCAGATCTCTCCACCTCACCACCCCCATTTCTGAATCAATCAGAGCAGCTTCTTGATGAAAAAGTCATGCGGTGCACAGCCAACAAAGAGATTTAGGATGAAGAAAGAAAGGAAAACAACAGAAAGGCCTGATGGGCAGGGTACGGTGATAACCAGGACTTGAGTTCTTGCAGACTGCTGAATATCTTGGCAACATTCCTGAAGCAACCTGAACTCAAGAAGGCAAACTGGGAGAGACTCAAGAGGAGGGAGGGATCCCTGGAGCCTTACCAGAGAGAAAAGGGGTAGGTCTGGAGACCATGGTCTTTTTCTTGCTTGTGTCCTCCCTATCCCCACACCAAACCGCACATACCTCTGTGGGGAGTGGGGGAGAGGGACTGCCCAGTAAACACATTCCCAACAGTGCTGAAGAGCAGGGAAAAGGCAAAGGAGCTAAAACGTATTGAGAATTCCCTCTAGAGGAAGTACTAGATTAGATACATCATATTTAAATTGAGACTAAACGTGATACTTTGAGTGGCTCAGGGGTCAAGGTTTAAGGTACAAAGTGAAGGGATGATTTTTTGGGCGCTGACAATTTAAATGAATTGCATCAAATAATAACCATTTCAGTAATGGGTTAAATCAGTCATCTCTACGGTTTAAACAAGCACAGAAAGAAAATGTGAATGAGGCTCTTTTGCACCTCAGGAACTTGACACGTGTTTCCTCTCCATGGAACATTATTACTTTTCTTATCCTTCAAGTCCTAGCTTAAATGTTATGATTTCGAAAGGGTCTCTTCTGCCTCCCCTGTCTAAAATAGTGCTCTCCTGCCACACCCTCACCATATTCCGCATCAGTGTACTCTGTTTCTTTTCTTCTCATGACTTACAGTTATGTAACAGCCAATTTACTTGTTGTCTCCTCCATTAGACTGTAAGTTCAACCAGGGCGGTGACCACATCTATCTGATTCACCAATGTAGTCGCAGCACCAGGAACAAGATTTAAGAGTTACACTGTTTACCTGTTACATTAAGCCTTAATATGACATTAAGTATGTCATACTTAAAATGACCAAACCCATTAAAGAAACACATAAAAAGGTTAAAAAAAAAAGTAAAAAAGAAACTACTGGCCACTGCTTCCCATGACAGCAATGGCAGATGGGCCTAAAAAAACTAAAACCAAATAAAGAAAAGCAGGGCAATGAGTCTAATGAGAGATATAACATCCATTCTAGCCTCCCTCTGTGACTTAGGTCTTGGTGGTTTTTTCAGTATATTAGTATACCAAAATTTTTTACTTTGGCAGAAGAGGTAGGTGAAAGGTTGGCAAAGTTAAGAATCAAGATGATCAATGCAAAATTTGCTTGTCAAATAGAACTACTCCTGAGTGTGATTTCAGAAGGTGACCATCTGATTTCATCTGGTTTTTGACTATTATTTATTCCACTAAAAAAAAGAAGTTCACCTTTTGGAAGAATTAATTTTTTTTACAATGACCTTATCTTTAAAATACTCTTCAGTGGATAAATATAAAAAGTATCTTGTACACATATAAACAGCTTAAATTATTCCTCCTCAATCAAACAGTAGGTAATATTAAGAATAAAACTGCTTATGATTCAAAATTCTATACTTTGACATCTTACATGTCAAAGAGAAAATAAAGAGACCTCAATTTAAAAGCAATGATAACAGTACTGAAACAGGTCCTCAATTTTTTTAATTTTGTGAAATCTTAGAACTGGAAATGAGTTTAGAAGTTGTATAGTTCAGCTTCCTGCCAGATGTGGAAATGGCCCTACTCTTAAATGATGGGTTACCTCAATGTGAACACTTCCCCTTATGGGGAGGGCTCTATATCGTGAGGCAGCAGTGGTCCTCATTTTCAAAGAAAGAGAATTTCATTATTAGAGTCCCTTCCTCATTGGGAAGATCTAGATATTCAATGACTCTGTCTTAATCTAATTAGGTAAATATTTATAGGCTATCTACTCGTAATTTTGAAACCAGTGCTATACAATAAGCCATAGGTCATTCCAGGCCATGTGGAGATCCTGGTTGGTTACATTTCGGTTTCCTGCTTCATAACTTTAACTGCAGGTTGATCAAGCAAAATATGGTGTCAGTTAACACTTAACTCAGTGTCAGATTATATTTATGCAAGACACAAAAAAGGGAAGGAATAGAGAATGTTCTATTCACAGGATAACTAACACTCTAATGCCATTCTTAAAATGAGACCTTTTTTTTTGTTGCAATGTTTTTTTAAAAGTATGCTTTTAAGACTTTGAAATTAAGCCTAAAATTCAACATGACCATCAACACATTGTTCAAAATTGTTGGCAGCAAGTCAATCTTTAATGTTTATTCATACCATTTACAAATTAACTGCGTAAGTTAAAGGTAAACATTATTTAAAGGTACAAAAATATAAACAAAAAACCCATAAAAGACCAGTGGCAAAATATAGTCATAGGATACCTAACCATACCTGGACATTCTTTGAGTGTTTTGTATGTGTTACAACATTTAATCCTCCCAACACTTTGAGGCAGGTATTTATATTACACACGCTTTTTAGATGAGGAACTTGCGAAGAGAGAGGTGAATCTGGAAAGGATTTGGTCATCCAGCCTAACCTACTCATCTTGCCGATGAGAAACTTTTATTGCTAATTAGTGACTGTAAGCAAACTGAATGCTTGGAAAGCAACCAAAATTATATTATTAAAAATTTTTCCAATATTTAGAAAGAGAAGAATTTACTAAGAATTATTCATTTTCTATTAAAAGCCCTTTTCTTACCAAGACTCACACTAGTATTTTGGAGGGCCTTAACATTCAAGTATTACAGACGACAATAAAAAATATGGGAATTTAGGAAGGTTCCGAAGACATGTAGAATTACATTCCCTTAAAAGTATTAATCAAACAATACATTTGCCAGATGATCGGCAAGATAAATGAGGTAAAAGTAATATGGTCAAATTAGCTAATTTGCTTGAGCTTGGAAAATGAAACAGTTGCTGAAATCCTCCAATACTTTTAAGGTGCAATTAGGTCCTAAGACTCTGCAGAGAAATTCTTTGAAGGTACCTGACTTTGATCATAATGGATTTGACTTTTCCTATTGTTCCATGTTTTGGGCAGGACAATGATACACAGCTGAGTCTGAGGCACGGGGCTAGGTCCACTGGGCTCTGGCATTTGACAGGACTACTCAGAGAACACTGTGGAAGTGCACAGTGTAAGGTATGTGATGGCTTGGTGTCCCAGTGGACAGCACAGCTGGAGAAGCACTGCATTCGGCTGTTGGTTAGTTATCGTGTCTTCTAGTCTAGCCCTGGAGAGCACTTTAGAGTTGGCAGCAGTACTATTAAGCCAAGCTTAGACAGGACAAATATCACCTTTGAAATTCAAGTGACAAATCGTATTTTTGTAGTAACTACATAATAATATGTCTGAAAGATTACTTTGCTTGAAGTCAACAAAATTAAAGAAGAGTTAAATTATCATGTATATATAAACAAATGATCATGCACGACCTTATTAACCAGGTCTTTCCTTCCACCTTGCTTTTCCTTTTTCATGGGATTATTAACTAAAATGATTTTAACTAATAATTCCATGAGAAAGATTCAGTCATGGTGAGTCAAGATTAACATGTCAAGGATCTTATCCTGAAGTTTATAAATTACTAATAAAAGAACATAAACTTTAAGGGTAGTCATCTGATAAACCCTCAATATTTTAAAAAGAAATCTGTGTCCTTAACTATTTAACTATAGTAAAAAGTAAATATTTCTATTTTTATTATGTCTTAAGAAAGTCTTGATTCCTCACTATTGCCTAAGAAAAAGCCATTTAAAATGACTATTCCTTTGGTCAGTTTGTATTTTTTTTTTAAATAAACACTACATACATAAAGGATATATATATCTCTCAAACTCTGGATATAGTGCAAACTTTATTGGTACACTTACCTTCAATTTTGGATGGTCTCAGTTCTTTGTTTTAAATTAACCTCACATAAAATGTTCAGATTACATGAATAAATATAGTAACTGCCTATAGATTAAGAATGAACAAAAACACTGAAGCAGTGGGCCTCGACCCAATGAATCCCTGATTAACCATCTCTTCCCTGAACTTCCACCCAAATCCAATTTAACTATACTAACAGTTTCAAACATTTCTGAAATCAGTTTAGTAAAAGGATAAATTTGACAGGAACGAGGTTGTCTATGTTAAAACAACAACAAACTCCACCATCATCTGTGTAATCATACCATTTTGTAGATGAGGATACTAAGGAACAGAGAGGTAAAGATGATTTGCAAGGATAGTTAACTAATGAGTGATTCTTTATATTACTGATGAGCCAAGCAGAGTTTTACACATTGGGTATTCAACACATATTTGCTGACTGGTGGCACTGCAATCAATATTTTCAAAAGGTTCCTTCTGAAGAATACTGATCAGTCCCCAATTTGATTTGCTGCATAAAATCTCAAATCAATAAATACATATAGGATGGCATTCTTCTAGAAACTACATCAGGAGAAAATGATGAGTGAGATATATTTACCTGCCTTTAATTATTATACAGAAGAGAGAAAAATGGACAAAGACTTAAATAGGCTCTTCACAAAGAGGATATCCAATTGGCCCAAAGAACATACAAAAAGGCACACAACTTTATTAGTCATCAAGAAAGTGCAAATTAAAACTCAAATGGAAAATAACCTAATTACCATACATAGTAGAATGGACAAAGAAATTGCGGTATGTATTCATAAACAGAATACTAAACAGCAATTAGAATGAGTGAACCAAGACTACACAAAACAAAATGCATGAATCTTTCAAACATATGTTGAGTAAAAAAGAACCTAGATACAAAATTATTTTATAATTTCATTCATATAATCTTCAAAAACAAGCAAAGCTAACGTGTGGTGTTAGAAGCAGGGATAGCAGCTCCTCTTGGCAGAGTTGGGGTGATGGTGGTGGGCAGTGTAGTGACTAGAAAAGGACACAAGGGGCCTTCTGGGATGATGGCGATGCTCAGTTCTTGATCTGGATACTAGGAATATAAGTGTACTTACTTTGTGAAAATTTACCAAGTTGTACACTTAAAATTTGTGCATTTTCCTGTGTGTATGTTACACCTCAAAAAAAGTTACATAAAGTACTGTAAATAAAAAAGTCCTGTAAATAAAATGCTATGACAGAGGTACAAATGAGCTGCCATATGATCACAGAGATGGAAGCAATTTTAACTTAGATAAGGGTATAACGGTGTATGCAGAAAGTATATTTAAACTGGGCCTTGGAAAACAAGCAGATTTAATCAGACGGGTGTTGTAGGGGAGGGGGCTGAGGTAGATCTATTGCATGTGGAGGAGAGTGTGTGAACAAAAACTGAGAAGAGCAGGGTGCGTTTGTGCAATCTCAAGAAGTTCAAAATAGCTAAGGTGTAGGATGAATGGTGAGAACAAGGAAAGAGGGAGAAGAAAGGTTTATACAGGATAAGGTTCATACCAGGTAAGGTGAAATGTTGGACTGTGGAAGAGTTTGAATAATAATAACTGCTGCCACATATTGAGGGCTAACTATGTACCAGGGACTATGGTAACACTTTTTGTATGTAGTTTTAAACCTTAATAAAAACAGTATGATATTTTTACATTCTACAAAGGGATAGAAAACAAACCGACACTAAACATAACTGACATTAAACGTGACTTGCCTATGGCTACAAACCTCAGTACATCTCTAAATGAGGACTCAAACTTAGACATGGTTAGTTACAAAGTCCAATTTTTCTCTACTATATTATTCTGCTTTCCTCTGAAAAATACAAGGTTTTGGACTTCATTCTGTAACAATGGGAAATACCAAATACAATCTGGAAGGAGTCTTTTTCATAACTTTTAAAGAAAGTCTTAAAGAGGTTTTCATTTTTCAGGCTAAACAGTTTTTATTTCTTATGATTAAAATGGTTATTCCATTTGCTGGATCATTTCAATGAACTTTTCAATGAAGTGAGGCAGTTAGAACTACACATAACATTTCTGGTCCTTTAAAAATTTACAGCTTTCAATTTTATAGTTTTGGTGACATCCATGAAAACTGTATAGTAAGGACCACTGAAACAACAAGGGAATTAAAATGGTTCGCTAGAAAACATCTATTTAACACAAAAGAAGTCAGTAATGGGAAAATTCAGAAACAAAAAATAGACATAAGACAAACAGAAAAAAGGAGCAAAATGACAAATGTAAATCCTATCTTATCAGTGATTACATTAAATGTAAATGGATTAAACTCCCCCAATTAAAAGGCAGGAATAGGCAGAATGGATTTAGAATAAAATATGATCAAACGATATAGGTCATCTATATAGTACATATATATTTTAGATTCAAAGACACAAATAGGTAGAGAGTAAAAGTTGGGAAAAAGATATAGCATGCCAAAAGTAACAGAAAGAGAAATGGAGTGCCTATACTAACATCAGAGAAAAAGACTTAAAGACAAAAATTGTCACTAGCGACAAAGACAGACATTATTTCAGGAAAAAAGAGTCAATCCACCAAGAAGATATAACACCAATAACCTATACTGCACCTAACAACAGAGATCCAAAATACATAAAATGAAAATGGACAGAATTGAAGGGAGAAATAGATAATTCAACAATAATAATTGGAGATTTCATTACTTCTCTTTCAACAATGAGTAGAACTAAGCAGAACATAAACAAGGAAACAGAATACATAAACAACAGTATAAACCAACTAGACCCAACAGACACCTATAGAACACTCATATCTATTGAACATACGACGATAGATCATATGTTGGGTTATAAAACAAGTCTCAATACATTTAAAAGGAATGAAATAACACGAAGTATTTTCTCCAACTATAATGGAATGGAATTAGAAATGAGTAACTGAAGGAAATGAGAAATTCACAAATATGTGGAAATTATAAATGGGTCAAAGAAGAATTCACAAGAGAAATTAGAAAACATGTTAAGATGAATAAAAATGAAAGCACAACATACCAAAACTTACGTGCTTGTAGGGAAATTAATGGCTGCATGTGCCTATATTAAAAAGGAAGAGGGCCCACCCTGTGGCCTGGTGGTTGAGTTCAACATGCTCTGCTGTGGTGGCCTGGGTTCAGTTCCTGAGTGTGGACCTGTATCAGTTGTTGGTGGCCATGCTGTGGCAGTGACCCACATACAAACTAGAGGAAGACTGGCAAGGCTATTAGGTCAGGGAGAATCTTCCTTGAGCAAAAAGAGGAAGATTGGCAAATGTTCCTCAGCAAAAAAAAAAAAGGAAGAAAATTCTCAAATGGATAACCTAATTTTCCACGTGAAGAAACTAGAAAAGAGGAAACCAAACCTAAAGCAGGCAAAAGAGGGGAAATAATAAGAATTAGAGTGGAAATAAATAAAACAGGATCTAGAAAAAAATTAACAGACCCAAAAGTTGATTCTTTCAAAAGATCAACAAAACCGACAAATCTTTAGCTAAACTGACCAAGATAAAAAAAGAGAGAAGACTCAAATGACTAAAATTAGGAATAAAAGAGGGAATAGTACTACTAACCTTTTAGAAATAAAAAGGACTGTAAGAGAATACTATGAAAAGCTAAATACCAACAAATTGGATAATCTACATGAAATAGACAAATTCCTAGAAAGACACAAACCACTGAAATGGACTAAAAAAGAAACAAGATGATCTGACCTATAAAAAGAGATCAATTTAGTAAATTAAAAAGTACCCACAGGAGGCAGCCTGGTAGCGCAGCGGTTAAATTCGCAAGTTCCACTTCGGCGGCCCGGGGTTTGCCGGTTTGGATCCCGGGTGCGGACCTACGCACCACTTGTCAAGCCATGCTGTGGCAGGTGTCTCACATTAAAGTAGAGGAAGATGGGGATAGATGCTAGCTCAGGGCCAATCTTTCTCAAAAAAAAAACTACCCACAAAGAAAAGCTCAGGCCTAGATGACTTCACTGGTAAATTCTATCAGTTATAAACTCTCTCACAAAAATAGAAGAGGGAATACTTCTAAACTTATTCTGTAAGGCCAACATTCCCTGATTCCAAAAACAGACAAAACGTATCACAAGAAAGAAAAATAGAGATCAATATCCCTTATGAATATAAAAGCACAAATCCTTAAAAAGACTAGCAAACTGAATCTATCAGCATATACAAAGGATTATTCACCATGACCAAGTGTCATTTATTCTAGGAATACAAGATGGGTTCAATATACAAAAATCAATCAATAATGTAATACACCACGTTAAATGCATAAGGAAAAAAATCTGACAACGATCATCTTAGTAGATGCAGAAAAGGCATTCGACAAACTTCAACATCCAACAATCTGGTAACAGAATGCAAGTTCCTCAATCTGATAAAGGTAATCTATGGAAAACCCACAGTTAACATCATACTTAACAGTGAAACAATGAAAGCATCCCCCTTCAAACTGGGCAAAAGACAAGGATGTCTGCTTTCACCATTTCTATTCAACATGGTACAGAAGATTCCAACCAAGGCAATTAGGCAAGAAAATGAAATAAAAGCCAGATTAAAGAGGAGAGGTAAAACTATCTCTATTTTCAGATGACAAGATACTATATATAGAAAATCCCAAGGAATGCACTAAAAAACTATCATTAGGGCAAAACCTAGTTCAGCAATGTTGCAAGATTCAAGATCAATATATAAAAATCAGTCATGTCTATAAACTAACAAAAGTAAAATTAAGAAAGTAACTCCATTTACAATATCATAAAAAAAAGAACCCTAGGAATAAACTTAAGAAAAGAAGTACAAGATGTATACATGAAGACTACAAAACATCCTTGAAAAAAGCTAAAGATCTATGTAAATGGAAATATGTCCCATGTTCATGCATTGGAAGAAGTAATATTGTTAAGATGGCAATACTCCCGAATTGATCTACAGATGGAATGCAGTCTTTATGAAAATTTCAACTACGTTCCTTACAGACACTGACAAGCTGATGCTAAAATGCATATGGAAATTCAAGGGACCCAGAAAAGTCAAACTAATCTTGAAAAAGAATGAATTCAAAAGACTCACACTTCCCAATTTCAAAACTTACTACAAGGCTAAATTAATCCGACAGTGTAATACTAGCATAAAGAAAGATACATAGAACAATGGAACAGAATTTAGAGTCCAGAAGTAAGCCCACACATCTATGGTCAATTAATTTTCCACAAGAGTGCAAAGACCATTCAATGGAGGAAGAAATAAAGTCTTTTCAACAAATGATGGTGGGACAATTGGATATCCATGTGCAAAAGAATGAATTTGGGTACCTACCTCACACCGTGTATAAAAATTAACTCAAAATGCAAAGAACTAAATGTATGAGCTAAAACTATAAAACTCTTAGAAGGAACACAGTGTAAATCTGCATGACCTTTGAATTAGGCAACTGTTTCTTAGATGTGATACCTAAAAGCACAAGAAATCAAAGAAAAAATAAAATAGATTTCAACAAAATTAAAAACTTTTGGGGCTGGACCTGTGGCTGTGCGGTTAAGTTCGCGCACTCTGCTTCAGTAGCCCAGGGTTTTGCTGGTTTGGATCCTGGGCACAGACCTAGCACTGCTCATCAAGCCACACTTAGACGGCATCCCACATGCCACAACTAGAAGGACCCACAACTAAAATAAACAACTATGTACTGAGGGGCTTTGAGGAGGAGAAGGAAAAATAAATAAATAAATAAATAAAAAGATCGGCAATAGATGTTAGCTCAGGTGCCAATCTTTAAAAAAAAAAAAAACCAAAAACTTTTATCAGAGGACACTGTCAAAAAGAAACAGCCCACAGAGTGGGAGAAATATTTGCAAATCATAACATATCAAATAAGGATCTAGTGCCCTAAATATATATATAATAGAACATTTATGACAATAAAAAGACTAATAATTAAAAATGGGAAAAGAATCTGAACAAATATTTCTCCAAAGAAAATATACAAATGGCCAATAAGCACATGAAAGGATGCTCAGCATCATCAGTCATCAGGGAATGCAAATCAAAACCATGAGCTACTACTTCAGATGTACTAGAATGGCTATAATAAAAACGATGGACAAGTGGTGGCAACGATGTGGAGAAACACCAATTCTCACGCATTGTTGGTGGGAATGTAAAATGGTGTAGTGATTTTGGAAAACAGTTTGGTAATTCCTCAAAAAGTTAAACATAGAATTATCATACGATGCAGCAATTCTACTCCTCAGGATACGGCCAAGAGAATTGAAAACATACAAAAACTTAGAGACAAATGTTCAGAGCAGCATTATTTATAATATCGAAAAGTACAAACAACTCAAATGTTCATCCACTGAAAAATGGATAAACAACATGTGGTATATTCATAAAATAGAATACTATTTGGCCATAAAAAGGAATGAAGTACTGATATATGATACAACATAGATAAACTGTGAAAACATGATGTTAAGTAGAAGAAGCCAGACAGGAAAGGCCGTATGTTACATGATCCCATTTATATGAAATGTCCAGAATAGGTAAATTCATATAGGCAGAAAGTAGATTATTTGTTGCTATACCCTGGGAGGAAGGAAGAATGGGTAGTGACTGTTAACAGATATGGGGATTTGAGGAAGTAACAAAAATATTCTGGCATTAGTGGTGACTGATACCTGACCTTGTAAATATGCTAGAAACTACTGAATTGTGCAATTTAAAACACAATGAATTTTATAATATGTGATTTATGTCTCAAAAGATAAAATCTAGGGGCTGGCCCTGTGGCTGAGTGGTTAAGTTTACGCGCTTCGCTTCAGCAGTCCAGGGTTTTACCGGTTCGGATCCTCCGTTGTGCACACGGCACTGCTCGTCAGGCCACGCTGAGGCGGTGTCCCACATAGCACAACCAGAAGCACTCACAACTAGAGTGTACAACTATATACCGGGGGGCTTGAGTAGAAGAAGAAGAAAAAAAGAAAAAACTTGCGGGAAACAAGCAAAACAACTCTTACATGGGAATTTGTATGCTCAATGCATTTAATTAAAAAAAAAGAGAAGAGTGAAAATGCTTACTAAAAAAGATAAAATCTAAAAAGCAGAACAAAAATTTATAGTTTTGTCTATCTGTGAATAATTGTCTTAACCCTATGACATACAGTAAATTGAGGTTTTTACTGCTGCATGAATCTGAATTACAGCCTTTAAGATGGGAGTGGAAGTGATGCACTTGCTGGGACATGAGCTAGCCAATCACACCTGCATCTCAGTAAGGCTTCACTGTTCTTAAATCATTAAGACTTATGCTGTCTCCAAAAATTATAAAAATGTTTTTTCTATGTTAAAAACAGCTCCAAATCAAATAGATGGATTACAGAACTGTTAATTTTCTTGGATGTGATAAAAGTACTATGGGTAAAAAAGTGACTGTGTTTATTCACTGAAGTATCATACCCACAACTTACTTTCATATGGTACAGGAAAGAAACAGCTGAATCTAGGTGGAGAATACAGGATATTCTTATATTATTCTTTCAACATTTGTTACGTTTGAAAATTTTTATAGTAGGAAGTTGGAGGAGAAAGTGCCCTGAAAACAAAGTGATTCTTCAGGGTGGATGGTGATGCCAATGAATAGGAAGTGAAGAGATCTAAAAGGGTAATGATATTTCCCAAACTAGGAATTCATGAAGGTCTTGCAGCATCTACTTGGCAAAGTCCAGGCTGCATTATCTGGCCGCATCATGGTTTTGTAAAAGAGTGAAATGTTTGTTTTCTAGTTTTGTTCTTTTTCTGATGGTGCCCACTCAGTTGATCTTTTTGGCCATGGCACAACGTTGGCCTGCTCTTCCCGGGTTATAATTTATAAAGATCTTCCTGAGCCATTTGCAAATGGTAGCTAGAAAACCTTTATCCTGTAATATGCTTATTTTCTTAAATACACTTATTTTTGTCCACAATGAAGTTTCCTGATTAAAAATGCTTATGTGGATTTTTCTGCCAACCTAAGTGGCTTAGGACTTTGTCCCTAAGGTTAATTCACTGTTCTTCACTTGGTAGAGCTCAGTGTAAACTGCTTCTCCTCTTACACAGCCCACAGAGGATTACGCTGCTGTTTGCACTTTTCCTTTAAAGATGTATTTGTTTATTCTCATTTTTACTTCCCTATCCTTTAGCAAAGTGATCCAGTAAAAGATAAAAACAAAAACATCTACTACCTTGTTAAAGGCTTTTGAAAAGTTGAAGTATCCTTTACTCTTCAATCTAAACATCATACTAATACAACTTAAACATAAAGGCAAATCTAACAGAGTAAAATAAAAATGCTTAAATAGCCCCTATGTAATTTCTTAGATTAATTTTATTTTAACTGCAAAAATACAGTCAGGATTTAGCACATAGTGGGAGAGGGAAGAGAAACTCCAAGTCAGGACAGCCCAAGTTAGAGCTGTCCAGTTAACCGAGTTTGACCTCATAGGTATCTTTCTTCCTCTTATCCACAAATATAATTACAGAGCTTACTTTAAACACAGTAAAAACGGTATATTCTTTTAACTGTTATAATTTACTATCAGCATTCCTTCTCACCAAATTTTCTGAAGTTAGGCAGCAATAAATAAAAATTCATAGACACTTTAATACATTAATTAAATTTTGAGTAATTTTATATCTTTTTCTAACTAGTTCATTTCCAACCATCAAAACAGCTATTTGATAAAAGAGGCCATCTAACATGCAATGAAATAAATATGAAGGGTCTTGACTATTACCATTTTGTTACAATTACATGGCTAATTTAGTTAACTGGCTTTATAAAAGAGGATCTAGCATATTAGTACATTAAGTACTTCTTTGCTGCTAGTCTATCAGTCACACAACTAATAAATATCAAAGAAAAACTAAGGACATTAAGGTTTTAAAGACACTTCAAATATTAATGATATTGCCATTATTGATATATATATATCTTCAATGCTAAAAAAAAGGGAAAAGGTCCCCAAGAGGCTAGGCTAGAGGTATTAGAGAATAGGGAGTATCTGCATGAACAATCAAAAAATTTCACAGATGCAGTAAGAGCTCCAATGAAATAGTAATTAGCTACAGCATTCTATAAAGCAGAGTTTCTCAATAGCAACACTACTGACATTCTGGGCCAGATAATTCTTTGTTGTGTGGGATGGTCCTGTGCTTTGTAGGATGTTAAGCAGCAGACCTCGCCTCCACCCTGTAATAGATGCCTGTAATACACCCCAGTTGTGACAATCAAAAACGTCTCCAGACATTGCCAAATGTTCTCTGCAGGGCAAAACCACCTTCAGCTGAGAACCAGTACTCTAAAGCAGTAGATGTCAACCTTAGCCTCAGAGGAGAAAAACAAGGTGAGCTTTTAAAGTTCCCAATGCTTAGCTGCACCCCACACGAATTAAATCAGAATATCTTGGGGGGGAGGGGGATGGGAAACAGACTTCTTCTAAAAGCTCCTTAGGTAATTCCAATTTTTAGCCAAGGTTGAGACCAACTACTGTAAAGTGACAAGTTTATTTGTATAATTTCTCTCTCCTCTCCAGGATTATCTATGAACTCTCAGAAAGAGAGGACAGGTGCATTTTAAGTATACGCTGGTCATCTCTAGTCTGGCCACTGGATAAGGCAGTACACTTAGGGAAGAGCTTCTAAGAGCCGAGTAAGAAGAGACTTATTATAAACTCATTTACTTTCAGTAAAAAAATTTTAAAACAACACACCTAACTCAATTTTTAACCAAGGATTTACAAATTCAATAGTATTGCTGCTGATAGGTAGCAGACTGTCACGGAGGAGAGAAGTTGAGGGTAGGGAGGAGAAGGTAAAGTCAATAAGGTATGTGTTCCCAAAGACACGCAGAGATTTTATATCTTGAGTGGTTGATTACTTTCTTCCAGAGAGTTGTGGAAATGCACACAAACAATACAACTAATAAAGTTAATATAAGATTTTCAAGCATACATTTTAAATATTTTTACTATATTATCCCATCAAATTCACTGACTTGACTTATTAGAAAACTTAATGACTTCTGCCTAAAAAATTTTAGTGAAGACAGAGTATGGTGAGTTGCAGAGTGAATGAGAGGTGAGGAAGTTAAGACAGCTTAAGTGCTCGGCCTCTGTTGACAGAAATAGCTCAGAGATCTAAAAGTTCCTCTGCCTTAGGCTGTTAGGATATTCATCTAAACTGTTTAAGCCTACTAGGTGTGAGGTTCCTATGAGGACTTAAGATTAGTCTAGAAGAACTGAAAACTTAAGATAGTTACATAATCATATGCTGCATTACACTGCTAAATGCCAAAACAAATGAAGAAAGATTTTGGTTAAATGGGATGGACAGATTGCATGCTCAAAATAAGTTAATATAAAGAATAAATATCATCCCCTATTCCCAAGCCACAGAGAAGTAGCAGCAGCCAGGAATCATCTCCCCAGGCAGGATAACTTAACCCTTCGGAAAAATTTAAAAGTGGGTAGGAGTCAGAGACAGCAAAAGGTGAGGGAGGGTAGTGGAATGAAGGGCAGAGTAAAAAGTGATTTTAATTTGATGCTATACTTTTAATTTGCTATAATGAACATATATTTCTGTAGTATTTGTAGAATTAAAAAATTAATTTGAATATCTGATAAGGGGTTAATATCGAGGACACATAAAGAACTCCTATAACTCAACAACATAAAAACAAATAACCCAATGAATAAATGGGCAAAAGAACTTGGATATGTTTCTCCAAAGAAGATATACAAATGGCCAATAAGTGTATGAAAATATGCTTAACACTATTAACCATTCAAGAAATGCAAATCAAAACCACCATGAGATACCACCTTGCACCCATTAAAATGGACACTATAAAAAAATCCCAGAAAATAACAAGTGTTGATCAGGATATGGAGAACCTTGTGCACTGCTGCTGAGGATGTAAAACAGTGCAGCCGTTATGAAAAACAGTATGGTGGTTTCTCAAAAAATTAAAAATAGAATTACCATAAGATTCAGCAATTCCACTTCTGGGCATACACCCAAAATAACTGAAAGTAGAGTCTTGAAGAGATATGTGTACACCCATGTTCATAACAGCATTATTCACAACAGCCAAAAGGTAGAAAGCAACCTAAGTATCCATCAACACAAGAATGGATCAACAAAATGTGGTATTATACACACAATGGAATATGCTGACACATGCTACAACACAGTTGAACATTGAGGACATTATGCTGAGTGAAATAAGCTGGTCACAAAAGGACAAACACTGTACGATTCTACTTGTATGAACAGTCAAAATTCATAGAGACAGAAAAGCAGAAGGATGGTTCCCGGGGATGGAAGAGGAGGGTACAAGAAGTTATTGTTTAACGGCTACAGTTTCAGTTTTGCAAGAAGAAAAGAGTTCTGTGGCTACATGGTGGTATGACAGCGCAACAATGTAAATGTACTTACTGCTACTGAACTATACACTTAAAAATGATTAAGATGGTAAATTTTATGTGTGCATTTTACCATAAATAAAAATAGTAATAGAAACATTGTGATTTTATTATAAGCAAGACTTAATGCAAGGTTTAAAATAAAAGTATCTTACCTACCTGGGAAGACAGAAACAACATTATATTTAAATAAATAAAAGTATCTTACCTACCTGGGAAGACAGAAACAACATTATATTTAAATGACAACTTAGAAAAACAGTGGAAGACAACAGGATGATTAATTTTAAATAAGTAACATAAATCAGTGATTTTCAACCTTTTTCTCACTCCCTTAACGCACCTGAATTCTAACTCACTTCTCCCATCAGCCACAGTAGCTCATTTTGGATGGCAACAAGTAAAACCAGGCTAAGGATTATGAGTGGTGAAATGGGTATCTACAAGGAGCCTGGGTCCCTGCTGATACCACGGAGCCACTAGAAGGAAAATTAAATCTTTCTTGTTGTTGAAACTGTTGTTCACTGGATGTTCGGTTCTATGCAAATAAACTTGATCCCCACTGGATGAGGCTAAAAAAAAATTTGCTCTCCTGGGGCAGGCCCGGAGGCGTAGTGGTTAAGTTTGTACGCTGTGTTTCAGTGGCCCAGGGTTCACAGGTTCTGATCCCACGTACAGACCTAGCACAGCTCATCAAGCCATGCTGTGGCAGTATCCCACATAAAATAGATGAAGACTGGCACAGATGTTAGTTCATCAACAAAAGAGGAAGATTGGCAACCGATGTTAGCTCTGGGCCAATCTTTCTCAAAAAAAAAAAAAAAAATCTCTCACTACCTCATCTCTCTTACTGTTTTCTTTCTCCATCCCTTTAAAAACTCTACTCAAGGTCTTCATTTACCACCTATTTACCTTTCAGGGCATTGTAATCAGGCTTCATTCCCCAATACAATATGGAAACTGCTCTGGCAATAGATCCCCGTGGCCTATTAAGTGACAAATGAGATGGATTTTTTTCCTTGTTTTCCTTTTACTCGAGCTGTCTGAGGTACAGGAGACTAGAGCAAACACCTGTCTCAAAATAATCTCTTTTCTCAGATTATAACATATATGCTTTCTTATTTCTCTTTTAAATTCCTCCTCATTTTTGGAGGGCTCTTGTTCCTCTGCCTAACCCCTCACAATTACCAATTTTCTCCTTTACCTTATCATTTCTTTCTGAGATGTTGTTCTATTGTTTAAGTTTTCAGTGACTCTCCATGATCCACACATGCTCTCTGGTCTGGCCTGGTCTCTGACATCTCCCGAACTCTGATTATAAGCTCCCAGGCATTTAGTATTGCGCCTTCCACCCAGAATGCCCTTCTGAATCCCTAGTCTGCTAGGTAAACTTGTCAGTTTTTACAATTTTACACATCACCTCTTCTGTGATGCCTGCCCTCACTCCACCAAATTGAGCTGGTAATTCTTTGTGCCCCATTTATTTACTGGTCTGTTTCTCTCATTTGAGAGTAGGGACTATGTATAGATAATGCTTGATAAATTAATGCACTCAAATTAATTTATTTTAAAATCATTTATTTTATTTAAGGTATGCTGTTTTTTTGGTGAGGAAGATTGGCCCTGAGCTAACATGTGTTGCCAACCTTCCTCTTTTTGTTTTTTCTCCCCAAAGCCCCAGTATATAGTTGTATGTCCTAGTTGTAAGTCATTCTAGTTCCCCTATGTGGGACGCTGCCAAAGCATGGCTTGATGAGTGGTGTGTAGGTCTGCACCCAGGATCTAAACCAGTGAACCCTGGGCCGCTAAAGCGCAACACATGAACTTAACCACTTGGCCACGGGGCCAGCCCTCTAAAATCATTTATTTTAATTTGTTGATTGCAATAAAGCACTACTAATTCTGCCACGATCTCTTTGTCCTTAGGATTGGTAATGCTGAAGTCTTAATTGTGTTAGTTCTTCAAAGTACTCGGTGCCTCTCAACTGCCACAGACCACATTAGGGGCAGAGAAAAAAAGTTAAGGTAGTGACCCCAGCAATGAACTGATAACTGAAAGATTCATGATATGGAATAACTAGGCTCATAGACATGCAGTTTACATGTGTAGGGTATTGGAAAGGACTCTCATTTTAAATTATGAGACTTGGTTTGTAGTTCCAATTATGACTATAATATGTGTTTAGTGCACTTACTGTGATTGGAACAAGTCAGTCAACGTTCTCTACAAATATGTCAAATTAGAGAACTAGTTCCTTTCCTGATATAACATTCACTGTTCTAGCTCTATTCTGCCACTACTCTATTACTGCTCTTTCTCTGATGATTTTAAAGAGTTGAAGAGGGAAAGATGAGAGTAAATGACAAACCTGTGAATGTACAAGTGGTCAAAAACATTGAGAAGGTAAGGGAAAGATAGATTCTCAACTATCCCCTTGAAAATCAAGTCACTGGAAACAAAAGGAAAAGAGAAAACTGGGATAAGGACTCTATGAGATAGGCCACATCAAAGAAGTGTGAAAAAAAAATCTTACCAGAAAAGCAATCCCTTAAACATGCTAGCTAATGTATTTAGGGTACCAACTCAGACATTACAACTATTAAACTTAAATGGTAAAAATCTTAAACCGATTTATATCTTAAGGAATATTTAATATCTATATTTACCTGTCAAATACAAAACAAAAAGTTTGTAATGCTGAAATTGATCACTTTTATGATTTGGTTTATTTCCAGTCAGTTAAAAATATTTAAAATATAATTAAGGTTTGGCAAATGCTACTTCAAAATTTTTCATTTTAAAAAGAATAGTATTTGGAATAAATTTCTAGTGGTAATAGAGATTAATTCAAAAAGAGCCCGCCCTGAAGTCAGAAAACCTGGGTTCAGATTTGTCTAGAGCAATCTCTTCTCTGAGCCATAAGGCCCTCATCCATAAAGCAGGGATAACATCTGCTTCCATTTATTTCCTACGGACGTTGTAACACCAAACAATATATTATACTTTTAAGAAACTTACAAATTATGCACATACGCTTAGGCCTGACCTAGATTTCAGACAGGTGTAAAACATTTATATGTCTTTTAAGTCATGCATTTGTTCACTATTCTAAAGCTCTTAAAACAAATGTTACTAGAATCTACTTCTACCTTCAATGTTGTCCTAAGAGTTTAATTTACATTGATTAATACAACAAAAATTACAGACTTCAGTGGTAAGCATGAAAGCATCACACATGGAAATTTAATGATTATATAATAACAAACTAAAAAATTAAAACAATCACATTCCTTAAAATATTAAATAGATTAAAAAAAAAAGGATTTGGAGAGAACATTTGTGTACCAGCAAACACTGCAGCCAAGGTTGTCAAGTTTACAAATCTGAATATTTGTGACCTATCTAGAATGAAGCAAACAAATCTCCAGGAATGCTAAAATAGACTATATATTATTTAGTAAGAAATTCATTTAAGATTAATACTTGAATTTCTCTATCATACAGGAGGAAAAAGCAGCAGGAGCTGTGGTTGCTATTGCCTCTGTTGCTAAATGTTTGCATACAGAAGAGTTTCTGGATTGGTTTATTCCACCAGCTTCCCTATGGGTTAGATTTTAAGACCAGGGACAATTTTAGATTTAAAATATGTAAAGCACGACATAAATGGTAAAAATAAAAGTGTGGACAAATACGTGTGTGTGTGTATATATATATATGACAGATATCCAGAATGTGTCACAAATATTGATATCAAAGGAGAATTTAAGACAAAATACAATAAATATGACACAGGATCAGTTTTTGTTGACAACAGCAAAAACTATAATAAAGATATACCATCATGGACCTTTTTTGCGTCAAATATCCCCAAGACATGTAAAACAAAACCCATTAAAAATACTGCAAGGAATTGTGTGAAACATCACTTTTGTAAGAGATTAACCCCACTCATCTTCAATTGATTAAACAAAAAGCAAGTTAAAGATATTTTGCAGAATTTGAAGGATTTAAAAAATAAAGGAACGTGGATATAGTGCATAACAACATACAGTGAATACACAGTGTGATATAAACAGAATGTCCATAAACATTTATAAAAACTGTCCATTTGTTAGGCTGAAAGCAAACCTGAACTAATATAGAAAAATCAGAAATTGAATGAGCCATATTCTTTGAATGCAATATAATAAAACTAGAAATTAATAAACTGCAAAACAAAATGAAAGAAAACTCCTTCGAGCACATGAAAAGTTAAAAAAAAACACTTTATTTTGGGTCAAAGAAGAAATCAAAGCTATAATTCCACACGATGAGAAAATTATGGTAATTTTAATAAATCATATATCTACACATAAGGCATATAGCCAAAACTATAAGAAGAGGCAAATTCATAGATATAAATATTCATATCTTAAATATGAAAAGAATGAAAACAAAGTAAGCATTCCATTTAAAGAGGAAAAAAGTCCAAGAAAATCAAGAGAAAAAAAATAAAAGCATCTAATAAATGAGAAAACAGACCAAAAAAAATCACTCTTTTCTTCTCCCTTTAAAAAGAAAATCAATAAAAATAAACTACAGCTAAGTATAATTTGGAAAAAAAGAGGGAAATTCATATATATAACATTAGAAATATGAAAATGGCTATAACAAATAGGATATTCAACTTAAGAGAGAATAGGATACATAATGCTATGCTAATACATTTGAAAATCTGAATGAATTCCAGGAAAAACAAATTACCAAAAGTGACTAACGAAATAAAAACCTAACCAGAAAAAACTACAAAAAAATTGTCAAAGAATTACCTCCAACAAAGGCTCCAGGCCTAGATGGTTTTATAGTTGAGTTCTTTAAAACTTTCAAGAACAAATAAGTCCCATGCTATATAAACTTTTCCAGAGCACAGAAAATTAGGGAAAGAGTTCCAATTCATTTACGAAGCTGGCCTAACCCTGATATCAAAACCTGACAAAGATAGCACAAAAAAAGAAAATTACAGACCAAATTCACTTATGAATATAGATGCAAAGATTCTAAATAATATATTTGAGAATAGAAATCAATAGAATAATTAGACATCTTGACATGAAGAGGACATTCATTCTAGGAATAAAAGGAGGGTTTAGATTAGGTAATATCTTTATACATCATATCAAAAGGTCAAAGAAGCAGCACTGTATAATAATCTCAATAAATGCCCAAAAGGCATTTGATGAATTTCAATACCCATTTCTCATAAAACAGCAAATAATGTCTTGGTCAACTACAAATAATACATTCTTAACATCAAAGAACTGTAAGAGTAAATGATGCTTATCATTGCCATTATTTATAAAATCAGAAGGAATATCTGTTAAATGTAATAAAATAAAGAGAATGAGGAAGATATACAGGATAAACTTTACCCAGAAGAATCAAAACTAACAACTGAAAAACTAGGATTAAACAAAGTTCAGGAAATATAAAATTTGCAATAAATTCATAAATAAAATAAATTTTCACATTTAATGCCGTGTTAATCAAAATTCTTTTAAGGTTTCCTTTTTTAAAGTTAGAAAGGTGATTCCAAAAATTCATATGAAAAAATTAACTGGTCTGAAAATAAACTCCAGGAAAATTTTGAAAAAGAGGACTAATAAGGGAAGACTGGTCCTATCAGCACTTAAACATTTAATAGCTAAAATGCTTAAAAATGGTATAGTATTGGAGTAAGAACAGAAAATATAAAGGAAGAAAATTGAGTCCAGAAGGCCTTACTAAGATAAAAATATTATAGATTAGTGTTAAGAGAAAAAAATTATTCAATAAACAAGACACCATTTGGAAAAAATTAAAATCAGTGCCTTACCTTACGACACATACCAAAATACATATGAGAGGGACTAAAAGGTTATATGTGAAAAATGAAATAAGAATATCTAGAAAAAATACATGTGAGTATTTAGTTGCTAGTGGCATGGGGAAGTTCTGTCTGAGTATAATAGCAATGTGACAAGCTACAAAGAAAGTGGATAGATCAGACTACTTAAACAAATTAACTAAAATTTCAATAATAAAGAGCAATCTTGAAAAAAATTTACATTTTAATAGAGTTAATATCCTATATATATAAAGGTTCAATAACCAGCAATCCCAATTCTGATAATCTACACTAAATTATATAGCCAAGAATGTTCACTGCAGTGTTATTTGCAACAGTTCCCCCATTCAAGAATTGTGTAAACAGTGGGGCCAAATTTGGTTAAACAGTAACAAGAATATACATGGGAAAAGAAGGCATTAGAAAAAAATAAAAAGAAATAAACCAGAGTGGTTACTTTTAGACAGATTACTGGTGGTGTTTTTCTTTTTCATACATGTATAACTATCTGTCAAAACTTTCATGATGAATACATATTACTTTTACAACTAGAAAAATATAAAAAAACACATTAAGGAACATTTTCATAAATACATGATTATCAGAATTCTAAAGGTTCAACAAATGTAAAAGTTCACAATGGTTTGTAAATTAAACTATCTTTGCATGCTGAAAGCCCCTTAAACCTTTCTGGTTCTATTAATCTTAACTTAGCATGAAAATACAGTTAAAAAAAAGCCATACTGTCTTAGATTACATTTTCATTCCTTCTCTCAAAGGGGTTTTGATTTTAATGACTATTAAAAGGATTGATTTTCACAAATACATCTCAACATCACTGCAATAAATTATACAAGGGTCCATATGCAATAGAATAGCTTACAATAAAGGTTTATTTCATATTAATAACACTTTTTTCAGTGAATATTTAGAATAGAACCAATTTAAGACTGGTCATTTTCTATATTAAGTTTTTACTCAGGAAACCTCTTTAAGGCACTCCAAATAGGAAGACGACTAGCCTAAAAGCCTTTAGAAAAAACAAAAATTCTTTAAAAATCTTAATGGACAGGAAGTATTATTTTGTGCCTAACTGAAATCTCTCCTGTGATTTAAAACTCTTGTTCTTTAAAAAAATATAAAGCTAGACTGCATTTTGCTTTCTTTAGACAACATAATTTAAAAACTTTTAACTAGCTATTTCCTAATACTTTGGTTTACTTGTCTGTCTGTAGTCTTTTAATATTTTTCTTATCTCTCAAGTTATTTAACCCCATATGGCAAATTATGGTTTCAGGCAATGTACAATCAAATGAGAGAAGAGCTTAGAGCTCCTACATGTCTAATTCTGTAGAAATACAAACATACCTTCCTTCTTGGCACATGTTGCGCTATTACATGTTACTGTGCTTGTCTCTTACCACACTCATATTATTTGTATGCATGTATACTAATTGTATGTAAACCAATTCATACTTTGAGCAGCTTTTTTATTCACACTAAGTGGAAGTCCTAGTCAACTTTATTTGTAACTACTTGCCCAACGTTTTCCACTCACTCAGTTTGACATCACTCAAATTAAACAATTTCGCCTTCTCATCTATTATGAAACACTCATGAAATGTGAGTTCTAGCCTTATAACCATCCCTAACTAGTTTTGTGACACTGGAAGAGTCCCTAACTTCTCCAGGTTTCAATGTTTCCCTCTATAAAACGGGGATGGAACTGTACTAGAAGACTAAAAAGTCTTTTACACGCTGACATTTTATTATCAATGCCACGGATCAGATTCTATTCTAATTACTCTTAATATTAAATTACTGCTTACTATGTGGAAACACTGTGGGGAATACAACAGTAAATAAAGTATATTCTTAGTGCAATGTTTTTTGAACTAAAATACCCAGACTTAGGTATACTTATACTATAGTACTATACTGATTATAAATAGAAAATCATTAGCATAATTCTTTCAAATTCTGTGAACAGAACTGGTATTTCTTTCCTAGCCACATTATCAAAATTTCCCTTGCCTATACTTCCTTTTTAGACTCTAGTCTAAGCCACTTCCTTTTGTCTCTCTTGCTCTCTGATGAACTGCAAACTAATTGTTCAACTTTAGAGCCTCCACTCCTCACCCCAAAATGATGTTCTGTTTTGGTTCTATTTTGTTTAGGAAAAATCTTTAACTTTTCTTAGTGAAAAAAATTATAAGGGAATTATATAAAAAATTATATGGGAATCTTATAAAATGATTTAATAAAAATTCAGAAAAATATAGAAAAATATAACCACATCTTGCCCAAGGCAAGACACTTTTAAAAACATAAGGACTGCTATAACGGGCCAGACTCACACTTTCACAAACAGAGGGTCCTGTCTCTCATGGTGATGCAAAGGGCTGTGCAGTGGAAGGACATCACTTCACAAATATATGAATATCCCAGGTTCCCTTATTAATTTGTTACGGAAATGTGATACATTAATTTGTCCAATTTGCCGTTTGGGAAGCTAGTGAGTTATCCGTGGATAACTAGTTCGTCAACATTTCCTATGTCAGACAATTTTTAGAAATTTTAGGGCTAAAAGAAACCTCACACCTTTTCAATTGCCTCATTTTATAGATGACAGGACTGACATAAAGAGTAGTTAAAACTCTTGTCCAGGTCACTCAAGTTTAAGAAAGAATCTACTCTCTGGATCCTCAATCCAAGGATATATTTCTTCAATATATCACACATTTATCTGATACTAATAACCTTTGAATGAATTCAAATTTGCTTTTTTGCCATTTCATAGGGTTATCTCTATTTTAATTAACTTGACTTTAGTGAAGAATTCATGCTTACTGTAAATATATATATTCTTGACAAGGGCCAGGGCTGTGTCTCATTCACTGAATCCTCAGAATTTATTTATAGGGTCTGGCACATAAGCAGGTATTCCATAGACTGTTGTAGACTGAGCGAATGAACTTTATAGACTTGGCTCACATGCATTCTTAGCTTTAATTTTCTTAAAGAGAAAAAACGTAAAGCTCTTTAGTTCAACTTTGTTCCTTTGATCATTCCTGACATTTTTCTCTAGACTTTCTCCAGCTCCATTATGTTTCTTTTCTTTTTTTTTTTTTTAGGAAGATTAGCCCTGAGCTAACATCTGCTGCCAATCCTCCTCTTTTTGCTGAGGAAGACTGGCCCTGAGCTAACATCCATGCCCGTCTTCCTCTACTTTATATGTGGGACACCTGCCACAGTGTGGCTTAATAAGCGGTGCAAAGGTCCACACCCAGGATCCGAACTGGCGAACCTCAGGCCACTGAAGCAGAACGTGTGAACTTAATCGCTGCGCCACACGGCCAGCCCCTATGTTTCTTAAGGTGAGGAAATGAGAATTTTGAATGAGGGTAGAAAGTTTTCTTTCTAGATACCAATAATCTTCCCAGTAAGTGTAGTTCCCTTGCACCACCTTATTCTGGTTAACAACAGTACTTACTTAACACTTTTCTTTCAAACTGTATAAGTACAACACATTAATGTTTGTTGGTTTGACATTTCAACACCCAGAAAATTTGGATTTTATTTATTCTGCCAGAATAAAGTCCCTCTTCCAAATCAATTATAAAAATGTTAAACAAGACTAGATTTAGCATGTATTAACTTTTCTCTATCCAGAATGGTCCATTAGACTCTATAGTTTCACTTCTTGTGTTTAAATAAATTATCTGTATAATCAAAATTATCTGAGTGTCTAATATGTGCAAGCCACAGAACTCCCTCGTCATGAGTAAGTAACTCATACCATTCCAGAAACTGATCTTTTTCTTTGGTTGGTATGGAGAAGGATTAGAAAAGTTTTGGATCCATGAAAAAGACCTTTAGGAAGTATAAATAAAAAACATGTTTTAGTTTTTCCTTATGCATTGACTTATTTATTGCCTTCCACTGTCCTTTTAACCCCAGATATACCCTTCCTGTCATTCTTAAGAACTCTACCAAAATCCTTTTATTTATCAATCCTATGTCTTTGTCCCTCTATCCTCAGACAACCCTCCTGTCATCTAGAAGAACCTTAGAGAAATTCTTTTATTCAGTAATCCTGTCCTTTATTACATACGCTATCAGAGAAGTTGAGAGATGGAAGGAATCTTAGAGATTCCAAGTTAAACTCCGATATACCAGCATGATATTCATCAATACTAAAACAAATAACTGTAGCCAAGTATAGTACTTAACCTGTTTAATACGTCAGCATGCTTGACGTATACACATAATACTTACTTGTACTCATCATAGACTTCCTGTTTCGGCAGTGAAGTCTCAGGATGCTCCTCTAGGGTATTCCGAATCCAGGAAAAGGCATGCATTTGCTGTGCCCGACTAGATGACATGGCGTTCTGATCACTAATCATAAAACAAAAACATGTTTTAGCTGAACTAGACAGCAATTCTTTGATAATTTTTGAGCCAGGACTAAATGTTCCACTAGAGAACTGTATGTGACACATTATAAACGACTAAACCAGACTCAGTACATACATCGGATGCCCAGTTATCTATGTACCAACTGTCTACCTGTGGTTGTGAGCCATTTTCTACAGCTAGTATCCGACTGCAGTTACTGCTCTGTTCTATCCCTCTCCATGGTCTGTCTCTAAGGCGGCAGAGGTGATGGTGCACTGAAAACATCAGGTATTTGTTTTGGCCAAAATTATCTCTAAGTGGATATCTGCTCACTCACTTGCTTGTTCACTGGCCTAAATTTAACAAATCATCAAACTTTTAAAATAAAAGTCATCAAAATATTTGTTTATTTTCTATTTGCTTAGCAACCTCAAGTAACTACCCCAAAATCTTACTAAAACACTCTGTCCTCCAGAATGGAATTCACACTAGAGAGATCTTGAGAGGATGAATCTCCCCTTATAATCTTTCCTGTAACTGGGTCCCCTCCCCAGGCAAAAAAGATCCTAAGTTTTTATTATATGGCAGTGTCATTTATAAACCAATTCCATGAAATGACACCCAAGATAGCATGAGGGAAGCTCCCTTATTGATTCTGACATTCACCTCAGCTAATAGCATAACAATTTACAATAATTCCAAAGAAGAGACGGAGCAAGTTTCTAGAAAGGACAGAAAATGATTAAAATAGTAATAAAATTTGGTTGGAGGGAGAAAAAATAAAAGCAACACAATTTTCATTCCATTTCTTTTTATACACAATTTTAAAGCAATAGAATGTTAAGTATAACATATGAATGAAATGAATTTTGAGAAATACTTACAAGGGTGAAGAAATGCCTTTAAGAATAGAATGTATGAACAACTTCCCTCTATACTTTCTAGATGAGACTATTAAATATTTTTAATAATAAAAATATAGTAATACCCAAAAGCACCTAAAACGTCTTATATTTATCATAAATTTATGTTCCATACAGGCAATTTCACTTTTTTTCTTTTTTATATTCTGTGATCTACTTACCCGACAGTACCTAAAAATACTCTTTTGCATTTTATTGCTCACAATACTTATCTGTTTATGTTTTGGTTTTCTGTTCATTTTCACAATCTCCCTTACAGCATAAATACATTGATTTACTTATAAAACATAATCCAAATTGCATTTTGTAGCATTTACCCAGGTGCACAAATGAACCGGCAAAACTGTAGGAAAACACTTAACCAAATATGATGAGACTAAAAAGATCTACTGTTTTGCCACTCTGTTTTCTGCTGATTTTAGGAATAGTGTAAAACCATTAACAAACACAACACACACATCCTCGGGGTGTCCTATAAACACTATAATTAAGGCAAAACCCAGAAGACATATACCTTTTCTCTCCATTGCTGAGACCAGAAGGCAGCTGAAGGTAGAGGTAGAGTTTCTCTAGGTCTGTAAACTTCTCAACTTCTTGCTGATTGCAAAGGATTAAAAAGAAAGATAATTTTAAGAACACTGGTTTCTCCCTCAATAAAACTTACTCCCTAAAAAATACTGACTGCCTAAATTTATACACCATGGAATGGACAACCTGCCAAAGAAAACAAAATTTAGGCTTTTTTCTCATCAGTAAAATAATATAGTTGTTTGATAAATTTATTGCAAATAAAATGTTAGTTAACAAGCAAAAATGGTCCTTTCCTATTAATTCTTATCTTCTAGGTATAAATAAAACCATAGATCAATGCTTAGACAGAAGTTTCTCATTTTTCACGACGTTTAAAGAAGGGGACTGTACAGTACCATAGGAAAGGTACGAGACTAGGAGTCAAGAGAATATTACTTAGTCTTAACCTAACCATTTAACTGGCTATGAGGCTTTGGTGCTCTGGCAAATTTTCCTTGTAATTGTTAAGATGGATAACATGATTTCTAGGATCCTTTTCTAATGCTCAAAAACCTAGAACACGTGACTGACAATGCTATTATCACCTGTGGATGGAACTGAAGTTTAAAAAACTGAAGTACAACCAATCAACACTCTTTCTACACTATGCAGATATAATTATTATTTAACTTGCAACAGTTGCTACTATTTGGAGAACCTACTTGCAACGTTCTCTATTGCTATTTTTCTGCACTTATGTCATTTCGTCTATAAATGCACCCTTAAAAATAATTTCTGCTGGTTGCAGGTTCCAGATTAAGATGGCGATGACAACAGAGGAAGATCCTGAACTCACTTCCTCCCACAGACATACTGAGTCTACAGCTATATATGGAACAATTTCCTCTTAAAAAACCCTAAAGTCTGTCTGAGTGATGACTACACATCGGGTAAACAAGGAGAAAACCATATCAGAGCAAATAGGAGAGGCTGGGAGACAAACTCGCCATAAACCCCACCCCCAATACCGGTGATCCACAACTAGGAGGGAACTCAGAACCTGGAACTTCTTGCTGAGGAGCAAAGGTTCAAACCCCACGTGTGGGACTCCAACTTTTAAGACATGCACTTGAGAGAAATAGCCCAAAACATCTAATTTAAAAAACCAGTGGGGTCCCAAGACCCACAAGATAGTAGAGATCTGGGAGACACCTCTTAAAGGGCCTGTGTGCTCAGACTCACTGGCCCAGGGCCCAGCTCAGAGGCACCTCATCATGCCCAGACTTAAAGTGAAGGAGGCTCACCTGCTTATATTAAAACCTCACCCTGAGGGGGAGGCATCTAATGCAACAGACACACACACACATCTAGAAGCCTGCTGGAACACTTTCTAGGGCCAGACTGGCGGGCGCTATGTTTGCACTCTCCCTTTGCCATGCTCCAGAGCACCATTATCTCCCTGAAGAAAGTCCTTACACGTGTTTGGTGCCCTGATTTTTGTGGCTGCCACCCAAAGGATGCCTGTTGATCACCTGGCAGTGGAGGCCAGGGGAGCTTATATTCCTGGTCAGGCGGGACTCTAATAACCAGTGTCACCAAGAAAGCTCATACCCAACTGGCACCCTGATTTTTGTGACTGCTGCCAGAGGACACATCTGTATCATCTGGCTATGGTGGCGAGTGGAGCTTTTGCTCATGGGTCCAACAGGATTGTAACCAATGAATAAAAGAGTTCTTAAACAGCTATCACTCCCAGGGCAAGGCAAGAGGCAACAGACGCAGAGCTTCGTCTTTCTGTGAAGGAGGCCTTTCAGGTAATCATCATAACTGTGGCCTGAGGAGTAGGCTTCTAATTAAATGCACATCTAGGGGCCGACTGTAATCTTTTCCAGAGACCTGGGAGGGCAGGTGCTATCTTTGTACTCACCTTCTGCCATGCTCCAGAGTCCCAGTGTCTCCTGGAGGGGAGCTTTACAAGTGTCTAGTAGCAGGTTTTACAGCTGTTGCCCAGGGGATGCCCCTTGACTGCCTGGCTCTTGGGCCAGAGGGGCTTGCAGTCCTGTGTTTATTGGTAGACTAGCACCCCCAGGGCACTGCAGAGACAGCAGACTGAGGCACCCCGCCCTACCCCCCCGCCCCCACCCCCTCTTTCTGTGAAGGAGGCCACTTTGCTTGTCCTGGAGCTTCGGACTGAGGGGCAGGCTTCAGATTTGGCACACATTTAGTGGCCTATGGAGCTGCTCTAAAGGAATGTAGGCTGTGGATGCCAACATGGCACTCTCCCTCTACCTTGCTCCAGCTCACCAGCGTCTCCCAGAAAGGAGTTTATACACTCATCTGGGGCCTGATTTTTGCAACTGCTGCCCGAGGGACACTTCCAGACCACCTGGCTCTAGTGGCCAGTGGGGCATATGCTTTCAGTGCCTCAGGACTGTATATATCTGTATACTTTTAAAAGCTGCTGCCTGAGAGTCTGGCTTCAAGCAAACCTGAATCTAAGTGCTAAGATACTCCCCTTTGGGACAGTGACAGGTCTTGGCACATCTTCAACTACTAGGAGATATTAAAAAACAGATTAGGCTGCTGGGACAAGCACAGAAACTTGAGAGACAACCAAAAGCTGGGGCAGGGCTGAATAAAAAGGTTCATCTCTTACACAAGGCCACTCCTTCAAGACTAGGAGAGGTGGTTGTTTCATCTATTGTATAGAAACCAACACAGACAGCCAAGGGAAATAAAGAAACAAAGGAATATGTTCCAAATGAAAGAATAGGATAAAACTTCAGGAAAAAAAACTTTAATGAAACAGAGATAAGTAATTTATCTGATAGAGTTCAAAGTAATGATCATAAAGATGCTCACTAAACAGGAGAGAAGACTGGATGAACACAATGAGAATGTCAACAAAGAGACAGAAACATAAGAAAACACCAAATCAAAGTCACAGAGTTGAAGAATACAATAACTGAACTGAAAAATACACTACAGGGGTTCAACAAGCTGGATGAGGCAGAAGAAAGGATCAGTGAACTTGAAGACAAGACAGTGGAACTCAACCAATCAGAGCAGCAAAAAGAAAAAGAATGGAAAAAAGTGAAAATACCTTCAGGGAATTATGGGACAACATCAAACGGACTAACATTTGAATCACAGGGCTCTCAGAAGGATGAGAGAGAGAGAAAGGGGCAGGAACTGTATTCGAAGAAACAATGGCTGAAATTTCCCTAACTTGGGGAAGGAAACAGACATTTAGATCCAGGAAGCCCAGAGAGTCCAAAAAAAAGATGAGTCCAAAGAGACCCATACCAAGACACATTATAAGTAAAAGGTCAAAAGTTAAAGACAAGGAGAGAATTTTAAAAGCACCAAGAGAAAAACAACTTGTTACATACAAGAGAATCCTCATAAGACTATCAGCAGATTTTTTAGCACAAACCTTACAGGCCAGAGGGAGTGGCACAATATATTCAAAGTGCTGAAAGAAAAAACTTCCAACTCTACCTGGCAAAGTTATTCAGAACTGAATGCGAGATAAAGGGTTTTCCAGAAAATCAAAAGCTAAAGGAGCTCATCACCACTAAACCTGTCTTCTAAGTAATGTTAAAGGGACTCCTTAAGCTGAAAAGAAAGGGTGCTAATTAGTAATAAAAACACATATAAAAGAATCAATCTCACTGGAAAAGTAAATAGACAGTAAAGGTAGTGGAATAATTACTTAGAAAGCTAGTATGAAGGTTAAAAGACAAAAGTAGTAGAAATAACTACAATTACAATAATTAGTTAAGGGATACATAAGATAAAAAAGTGTAAAATGTGAAGTCAAAAATATAAAATACGGGGGGAGAGTAAAAATGTTGAACTTTAAAATGGCATCAAACTTAAGTTATTATCAACTTAAAATAAGACTGTTATAAGTTATTATATGCAAGCCTCATGGTAACCACAAAGCAAAAACCTATACTAAATACACAAAAGATATAGAGAAAGGAATATAAGTATACCACTAAAGAAAGTCACCAAATCACAAAGGAAGAGCAAGAGAAAAAGAAAGGAACAGAGAGGACTACAAAAACAGCTAGAAAAGAGTTAACAAAATGGCAATAAGTACATACCTATCAATAATAACTTTAAATGTAAGTGAACTAAATTCTCCAATCAAAAGACAAAGAGTGGCTGAATGGAGGAAAAATCATGATCCATCTATATGCTGCCTACAAGAGGTATACTTCAAGTGTAAGGACACACACAGACCAAAAATGAACAGATGGAAAAAGATATTCCATGCAAATGGAAACCAAAAGAAAGCTGGAGTAGCTATACTTATATCAGACAAGATAGACTTTAAAACAAAGACTGTAACAACAGACAAAGAAAGGTGTTACATAATGATAAAGGGGACAATCCAACAAGATATAACATTTGTAAATATTTATGCACCCATAGGAGCACCTAAATATAAAAAGCAAACATTAACAGACCTAAAGGGAGAAACAGATAGCAACACAATAATAGTAGGAGACTTTAATACCTTACTTACATCAATGAATAGATCACCCAGACAGAAAATCAACATGAAAACATCAGCCTTAAATGATATGCTAGACCAGATGGACTTACCAAATATTTACAGAACATTCCATCTAAAACCAACGGAATATACATTCTTCTCAAGTGCATACAGAACATTTTTGAAGATGGATCATATGTTAGGCCACAAAACAAGTCTTAATAAGTTTAAGAGGACTGACTCATATCAAGCATCTTTTCCAACCACAAAGGTATGAAACTAAAAATTAATTATCCAATAACACTGGAAAATTCACAAATATGTGGAGATTAAACAGCATGCTACTGAACAACCAATGCATCAAAGAAATAAAAAAATACCTTGAGACAAACAAAAATAGAAATGTAACATACCAAAACTTATAGGATGGAGCAAAAGCAGTTCTAAGAGGGCAGTTCCAAGTGATAAATGCTTACCTCAAGAAACAAGAAAAATCTCAAATAAACCACCTAACGTTACAACTCAAGGGACTCAAAAAAAAGGAACAAACAAAGACCAAAGTTGGTAGAAGGAATAAAACAACAAAGATTAGAACAGAAATAAATAAAACAAAGACGAAAAGATCAATGAAATTAAGAGCTGGTTCTTTGAAATGATAAACAAAATTGAGAAACCTTTAGATGGACACGCCAAAGAAAGAAGAGAGAGTACTCAAATAACAAAAATCAGAAATGAAAGAGATGTTTAAACTAAAATACAGAAATACAAGGGATCTTAAGAGACTATTAACAATTATATGCCAAAAACTGGACAACCTAGTAAAACAGATAAATTTCTAGAAACACACAACCTACCAAGACTGAATCATGATGAAATAGAAAATCCGAACAGAGTGACTACTTGTAAGGAAATTGAATCACAGTAATCAAAAACCTCCCAACAAACAAAAGTCAAGGACCAGATGGCCTCACTGGTGAATTCTATCAAATAGTCAAAGAACAATCAATACCACTCCTTGTCAAACTCTTCCAACATAAAGAAGAAAGGGTATTTCTTCCAAACACATTTTACAAGGCCAGCACTATCCTGATACCAAAATCAGACAAGGCTGCCACCAAAATGAAAACTACAGGCCTATATCCCTGATGAACCCTTCCTGCAACTCTGGAATAAATCCCACTTATCATGGTATGTGATCCTTTTAATATAGTGCTAAATTTCGGTTTCCTAATATTTTGTTGAGAATTTCGTGCATCTATGTTCAACATTCGCAAATCAGTCAATGTGATATACCACACATTAACAAAATGGATAAAAATCTCAATAGATGCAGAAAAAGCATTTGACAAAATTCAACATCCATTTGTGATAAAAACTCTCAACAAAGCAGTTATAGAGGGAAGGTAACTCAACATAATAAAAGCCATATATGACAAGCCCATAGCTAACATCATACTCAATGGTGAAAAGCTGAAAGCTTTTCCTCTAAAATCAGGAAATGACAAGGATGTCCACTCTTGCCACTTTTATTAAATGCGGTATTTGAAGTTCTAGTCAGAGCAATTAGACAAAAAAAAGAAATAAAAGGCATCCATATTGGAAAGGAAGAAGCAAAACTGTCACTAGTTGCAAATGACATAATACAATATATAGAAAACCCTAAAGATTCCACCAAAAAATGGTTAGAATTCGGGACCGGCCTGGTGGCACATTGGTTAAGTTTGCGTGCTCTGCTTCAGAGGTCTAGGGTTCATGGGTTCAGATTCTGGGCATGGATCTGCACACTGCTCACTGGGCCATGCTGTGATGGCATCCCACACACAAAAGAAAAAAAAATAGAGGAAGACTGGCACAGATGTTAGCTCAGGGTCAATCTTCCTCACCAAAAAAACCTCCTGTTATTCATAAATAAATTCAGTAAAGCTGCAAGATACAAAATCAATACACAAAAATCTGTTGCATTTCTTTACATTAATAATGAGTATCAGGGGCTGGCCTGACGGACTGGTTAAGTTCATTCACTCTGCTGCAGCGGCCCAGGGTTTTGTGGGTTTGGATCCTGGGTGCGGACGTGGCACTGTTCATCAGACCGTGGTGAGGTGGTGTCCCACACAGCACAACCAGAAGGACGGGGGTGGGGGGGAGGGGTAGGAGGAGGGGGAGGGGTAGGAGGAGGGCAAAAAAGATTAGCAACAGATGTTAGCTCAGGTGCCAATCTAAAAAAAAAAAGAACTTTCAGAAAGAGAAATTAACAATCCCATTTACAATTGCATCAAAAAGAAAAAAATACCTATGAATAAATTTAACCAAGGTGGTGAAAGAGTTGTCTATTGAAAACTACAAGACATTAATGACAGAAATCAAGGAAGACACAAATAAACAGAAAGATAGTCTATGTTCATGGGTTGGAAGGATTAATACTGATACAATATCTGTACTACCCAAAGCAATATACGAATTTAATGCAATCCCTCTAAAAATTCCAATGTTATTTTTCACAGAAATAAAACAAACAATCCTAAAATTTGTATGGAAGAATAAAAGACCCTGCATAGCCAAACTCATCTTGAGAAAGAAGAACAAAGCTGGAGGCATCATGCTGCCTGATTTCAAACTATATTACAAAGCTATGGTAATCAAAACACTATGGTACTGGCATAAAGACAGACTCACAGGTTAGTGGAACAGAACAGAGAGCTGGGAAACAAATCCATACATATATGGTCAATTAATTTATGACAAAATAGCCAAGAATACACACTGGAGAAAGGACAGTCTCTTCAACAAATGATGTTGGGAAAACTGAGAAGCCACATGCAAAAGAATGAAACTGGATCACTATCTTACGCCAGACACGAAAATTAACTCAAAATGGATTAATGCATGAATATAAGACCTGAAACCATAAAACTCTTAGAAGAAAACATAGGTGGTAAGCTCCCTGACATAGATTTTGGAGATGATTCTTTGAATCTGAAACCAAAAGCAAAAGCAACAAAAGCAAAAATAAACAAATGGGACTAAATCAAATTAAAAAGCTTCTGCACAGCACAGGAAACCATCAACAAAATGAAAAGGCAACTTACTGAATGGGAGAAAATAACTGCAAATCATATATTTGATAAGCAGCTAACATCCAAAATATATAAGGAACTCATACAACTCAACCCCCCAAAACCACACAATCCGATTAAAAAATGGGCAGGGAATCTGAATAGACATTTTCCCAAAGAAGACATACAGATGGCCAACAAGTACATGAAAAGATGCTCAACATCCCTAATCATCAGGGAAATGCAAATCAAAAACTATAATGAAATATTACCTCACACCTGATAGAATGGTTATTATCAAAAAGAAAAGAACAAGTGTTGGTGAGGATGTGGAGAAAAGTGAACGCTTGTGCCCTGCTGATGGGAATGTAAATTGGTACAATCATTATGGAACACAGTATGGAGGTTCCTTGAAAAATTAAAAATAGAACTAGTATATGATCTAGCAATTCCACTTTTGGGTATTTATCTGAAGAAAATGGAAACACTAATTCGAAAAGATACCTGCAGTCCTATGTTCACTGCAGTATTATTTACAATAGCCAAGATATGGAAACAATCTAAGTGTCCATGTATGGATGAATGGATTAAAAAAAATAACAATGGAGTATTATTCAGCCATAAAAAAATTAAAAAAAGAATGAAATCTTGCCAGTGCAACAACATGGGTGGATCTCGAGGGCATTATGATAAATAAAATAAGACAAATTAAGACAAATACCATATGATCTCATTTATATGTGGAATCTAAAAAAACAGAAACAAAACAAGCTCATAGATACACAGAACAGATTGGTGCTTGCAAGAGGTGGGGCTCTGGGGCTGGGAGTAATGGGTGAACTGCTTCTTGTTTTTTTTTTCAGTTTAAATAAACTGAATAAAAATTTAAGAACAAATGTTAATGTCATAAGACACAAAGCAGCAGAGCAATTTCCAGATTAAAGGAGGCTGAAGAGGCATGCCAACTAAATGCAATGCTCAACCTTAATTGAATCATGGAAGGAAAAATTTTGCTCTAAAGCACATTAATGGGACAACTGACAAAATTGGAAATATAGACTGTGGATAATTAGATAATAACATTGTATCAGTACTAAAATTTGCTGATTTTGATATCTATACTGTGGGTTGTTATCTAAGAAAATGGTCTTAGGAGGTACAACTGAAATATTTGGGGGATAAAGAGAAAAATACAAGCAATTTAATTTTCAACTAAATGAGGAAAATAAAATAAAATAATTTCTGCTATGCAGAGATATATAGTGTTCTTTCCAGTTGAGTTTGCCATAGAATAGCTTTAAATGTGCCACAAATCCTATTACAATAAAAATATCAGAGTAAAATTTTGGTAGCCTTATTCAAGTAAAACTCCACTGCAGTTGAAAAATGCAGGCAGATTACTGGCATTCCTGATGGCAGAATTTCTTCTTATATAATAAAGCACAGCTTAAACATAGATCCAATTTTTTAAAAAAGCTTAAAATGACATAATTTAGCCTATTCTTATTATCACCAGAATTCATCAACAAACGTTTAATCTTAAAATTCATCCAGAGAATGATTTAATCTATCAATTACATGCAAATAACTCCCCAATCCACATTTTTTTCATTCCACTGTCTATGTGGGTATTTTCCAATTAGCTCTCGCTCTAACGCCTAATAGATCTACCAGTAATATCCAAATAACCCTCCTCTCAAAGAAAAAACAACAATAACAAAACACACAGACATTTCCTTTCTCAATTGTTACTTGACACCTTCTTTTCTCCAGTTCCCCAGTGTTCAGTTTTGTTCTGCTTAATTTTGTTCCTCTTGGTGCATTCCACTTTAATCCTTTATTTAGCCCTCTTAACTCTTCCCCACATATTCTTCCAGTCTCTTTATTTTCCCTGCCACCATATTATTCTGGGTCTTTACCTGTCTTTCTTTTAACAATAAAGGAGAATTCATTTACTCATTTATTTGTTCAGTACTTCTATTTTCCGCCATGTTCCACACATGATTTACAGTAACCATGGATTTATACTGTGTGTTACAACCTATACAAAGACTGGAAATACAGAGATGAACAACACAACAATAGTCCTTGCCTTTAAGGAACTTATAATAATTCCTAATTCCTAAATTACTAAAATGTCTAATTAGCAAGTTTCCCTGCCTCCAACCTCTCCCCATTTTAATCTGTCTTAAATAAAGTAAATATAGTTCCTAAAACACTTTCTGTTGAATATTATTAACATCACCCACTTAATCCCAACAGTGTCTATCATATTAAATCCAAAGTAGGTTATGTAACCAAAACCCCCATAAGCATCATCATGGACAAAGTCTGAGAAAATGCAATATAAAACATGATTTTTGATGGCTAAGAATTAAAAAAAACTTCATACTGTTGGAGAAACCTTGGACGGTACATAGTTTTCAAACTTTACTTATACTAGAGACAAGAAACTCCAGAACAGAGAGGAAATTCCAGAAGGAATTCAGGAGATAGTCCAAATTAGGATAAAGTGCCAAAGAGATGATTTAAAGATGATGCCAAAGGAATAATTTTGAAAAAGATAAAACTTACCATCCTGTTTTATGTTTTGCCTTTCAAACAATGAAAATTTACTACTGTTAATTACCATTTCATTTGTTATGTGGGACTTAACACACAAAAGAAAAAATGTGGAGAGATTACTAAAACTGGTGATGTCGAAATTCTCTGGAGCAAATGGGAACAAAATGACTCAAGAATGTGGTGACGGCATTCTAGTCCAGCAAGGCTGAGTTCATGAAGATTTCTGGTTTGGGATATATAGTGTCATTTATGGCTAATAATTGGCTTTCAAAACAATAATCAGTGGTGTAGGACAAGAATTTAACCTGGCTTGATTATCACAGCAAGAGCATCAGGTGGCACATATGGTTAAACATCAGATTATTTGACATGCTTAAAGATTAAAATGTCAAGAATAAAGGTTTTTTGTTCCATGTTGAGATTCATTGGTTGTCAAAAAGAAATACGTTTGGCTGGATCTATGAAAGGAAGGACAAAATTGCTTTATTTTTAGAGAACTAGAAAAAAGATCAACTGCACAAACTTTTACAAACTATAATCTTTAAATACAGCAATAAAAAGGAATAAACTACTGATAACATCTACAACACACACCAACCTTGAGAACACTATGCTGAGTGAAAGAAGCCAGACACAAAAGGCCACATACTGTGTGATTCCATTTCTAAGAAATATCCAGAATAGGCAAATCCTAGAAATAGAGACAGAAAGACTAGTGGTTGCCAGGGGCTGGGGGAGGAGAGTATGATGCTGCCTACAGGGTTTCCTTTTGGAGTGATGAAATGTTTTGGAAGCACAAAGAGGTGGTGGTTCCACAACACTGTGAATATACTAAATATCACTAATGGTAAATTTTATGTTACGTGCATTTTACAACAATAAAAAATGTCAATTTTGAATAGAGCTTGGCTCATTTGGCAGACATATCTGAATACTGGACCTGAAACTTTAAACGACAAACATTAATATCCCTATTCACTAGACTTAAAAAGTCTTCGTTTTCTTGAGTTGAAGAGTTAGGTTCTCAAAGCAAAGTTATTGAAAATGGTTTCAAGTCTAGGGGGAACCTCAAATATTACACAGTCTATTGAATGAACTAAGGTGATAATTTCCTGCTATTGTTGTTGAAGATCTTGCCTGAAAGCTTATGAGGACCTCTCTCATACATTTCAATCTTTGTAAGAAGATATCCAAAAGGAATTTTTGAACTAAAGTTTGATTTAAATGTCACAGGCATTCCAGGAATCTGCTTTGGAGAATTTTTGGTAAAATCTGTGTTGACTCCCAATTAGGTGAGGAGACCTTGTGTGTCACCATCCCACTTTTGTAAGCATGTATTTACAAAACTGGTTTTTCTGAACCTTTGGCTATGAAAACAAAGCAGTGCTACAGACCTAATGTTGCAAATGACCTAGATGGTACTTTGATCTTTCACATCTTGGACAGAAAAGCTTGTGGCAAATAAGGATTCAACATTCACTTTGATATCACGTGATCCAGGGGAGATAAAGGTGTAATTCAAGATATGCAAAATCAAGTTACCTTTGGAGGTTCAAGATGGAGTTCCCTGTTCGAATCCTACAACTCAATCACTTTTCCTTCTGAAACTTTGGTTGGTAAAGAATATTTACACAAGGAACTAACAGCGTGGAGCTATCTAAATCCTTCTATGAGGTGCAAGTAAAACAGTGAAGAGAACATGGGACAGAGACAGAGCTCATCAAATATTCCATGTGCTCACTTACACTTCTCAGCCTCCTTTGCAGTTAGATTAGGCCCAAGAACTGAGCACAAGTTATGTATTTCATTTCTCAGCTGACATAGCTAAGAATCAATGTATGACCTTTATCCAAAGGGAAACCCTTTGTGACACCTTGGAGGCCATCTGTTTTACTGGTGAGACTACAACATGGCAGTGCCTGTCAATGTGGGTTCCTGAGGAACTATGTGGAACAGGGGACACTAATGATTTGTGCTGTACATATAGAGTCATACACTGCATAATGACGTTTCGGTCAATGACAAACTGCATATATGACAGTGGTCCCATAAGATTAGTATCATATAGCCTAGGTGTGTAGTAGGCTTATACCATCTAGGTTTGTGTAAGTACACTCTATGATGCTCGCACAACGACAAAATTGTCTATCAACGCATTTCTTAGAACATATACCTGTCATTAAGTGATGCATGACCGTAAGGTGAATGAAAATAAATTTTTGTGGTTAGGTCAATATTTCAGGTGTACTTTGTTATGGTAGCATAGCCTTGCCCATTCTGATTAATAGAGAAAGTCAGACTTTTCCTTCCAGCACTTCTGAGAGAACTAAGACCCCTTTTATATATGCAGATAAAAAGGTGGGGAGAGGAAAAGGGATCCTCTGTAGTTAGAAAAGCTTCCATTCACTCATTTTTAGAATAGTATTTAACTTATTTTGAAATTTCAAATTACATTAACCAAGAATATAAGATATTTACTTATGTTTCTCAAAATAGAGTATGGGCTAAAAAAAGGTTGAGAAGCACCAGTTTAGAATACACAGCCATGCTCTCTTCCACTTAACTTCTACTTAAAAAAAAAAACAAAACCTCATCAAAAATTCAACTCTAATAAGTTTTTTACATGTGATCCTATAATATGTCTGTCTGTTCCTCTACTTTGAGCCACAATTACTTAAGAATTTACACTCAATTAATTTGCATTTATTGATTGTTTGAAAAAATGTTTTTCAGTGTCTGGTTATATATTCCCCCCTCAACTAGACTGAAAATCCTGGTTTGTCGAAACTCAATCATCCTTTGAGGCAGAATCCTGAAAGATACGACAGAGTTAGATGGGAATCCTTTTAATACTTTAATAGCTCATTAAATTTTTTAAAATTTAAAATTATAAAGCATTTCAAATAAAGTATAGAAAATAGGGACACATGTATCACTATCTATATTAAAAAGATACTAACTTTTTGGTATATTTGCTTTGGAATTCTTTGACTTTTAAACAGTTTGTACAATAGTGTTGTATGGATTAAAACCAGTTTATCCATTTCTCTAGATAGATACTATAAAATTTCATTATTTCATTATCGCTGCTATGAAAATCCTTATTTGTGACTATTGGGTACTTGTGTGAGAGTTTTTTCCTATGGTATGTACCTAAAAGTAGGAGTACTTGGTCACAAAGATGCATATCTTCAACTTTACTAAGTATTTCGAAATTGCTCCCGGCAACTGTTATGCCAATTTATATTCCTAACAGCAATGCTACAATTTCACCACATCTTTGTTAAAACTTATGATTTAAATTTTAGCTAATTTATGGGTCAGAAAAATAACCTTGTTTTAATTTACCTTTTCTGATTGATGATGAGACTGAGAATGTTTTCATAATATTTATTATTTAAGTTTAATACAACGGCTATCAAATTTTAGTATGCATCAGAATCACCTGGAAAGCTTGTTAAAGACTGCAAGATCCACGTTCTGATTCAGTAGGTTTGGAATGGGGGCCTGAGAATCTGGATTCCTAAGAAGTTCCCAGTGATGAGGATACTGCTAGTGAGAGGATGATATCTTGAAGAAACATAGCTCAAGCAACTGCTCATTTAAAAATGGGGATATTTATCATGTAGCCTGTATGCTAATCCTCTACTAGTTATAAGTGCTGCTAATATCTTCTCCTAGTTGTAGCTTGTCTTTTCATTTTGTTATTGAAGTCTTCTGATGCAGAGAAGATTTTCATTTCCAGGCAGTCACATATATCAATCTTTTCATTTATAATATGTGCCTTTTGTGTCTTGTTTTGAAATTCTTCCCTATCCCAATGTCCTACGTTTTCTTTTTAAAGTTTTTTTTTCTCATTTAAGTCTTTAGGTCTTTAATTGCCCTAGAATTTATTTTTCTATGAGATATAAAGTAGGGACCTAATTAAAAATTTTCCACAAGGTTAGCTACTTGTCCAAGTATGATTTATTGAATGATTTACCAATTCCTTTCTAATTTTTCATGTCACATCTATTATGTGATTCTTCTTTATTAAAGGTTAAAAAAATTTTATTTTTACTTTCAGTATTTAAAAACATCTTTCTCTAGGAGGTGCAGGAGGAGTGATGTCAGCACCATGGCAGAGTGAGCCCTTCACTTTGACTCTCCCTGCTAAGACATAATGCAAAGGACATTCATAAACCAAAAGAGGACATTCATAAACCAAAAGAGTACATTCACACAACACAACAGATGTCTGAGAGAACCACGCAGTCATGCATCTGAAGGTTGAGGTGCTGGACTCCCAAGGAGGAAGTGGAAGGAGGTAAGGGGATTGCCTCTCCCTCCTCCAACAGCAGTGACCCAGGTCACGGGACTGCACATGGCTCTGAGAAAAGAGGGGGAAGGGGCAGCTCTCCATGGGAACACCTTCGCTCTCCAAATTCCCTTACAGCACGTGGAAAAGCCCCACACAGAAGTGGTTGGGCTATTGCAGAGCTTTTTTCATCAAGCCAGCATACCAGGAGAGTAGACAGTAAGGGCTATCCAGTGAAAATGTCCTCTAGATAAAGTGGAGAAATAAAAACTTTCCTAGATAAACAAAAGCTCAGGGAGTTCATCGCCACAAGACACCTCCTACAAGGAATGATCAAGCAGGCCTTCATACCTGAAAAAAACAGAAAGGGTTTACAAAGCCTTGAGCAAGGAGATAAATAGGCAGACAAAAATCAGAAAACTGCTGCTCTCTATCAGAACAGCTTAGCAAACAATTATAACATTAAAGATAAAGGGAAGGAAAAAATAAAAAATACCACAAACTCACAACCCAAGATGGAATAAGATGTGACAAAAACAACTTAGAAGAGGAAGGTAAAAAGGATGGAATTGGCTTAGACGAAGGACACAACAGGCTATCAGAAAATGGACTATCTCATCAACAAGATTTTGTACACAACCCTCATGGTAACCACTAAACAAATAAGCAGAACAGATACACAAATGATAAATAAAGAGAAAACCACCATAGAAAACTACCAAACTGAACTGGTAGTCTGAAATACACAGGACGAGAAACAAGGAAAACACAGAACTGGAAAACAAGTGATAAAAATGGCAGCATTAAGCCCTCATATGTCAATAATCACTGTAAATGTAAATGGATTGGATCCCCCAATCAAAAGACAAAGAGGGGCAGGATGGATTAAAAAGGAAGACCCAACAATATGCTGCCTCCAGGAAACACTTCTCAGCTCTAAAGATGAACACAGGCTCAGAGTGAAAGGATGGAAGATGATACTCCAAGCTAACAGGAAACAAAAGAAAGCAGGTGTCGCCATCCATATATCAGAGAAAGTAGACTTCAAGATAAAACAGGCAACAAGAGACAAAGAGGAGCAGTATATAATGATAAAAGGGACACTTCACCAAGAAGGCATAACACTTATAAATATATACGCACCCAACACAGGAGCACCAAAGTACATAAAGCAAGCATTAACGAAACTAAAAGGAGATAGTCACAACAACACAATAATAGCAGGGAACCTTAACATCCCACTTACATCAACAGATAGATCATCCAGACAGAAAGTCAACAAGGAAACAGTAGATTTAAATGAAATACTAGACCAGATGGACTTAACAGATATCTACAGAACACTCCATTCAAAAACAGTAGAATACACATTCTTCTCAAGTGCACATGGAACATTCTCAAGGACAGACCATATGTTGGGAAACAAGGCAAGCCTCAACAAACTTAAGAAGACTGAAATCATATCAAGTATCTTTTCTGACCATAATGCTATGAAACTAGAAATCAACCACAAGAAAAAAGCTGGGAAAATGACAACAAATATGTGGATATGTAACAACATGCTACTGAACAACCAATGGATCAATGAAGAAATTAAAAGAGAAATAAAAAATATCTGGGGACAAATGAAAATGAAAATAACCATACCAACTCATATGGGATGCAGCAAAAGTGGTCCTAAGACAGAACTTCATAGCAATACAGGCCCACCTTAACAAACAAGAAAATTTTCAAATAAGCAATCTTAAACTACACCTAACAGAACTAGAAAAAGAAGAACAAAGCCCAAAGTCATCAGAAGGATGGAAATAATAAAATTAGAGCAGAAGTAAATGAAATGGAAATGAAAAAAAACAGTAAAAAGGATCAGTGAAACAAAGAGCTGGTTCTTTGAGAAGATAAACAAAATTGACAAACCCTTAGACTCACTAAGAAAAAAAGAGAAGGCTCAAATAAATAAAATTAAAAATAAAAGAAGAGAAATCACAACAGACACCACAGAAATACAAAGGATTATAAGAAAATACTATGAAGAACTATATGCCAACAAATTGGACAATCGAGAAGAAAAGGATAAATTCTTAGACTCACACAACCTCCCAAAACTGAATCAAAAAGAAATAGAGAATCTGGATAGACCAATGACAAGTAAAGAGATTGAAACAGTAATCAAAAACCTCCCCAAAATAAAAGTCCAGGACCAGATGGCTTCTCAAGAGAATTCTACCAAACATTAAAGAAGATTTAATACTTATCCTTTTCAAACTACCCCAAAAAGCTGAAGAAGATGGAACATTTCCTAACACATTTTACATAGCCAAAATCACCCTGATCCCAAAGCCAGAAAAGGACAACACAAAAAAGGAAAATTATAGGCCAATATCGCTGATGAACATAGATGCAAAAATCCTCAAAAAAATATTGGCAAACCGAATACAACAATACATTGAAAGATCATATACCATGATCAAGTGGGATCTATACCAGGAATGCAGGGATGGTACAACGTCTACAAATCAATGTGATACACCACATTAACACCATGAGGAATAAAAACCACATGATCTCAATAGATGCAGACAATGCAATTGACAAGATCCAACACCCATTTATGATAAAACTCTCAATAAAATGAGCATAAAAAGAAAGTATTCAACATAATAAAGGCCATTTATGACAAACTCACAGTCAACATCATACTTATTGGGGGAAAACTGAAAGCCATCCTTCTGAGAATAGGAAGAAGACAAAGTGCCCCGTCTTGCCACTCTATTCAACACAGTACTGGAGGTTTTGACCACAGCAATCAGGCAAGAAAAAGGAATAAAATGTATCCAAATTGGAAAGGAAGATGAGAAACTCTTGCTGCTTGCAGATGGCATGATTTCACATACAAAAAACCCAAAAGAATCCATCAGAAAACTATTAGAAATAATCAACAACTACAGCAACGCTGTACGCTACAAAATCAACTTACAAAAATCCACTGCCTTTCTATACTCTAATAACTAACTAACAGAAAGAGAAGTCAAGAATACAATCCAATTTACAACTGGAACAAAAAGAATATAGTAAATACGAATAAATTTAACCAAGGAGGTAAAAGACCTATACAATGAAAACTATGAGACGTTTTTGAAAGAAACTAATGATGACATAAGGAAATGGAAAGATATTCCATGAACATGGATTGGGAGAATAAATAGAGTTAAAAATGTCCATACTACCTAAAGCCATCTACAGATTCAATGCAATCCCAATAAGAATGCCAATGATATTCTTCACGGAAATTGAACAAAGAATTCTAAAATTCATATGTGGCAACAAAGATCCCGGAGAGCTAAAGCAATCCTGAGAAAAAAGAACAAAGCTGGAGGCATTACAATCCTTGACTTCAAATTATACTACAAAGATATAGTAATCAAAACAGCATGGTGCTGGTACAAAAACAGACACACAGATCAATGGAACAGAATTGAAAGCCCAGAAATAAAATCACACATCTGCAGACAGCTAATCTCCGACAAAGGAGCTAAGAACACTAAATGGAGAAAGGAAAGTCTCTTCAATAAATGGTATTGACGAAACTGGAGAGACACATGCAAAAGAATGAAAGTAGATCATCATCTTTCGCCATATACAAAAATTAACTCAAAATGGATCAAAGACTTGAAGGTTAAGACCTGAAACCATAAAATTCCTCAAAGAAAATAGAGGCAGTACACTCTTTGAAATTGGTCTTGGAAGGATCTTTTTGAATACCATGTCTACTTGGACAAGGGAAACTAAACAAGTGGAACTTCATCAGACTAAAGAGCTTCTGCAAGGCAAAGGGAACCAAGAACAAAACAAAAAGACGACCCACCAACTGGGAGAAAATACCTGCGAAATAAGCCATACAGAGAAAGACAAACACCACAGGATTTCACTCATACGTGGAAGATAAACTAACACATGGACAAAGAGAGCAGTTTAGTGATTACCAGAGGGGAAGCGGGTTGGGGAGTGGGCATAAAAGGTAAAGGGGCACGTTTATATTATGACCGACAAATAATAACGTACAACTGAAATTTTAAAATGTTATAAACTATTATGACCTCAATAAATTTAAAAAAATAAAAATAAAGAAAATAAAAACCTGACCACCACCACCACCAAAAAAATCTTTGTCTGAGAAACATTAGAATTTAACTAGAATTCTAACTAGAATTTAGAATTTAACTAGAAAAACGTGAACAATTTATCCTTGAGAGGGTCATATACCATTATAGCAAAATATATGATTCACCAACCTTCTTGAACTTGTGTTACAGAGATTTTTTATATAATATAACCCAATAACTGATTAGTACAGTAATAAAGCTATATATATTAATGATGAAGCTTTTATAAATATGAGGTTAACAGGCAAGTCTCCTATTGATAAATTAATAGCTAATGAGTATACATGAATGAAGCAGCTGCTATTTGAGCTTGACTGATTGACCATTCGAATCTAATCTATCTAAAGAAGCAGGATATTGTGATAAGGTCTAGGATACAGAATCAGAAGGCCTGGATCTGAGCTCCAGATTTGCCATTCATTAGCTTTGTGATATTAGGCAAGCCGTTCAAGTTTGAGTATTAATTTTGAGATCTGTAAAACAGTGATAAAATGCTCAGATAATTTTTGTGAGAATTAAATGCAATTTATAAAATATATTTATGATAGGTATTATCACATAAATATTATTCTGAAATTTATAATTGCCTAAAATCAGATTTTGGCTAAATAGTTTATAACTCAAATTTTGTCAATAAGTATAGGATCTTTCATTTGAAAAAGCAAGGCACCTTAAGAAATGTAGGAAATATTTAGCCTGGCAACCTCCAGAACTTGGGAGGCATACTGTAAGAGCAAGGTCCTAGATTCTATATGTGAGCATCAGACTTGGCCATAAGTTTCTGAAGACAATGCTCCACCAGCACTGACCTTCCTCAGGGGCAGTACAGAAAAGGGCAGATACTATTCCCTCCTGAACCATCAAGATGAAATCAAAGTTAGAAAATATTTCTGACAACAATTTTGTTACCAGACAGAAAAGAATCAACCTAAGCAGAATAGGTCAGAAATAAAAGCTTTCCCCAGGTTGTACTTGGAACAAGATGTGCAACTTTCCACTTACCTTCTGTCTTAAAAAAATACCTGAAACAATATTCTGTATTTAAAAAACTGAGGTAATTTTTAATGCTTCTGCTAGTCTGCTCAGGACATCTGCCTCTGAACTGTCAATACACACCAGATGGAATGCAGAGAACCAGGCAGAATTCTGAACGTCTTATTACCAGAACTTGAAGAGCTTCAAGTAGATGGTAAGGAAATATGTTCCTACTATTTATTGGCATGGAATACAGGTATAAGGTAGTCTGAGTAAAGAGATCTGCTCCTGTTTTTAGGGACCATCTTAAATCAGGTTTACTCCACAATTTCTCAAAATTTTAATTAACTTTCTCCTATCGGAAATAAATTTCTCTGCAGTGATTTTTTTTTCTGTTATGAAACTTCCCTTTCAGGTTTTATTCAGGTTTTTTTACAGGGTTACAAAGCTGGGTAAGGGTTGATGCTTATAAAGACCATAACAATTAAAGACTTAAACAGAAGCCTTCATGCAAATCCTTGATGGGGAAATTACATCTGAGGATCATTATCTTTATTTCCAGAAGAAGCAGACATTCTCCTGTTGAAATGTATAAACACCTTTCAAAGAATTGGCCAGGATGATAATGACTGAGTTCTGACAGAAGATGACCAACCAAAGTATCATGCCCATAATCAGTTCTTTAAACTTTAGTTTTCAAACTGGCACCAGAAAAAGGTTTTTTGAAAAGTTTTAATTCAAAGTTGTGTTTAGAACAGTCAGCTTAAAACCCAGAAACCGAAATTCTCCAGTTTGACAGTTTCCTCAGTTAAATTACCATGTATGGAGAGAAAATATATATACGGCTAGGATAATCATCCTTGATTTTGTCTGCCCTTGATTTTGTGAATTACAAAAACAAAAGTGAAAATAAATCTAATTTTTCCCCCTCAAGGTGACACTGATTTAGGAGTATAGTTACTAAAAGGCCTCTTTCTTCACCACATCACTGACAGAAGCACCAAAAGGGCAAAAGCAGAACTTCATTCTACAGCCTTTAATTTATGCAAACAGTCAACATTCTCTCAGGCCCCAGCAGTTGTGAAAGATGTCCTTCCACAGGATTGTATAAGGAAGACAGAGAAAAAGGACAAGCGATGAGGACTCTATTTTTCAATGCTGGTTGCTTAGAATTCTTAATTTTTCAGCAATTTTCAATTTCCTAACTTGCAACACTATGAAAACAATGGTGGGGGTGTGTGTGATTTTCTTTTGAGAGCTACCTACTATAAACAATCTAAGAGAAAACTGTTTTTCTATTCTCACTTCTAGAAAATACAAATCAAATGGGGAGAGTAAGTAATTTTTATTGTACTTGTATTATTGTGAGGATTTACTCTATTTATAAACCTAATGAATTAGACGTAAAATGAAAATGGTTTAATTTTCTGTTCAAAATGTTCTGCTCTGATATAAGGAATGTGATCTGAGTTCATTTAAAAACATCAGTTACTAGGGCACAGCTAAGGAAAAGTGAAGGAAGGCTGACAAGCAAACTTCAGCAAAACTCAAAATTTGTGTCTCTCTTTCTTCTTATTAATTCTGCTGGGTGACCTAGAGAATTCACGACCACCTGAAAACAAACTAACAAAAAACCCCTTTCAATTTGCCTGAACTACAATCAAGCCTAGAGAAATTCTAACATCAAGAAGCCCTGAGGGGCTGCAATGTAAGCACTGGAAAATTTACACTCCAAGGTAGATATCTAAGATATTTTTGAGTAGACTCTGTGTATATTAGGAAGGTAATATGCATAAAATTGGGAATAGAGTAAATTATGAAAGAAAAAAGCTAGAGTGCCAAGGACATTAATTGTATATCAACAGTGGTCATTAATATGAATGTGCTCTAAAATATATTCTTTGATCTTATTTTTAGGGCTTAATAATAAAAAAAGGAAGCTGAATCTCCGAAACTAACATGATGAATAGCATGGTAGCAAGTGTCATGGCTACAGAAGTGCCCAAATGTCTAAAGACCAAATGAAACGCATATTGCTACAATACTTACATGCCAGGTACTACGGTTCAAATGGGCAGAGGGTACATAAACCTATAGATTTGAGTCCCTCTGAAATAGGATTCAAATGAGAGCCATCTCTAGGGAAAATTCTAGAGTTAACATAGCTAAATTCTACAAAAAGTGACCATCATGGGATGATCACCCAATAGTTCTCTGGATCACTCAGATGGGGCAAAGGTTATCATCAATGTTTCTGAATGCTGTTTGAAAAGACCCTAGGGTTCTAGCAGTGGTTGGGGATAGAAGAGGGGACACTAGCAAAAATGATAAGGTTTAGATCTTTCCAGCCACTATGTTTTCTTCCTTTTTTCAGCATGGAAAGAAAGCATGGTCCCTGAGAGCCCACTGCTATTATGCTTCCAAAAAACTGGACTTCTAATCAATTCTTCAAGATCACAAAGCTACAGCCTCAACAAAAGTGGAGGACATGGAGAGAAAAAGTCAGTTCTTTAATTCCTCTCTTTGCTCCTAGTAACTGTTCCTTCTTTCTCTCTCAGTTAGTTTAACTCTTTTTTGTAAGTTTGAAATGACTTAAAATGCAAAGATAGAAAAACTAGAATACTGTAAGAATTCATTTGCTTTCTATCAGAGCACATTTTTCTGGTTTATGTCATTCTTTGAATATAAAGATATTAATGAAAATTGAGTTTCTTTCAGGTAATGATGAGAGATTGCCATCGTATTCTTTCCTATTCCTCTTTGTGACAATAAAATGAATTTGAAATCTAGCTGACAATGATTTGGCATTCTTTATAATTATGAAAGAGGAAAGTTACCAGAACTCGTGATTTGAACCTTAGTGGCAATTTAGTCCACTTGAGTCCCTAACAGGAGAAAAAAACCAAAAGACATTATTAACTATATTGCCCTCCCATACTAAGAGAGGAAAAAATAACTTATGTGTTTAATGTAAATAAATAAATAAATAAAAGACTCAAAATGCTCTAAACAGCATGGCCTTAGACAGATTACTTCTTTTTGTGATACGCAAAAAAGAGAACAAAACCAGCTATTTAAACCTAGTCCTTTTGTCAAGTCCCCCCCCACACCAAGTAAATTCTACATAAAAATGCCCTTTCTTTTGAAAGTTACCCATTTCTTCTCCACCAAGTGACCAAAAGGAAAAAGTCAGATTCTGAGACAGGACTAAACTAACAGTAACCCGAGTGCCACATCACAAGATAAACCCTATCTTCTATTCTAACAACGAGCGTTTTTCTAGCCATGATGTATTTTAATCAGACATTCCAAACAAAATTTTTAGTTTCAATCAATTTTGGGTCAGTAAGTTGACCCTGGTCATCATTTAGCATTCATTACAACAAGGATTTGAGGTGAGAAAGCATGCTTTCTCCCATAAAGGAGAAAAGGGAGGAAGGAAGTCTTTTCAAATGTATACTCCTCATACATGCCCCTCAACTATATACGATCTATCTCTGAAGGGCAGGTGAGGAGGTGTGCCTTTTGTTAGGAATTATTCCTTGAGTGAGTTACTCAAATTATTTCTGGGAGTGTGTCATCTATCTTAGAAAGTCCCACTCTAACAATATTAGTCTGGTTCCCAGGAAGCAGGTTTCCTATACCCTAATGTTTCACGTATCTTTTAGTTCTCATCCAATCACTTCAGCAATAGGCACATTAAAAGAATTGGCTTCTAACTGAAAATACTAACCTTGGCACAGACCTGAAAAGTTTAAAAATTAAACGAGATCATTCATTCATTCACCCACGATTGAATGCCTACTATGCTTTAGGCATGACCTTACATTTTAGTACCAGAGAGACAGACAATAAACAAAATTTAAACATAGAACATATGTTACACGATTATGATAAACATTATGAAGAAAAAGTGTTGGGAGGGGGTACAATTTAAGTTAGAAGGGTCAGGGAAGGTTTTGCTGGGAAGTAAGAAGACAAAATGTTTTGCACAGTGGCTACCCATCAGATATATTCTCAAAAGAGTTATTAGCATCATTTTTTGTTCTATCCTACTTTTGCTTTCTATTGACTGGCTGTTGCAATGGCTAGCCACGGCAAGTACTGACAGTAAAGAGAGTCTATCGTACCAAGAGACAAAAATAGAGACTGTCTTCTCACTATCTGTCCTCATATACACTAAAATGGGTCCCCCAACCCTACAGAGAATTGCTCTTGGAAGAACTTTGCCCCAAAAGAATCTAATACATAGGTCACAAACTCAAATGTCAGGCAGGTAATGCAAATGATTAAAGTAGACTATAGGTAGGAAAAATATCTATGTTGAAGAGCTAAACACATGGCAAGGACTCAGAAGACTGGAGAGTACACGTCATGTTTAAAAGGGATAGCTGTTACCTAGGTCCAACAAACAACTGTCATGGAGAAACAAGGACTCAGTGTCCTCAGTTTTCAAGAGAAACTAGACAACGAATTTTTTCTGTGAATTCTCCCCAATTTTGAAATTTCAATTTTGAAATATGGCAACCAATTTGAAATTTAAAAAATGTCGGTATGGGCCAAACAGAACACCTCTATGGAACAGATCTAGCCTGTGGGTCTCCAGTTTAGCTCCTCTGGTCTACAGGGTCATGGGCTGATTCCTTCCAGGGCCAGAAAAGCAGTGGGATGCTTGATTTGCTGGACCAGGCTTGCTTGTTATTACCATCCAGTACATATCTGAGCAATCATGTATGAAAATCCAGGATCTCTGGAATGTACAGTACTTAGATTCGGAGCAAGCCATGATGAATAAGATGTCATAAGCCAAAATGAAATGATACTAGAAAGGTCATACACAGCAAAATATTTTCTACTGCAGTGTTTCAGATAGGACCCTGGTGAGAATCTAGGTACTGCTGAACTTCCACATAGATATGCATGATAAATAAATAGACTTCCTACAGACAGACTGCTTGTCCTGCTTTCCCCTTGCCTGTTTCTAACCAACTTATTACTATGCTAAATAGGATTTTTCAAATGGGCAGTTAGTATTTCTGTTGTGATTCTCTACTGGGGCAGGGGGTGAGGGTGGGGAGGGGAGGAATTGAGGTGGGAGAGAGTGAGCAGATTCTCTATACGATTACTTAATCAGTATTCAGAACCTAAAATACACAGACTACAAATTCAACACAATTTTACCCTTTCAAGTTTTCTACTGTATTCCCTTGCGAGAGGAGGACACCAAGAGTTCTCCCCTAGAGGGAACTTGCCTCACTACTGAATTATCTGAATGATGGCATTTATCACCTAGATTTCTCTAGCCATCCAGAAGGAACAGGCATTCTGGCAACCTCACGTCACTTTCAACCTCTCTCTCCTAATGATAATCCTAGAAAGGCCTCAACTCTCATGAATAAATCCTATCCCAGCAGAGCTGACTTAGGTCAGAAAGCCTATAGACTCATCTGTAACAAGAAACTCACTAGACATGTTCAATTTTTGCCCAGATGAGTTTACTGGGCCTTCTAGGTGCAGAGCATAGCATGCTCTGTAAAGCACATGCTTTATTAGGCTATGCTAAGTCACCAAAAAAGGCTAATACTGTATTTTTTAAACCTAGCAGTAGCTGGCAATAGATAAGATTCCTCTCTTAGAATGTCAGTCACTTAGAGAGCCCTAGAAGTAAGGCATATACTCTTGCTGGGAGGTTTAGAATATAGACCTAAAATACTCAGTCTGCCTTATTCCTGGTTTTAAGCTTTTTCTCTCTCCAGCTGATGGGAAAAAAGTCAACAAAGGCTGTCTACTCTTATCTCTATTACCTTACTAGGATTGCTGTTGAATTGCTTAGTCCATGAGACAGAAATATTTTTCTTCTTGCTTTAGCTGATTTCCTGTTAAGCTGAATGTTATTTGTTTTAATATTTACAAAAAGCCTTTCCTAATGGGAACCAAAATATATGGTCTCCCCCTCACCCACCCCTTTTAACTGTTATTAGTTCTAGTAACTCTAAAGCAGAACTAATCAATTTAGGGGACCTGAACATTAGAATTGGTGGGAATAATGCTTCCTGGTGGTATACACACTTAAAACACAGTAATATAAAAAGAAAGTTCTCAATATCTGATAGTTCTGAATGGTAACGTGGGAAATAATTTCTTTCTCCATTCTAGAAAATTGCCCTATAGATTTTGCCAGTCATTTCCCAAATAGTGTGCCCTACAACACCAGTTTCATGAGAAGTTTTATGAGGGAAAAAAGTTTGAAACACAATGAATACTTGTTAAGATTCATGATATACAGAAGCATATTAATAACACCTCAAGACACTTTAATCCAGAGTTCATAAGACATATTTGACTCTTGGAATCTTTTTGTGTAACATATTAACATCCCATGGAATTACTCTTCCAAGGACCATATTTTGGGAAACATGAACTATTTCTTCCCATCCTCCTGTGGTTGACTCTCACCAAATCAGGTCTTGCTTTTTGGCACCAAACATTCAGGATTATTTCTCTCACATTTTAGGTCTTGCTACAGCTGGCAGGTAGTTCAGTTTAACTGAACTAAGATGAGGGGACTAGGTAATATGGACCGAGTAGTTTTCAAACTCTGGGGTCTAGCTAATCCTCTGGTGCTGGATAAATCAAGGGTAAGATTTTGCCTTGACTATTAAATTGCTCATGAAAAATATAACTGGATCAGCTTTATAAATACGACATTACAGATCTAAAATTGTTACAACTCACGAGAAATTTAGCTTAAGACATGTTGGTTATTATTAACTTAAAAAATTGTTTCTACTGCAAAAGCATTAAAACATTAACGAAAAATTTTATTCACAATTGTGCTACTAAAAATCTTTTCATCTTTACTGATAGGCAGGCAAAATGCTAGGCTTTGAAAATAGCATAGATAGGGCTGGCCCGGTTCGCACAGTGGTTAAATTTGTGTGCTGCACTTTGGTGGCCCAGGATTTGCCAGTTCGGATACCAGACACAGACCTACACACTGCTCATCAAGCCATGCTGCGGTGGTGTCCCACATACAAAACAGAGGAAGATTGGACAGGGCCAATTTTCCTCATCACCCCCATCCCCCCCCCAAAAAAACCCCCAAAAACCTGCATAGATACAATTTTACATTTTTCACTTCTAGTATTTTTCATAGTGCCATAGCCTTCACAATTGTAATCAATTTAAATAAGTAAAATCATTTTAGTTATTTTGTTTCAGTGAGCATATTATGAGCTTTTAAAATGGCATTCAAACAAACTGCTTGCAAAAAACCAGACTGCATTTAGAATTATTGACTACTAAAGTTCAGTATGATAATGAGGCCAGCTTTTAATTTTTTCTTTTCAGATTTATGTTCAAGGTGGAAATTTACTTTCAGGAACATTTTCTTGATTATAAGAGTAGAATTTCAAAAAATTCATACATAAGCTCATGTTTCAGACACTTTTAAAGAAATGATACAGTATATCATAGCTTTCAAAAGCCTGGGCTCCAGAGTCAGACTATCTGGATCAAAAGCCTAATTCTACTAATTAGCAAATTTTATGACTCTGGGTAAGTTACTTAACCTGTCTGAGTCTGTTCTTCATCTGTAAAATGAGGACGATAACAGATTAACCTGCTAGGCAAATTATAAGGACTGAATGATAAAATATGTAAAGCACTTCTCTGGCACATGGTAATACTCAATAAATGCTAGTAATAACAACAACAAATACAAAAAAACTCTGTTTAGGGGAAACTATGTGCATATTATACCTTCTTTTTGATAATGACTGCATGTGAATAATCACTCAGCAAATATTTACTGAGTGTCTTCCATGTACTAGACAGTGTGTTAAGCACTGGGGATACAAAGACCATGAGACACAGTCCTTACTTCCAAAAGCTTATTTTTGGAGAAGAAAACAAATTAATCTGGTGATTAGCATACTATATGGTAAAAGCTTTAATAAGGGTAAAGAGCTTTTCATGAGGGTAGGGGCCCTTAACACGAGAAGGTATGGCAGATACGCTGAACTCGTATACATACAGCTAACCACCTTTTACGTCTTCCTCTGGTATTCAGTCTAGAAAACAAAATACTCTGTGTCTTAGTTTCCATTACACCTAGGAGTACCCAAGCGACATTACTCTGGAGGGTGAAGCTCCTGAAGTGGGTTTTCAGAATGAAAGTAGGTGCCCTGAAAATAAAGACAGAGCTTTGCTCGAATAAAGCCCTCTTGCTTTCCTCCCTTCCTCCTGCCTTAGCGTTTGGACAGAAGGCATGGAAGTGCACCAGCCATCAATGACGCCACAGGACAAAAGGTGACACAGCAAAAAAGAAAGAGCCCAAGACTCCGGTGTCACTGCCGAGTTACTGCACCCCTCTTGAATGCCTAACTTTGAACTCATTAGATGACACAAACTCTTATTTCTTTAAGCTACCAATACACGGGGTTTTCTGTCATCTGCAGCTGAATGCATTCCTAGTAGATAAATGAAGCTTTCTAAAAATGTTTCTGAGTCTAGTACAAAAGGAGTAGGAGTTATCCAAATGAAGAAATCTGAGAAGGGCACAGCTGGCAGAGGAAACAGCTCGTACAGAGGCCTGGAGGGGGAGGGAGCATGGAGTGCTGATCCTGGCATCTGTTCTACGATATGCACCTTCTGGCTTCTTGGACGGCTTTAACCAGGTGATTCCCATCCTCCACCGTCTTTCACTACTTAGGTTTGAGGGATTCAATATCCTCTCCTCAGTGGTTTCATATGGTGAGCACTCATTCTTGAATGGTAAGTTCTGTGATGATGAACACAAAATGTGATCCCTGACTAATGTTAAGATTTCTAGAAACAAAAATTTATGCCAATTAAATCAATTAGATCCACATTATCAGTTTACACATCTAACACCTTCAACTGAAGTTGTCGTGTGTGCTTACCATGTGCCAGGCACTGTATTTATACTAGTTCTCTCATGTAACATTCACAGCAACTCAGTGGGTTAGGTACCATTATCACCTCCTTTTTTACAGAACTAAATTAGGTTAAAATTGTCAAAAGGCAGACAATAATGGCAGAGGCAAAGATTCAAACTCAGGTCCGTTTCATTTTTCAGCCTCAGCTCTGAGCCATTCTGCTATACTGCTAATCAGTTTCCCTTAGTTTCTGACCTGTTTGTCCCACTTTACTTGCTTAAATCCTTCCCGAGTGCAAAAGTTTTAGTTTAGTTCCCCATCTGTACTCCAACGATGAGAGTTGAGGTTGTTCAGGTAGGTTATCTCTTAACAGGAAAGTATGGAAGGAAGGGGCATATCTAAGCTGAGCATAACAAGGGAAAGGGTGAAAACGTCAAAAAAAGAAAAAACATTCTTTCCCTCTAAAGGAATGAGACAAGTTTTTGTTCTTACTGGCAAACTGTGAAGTAATTCCAAAAAATAAATTCAAATATTTTAACAAGTGTATGGTCTCTAAAAGGCCTAAACTGAAGGTGGCAACATTTCTTTATATTTCAAATTGTAATGTTTAATAACTGATTCATTAGTTTATACTCATTCATACATTTAACAAATATTTACTGATCATCCTCAGATGCCTCTGGGGAGATTCCAGTGAATACATTCCTACACTCAAAAAGCCAAGAACAAATAAAAATGCTAATTATAATTATCACAGAAGTGACTACATAATACAAATAAAGATAAGCAAAGGATATTATGGGACAGAAAATGTGTCAAACACAGACCTGGGAAATCATACGTGGCTTTCCAGAGGGGGTGATACCTAAGATGGATCTTTAACTATAACTAGTATAGCCAAAAATAAGGGACAGTCTAGACCGGACTTCTCAACTTCAACATTGTTGACAATTTCGGGGTGATGTCCTGTGTCTTGCAGGATGTTTAAACAGCATCCTTGTCCTCTATCCAATTGATGCTGGTAACATACCGAGTGTGAAAACCAAAAATGTCTCCAGATATTATCAAATGTCTCCTGGGGGCAAAACTGCCTCTGGTTGAGAACCACTGTTCTAGACCTGCACTATCTCAAATAGTTGCCACTAGTCACATGTGGCTATTTAACTTGAAATTAATTAAAATTAAATAAAATTAAAAGTTCAGTTCCTCAGTCACACTAGCCAAATTTCAAGTGCTCAACAGCTACATGTGGCCAGTGGGCACCATACTGAAGAGTGCGTATGTAGAATACTTCTACCACCACAGAATATTCTAATGGATAATGCTGTTCTAGACTGAGAGAGTACATATTCTCTTCTCTTACTCCATGACTATTCACTACAGCTTGCTGATAGCCTGTGGAGGGAGTAGAGAAAGATGAGGTTAAACAAGAAAAGCAAGACCTGAATATGAAGGGTCTTCAATGCCTTAAGATAGAACAATGGGGAATCAGTGAAAGGTTTTAAGCAAGGGTGTAAAATAAATAGGTTCGCATTTTATAAAGATGACTGTGATGGTATTGTGGAGAATGGAATGAACGTGGAGAGACTAGAAGCAGAAAAGCAGTTGCAGTATTTCCAACAAGTATGGTGATCTGGATTAATGCAGGGGCAGTAGGGATGGACAAAAATGGAGCAATTAAGGAGGGAGAATTGATAGGACTTGGTAACTGACTAGATGTGAGGTAGGCTGAGGAAGAGGATGAAGAATGACTACAGGTTTTTAGGCTGGATGAGTGAGCACATTTATTAAGATAGAATGGGAGAAGGAATTATGGCCTACAAGATGTAATCCTCAAATCCCTGGAAGCTGTGAATCTGTTACCTTACATGGCAAAAAGGACTGTGTAGATGTGATTAAACTGCATCAACCTTGAGATGGGGTAATTATCCAGGACTATCCAGTAGGCCCAATGTAATCAGAAGTGTCCTGATAAGAGAAAGGCTGAAGGAGATTTGACTCCAAAAAAAGAGAAGTGTCAGGGTGATGTAGTGTAAGAAGACTCAAGCAGCCACTGCTGGCTTTGAAGATGCAGCCACTAAAAGCCAGAAAAGTCAAAGAAACAGACTCTCTTCTAGAGCCTCCAAAAGGAGGCCCTGCTGATGCCTTCATTTTATCCTAGGGAGACCTGTGTCAGACTGCTGAGCTACAAAACTATAAGGTAATAAGTTTGTGTTATTTTTAGCCACTAAGTTCATGGTAATTTATTACGGCAGCAATAGGAAACTAATACAGATAGAATTTACAATTTAGAATTTAGAGTATGATACAATGACACTGATTCTGGAAAAGCTGAGTTTGAAGTGCCTATGGGACATCTTGGTAAAACTGGCCAACTGAAAAACAGTTGGATACAGGGGTCTGGAGCTTAAGCTGGGGATGCATAATTAGGAGTGATCAGTATACTGAGATTAATTGAAACCATCAAAGTAGATGAGATCACCATGGGCAAATATAGAAAGAATGCAGAGGACTTAGGTAGAGGAATAGAAGCCCTTGAAGGAAACTGGGAAGGAACAGCCTAATATGTAACAGAAAACCCAGGACAGTGTCACATCTAAGGAAGTAAAAGAATGAGAATGTACTAAACGAGGGGGGAAAGAGGATGGTCAATACAGTCAACTGAAAAAGGATTGTCAAGTTAGGGACTGAGACTGTCTATTATACTTGACAATATGAGGTCATGGTACTGTTGATGAACACAATGAACATAAGTTTCAGAGGAGTGATTATTAGGAGAAGACTTGTTACTGGGGCTGAAGACTGAGTGGAAGGTGAGGCATGAGACTGAGTTCAATCAACACTTTGACTAAACTTTAAACTTTAAATTTCTTCTTTCAAAAGAAAGGAGGAAGACAGGGTGGTAGCTAGAGAAGGGTTGTGGGCTACAAGAAGGATTTTTTCATAGATGTGGAAAAAATGAAGCCTTTAACTATTAGTGGGAAAAGGTCAGTAGAAAATGAGAGAATAAAAAAACAAGGGAAAGAGAATAAATGAAGTGAATTCTGAGATAGGAAGAGATGAGATCCAGAGCCTAGAAAGAGAGAGCTCAACTTCAGACAGGCAGAAAGATATTTCTTCTGTTAGGAGAAAAGGGAAGGAAGACAAGAACAGGTACTAAGGTGAGAAACTACTGAGCTGGGGATAAGAAGTGGGGTTAATTTTGTGGAATAACTACACTGTATCTTCCTATTTTCTCAGAGAAGTAGGAGGTAAAATCATGTGCAGACAGTGGGAGAAGAGGTGGGTATAGGAGCTTTAGTTAAAGAAGTTTTAAACAGTTTTGGTAGGGAATAGTGGAAAATAACTCACTAGAAAACAAAGAAGGTTGAAGGGGCCCACACATTTTACTGAATAGCTATTCAGTAAAATATCTTAAAATAGCTTTTAATAAACCTTTGCACATGGTCACATTGGAGTACCTAATACTGAATCAACTCTCCCAGGTTCATAAACTAAAAACTCAGACAAAATACAAGCAACAACTCTTTTCAGAAACTGGATAACAGAGCACAGAACTCTTATATCTTGGAGAAAAGAAACAAATGAGATGATTGCATCTGAAGGCAACTTCTGAACCATGGTAGAAGGAGGGGGAACTCAAGCAGAGCATGGCAGGATTGATGAGTTACAGAGATAGAGATCAGTGTTCAACAACGCAAAGCATCAAAAGGAAGGAAGATAAAGAATATCTTCAAAATCTTTTATCTTTACAAACAAGTGTCGATAAATACTCAACTATTTGGAAATTGATCAATATATATCTACATGTTCCATGGGTACAAGAACAAATCAGAATGGAAAATTGAAAAAAAAATTAAATGATAATGAAAACAACATAGAATTTATGGGATGCAGTTAAACCAGCGCTTAAAGGAAAATTTATAGCATTAAATGCTTATAACAGAAAAGAAAAAAAGAGTTTAAAGTTTCTTTATTAAGGAACTAGAAAAATAAGAGTAAATTAAAATCAACGTAAGCAGAAGGAAAGAATATGTATTAGAGGAGAAACAAACCAAAAAACTGACAAATAAGAGAGAATATCAACAAGGCAAAACTTGATTTATATGGAAAAATCAACAAAATGATTAAACTTTTAGCCAAACTGATCAATAAAAAAGAAAGAAAGGTAATTATCAGGAATGAGAGATAACTGATACAGATCCTACAGATAGTAAAGGAATATTAGGAACATTGCAGCAACCAATTAGGTAATATAGCAGAAATGAACAAATTCCTTGAAAGGCACAGATACCCAAACTGTATCAAGAAGAAACAGAATAGCCCCACAATAACTGAAGAAACTAAAACCTTTTCCACTAGAGAAATCTATTAAACATTTAAAGAAGAAATAATATTAATTTTAAATAAATTCCTTCCAAAAGTAGAGAAGGAATAAACACTTCCAAACTTATTATATGAAGCAAACATGACCCAGACATCAAAGACAGAAAAAGACATTATAAGAAAACAGCAGATCAAAAGCCCTAACTAACACAGACGATAGTCTTTAACAAAACAGCAAATCCAATCTAGCAATATATAAAAGTATAATGCAACATATGGAAGTATAATGCATCATGTGGAGTCTATCACAGGAATGCAAGGATGGTTTACTTTGGAAAATCAATCAGTGTAATTCACCATGTTAACAATAAAGAAGTACTTGTGATTATTTCGATAAGCACAGAAAAATCATTTGATAAAATCCAACATTTATGATGAAAACCTCTTAGCAAAATAGCAACAGAAAAGAATATGATCAACTTGAAAAGAGCATCTATGAAAAAGCTAATGCTAACATCATATTGTAAGGTGAATGTCTTCCCCTATGGGTGGATTTCCCCTAAGCGTGACAACAAGGGAAGGAAATTCACTCTCATCATTTCTATTCAACATGGTCCTAGAGGTCCTAGAAGTGCAATAAGATGAGAAAAATAAATAAATAGACACTTAGATTAAAATGGAATTAAATTTTTCTGTATTCACAAACAATATGATTAGGTAGAAAATCCAAAGGACTCTACATACGAACTACTAGATCTAATATGTGAACTTAGTAAGTTTGCAGCTACAAGGTCAATATAAATATTAGCAATAAAACACTGGAAAACAAACATTTTTAAATGCCATTCGTGATAGCATCAAAAATCTTAAAATATTTAGGAATAATTTAAGCAAAATATATACAAAACATATACAAAGAAAACCACAAAACTCTGCTGAGAGAAATTATAGAAGAACCAACTAATATGGAGATATATCACTCTCATGGATTAGAAGACTTGTCATTAAGATGTCAACTGTCCCCAAAATTTTCAATAAATTCACCATAATCCCAATCAAGGATCCCAGTAGACTTGGGGTTTTTTTGGAAGAAAGTGACAAAGTTATCCTAAAATTTGTATGGAAATACAAAAACAATTTGAATCATTACATTACCTGATGTCAAGACCTTCTATAAAGCTACTGTAAACAAGACAGTGTGGTGACACCATGAGGACAGAGATGGCAACTAATGGAAAAAAGAGAGTGTAGAAAAACATCCACACATAATGGTTTTGATATAGCAGGTGATTTGGGAAGGGCAAACTTTTCAATAAATGGTGCTGGAACAATTGGATATCCAGTCATACAGTAAAAAATAAACACTGAAGTTCACCTTACACCAAGCACAAAGTTAAATCAAAATGGTTCAGAGACCTCACAGAAAATACTAAAACTATAAAACTTCTTGAAGAAAACAGGATAAAATCTTTGTGAGAAGATTGAGATATCTAGACCAGGTGCAGTGAAGGTCAGCAATCCTCCCCTCAAAGTAACTATAAAATGATGCAAAATGGTCTAAAAGAACGATTTTAGGGCTTTGGAAAGTGACTAAAGGCAAACAATATATTGAGAAGTGTTTGGTCATGAATAATTGCTGAACTTTAGATAATAACTGTGAGAGTCTGTGTCACTCTTGCCTGGGGCTGCTCACATGGTTCAGACAGCAACGCTGCCAGGATGAGGCCACCATGTTTAAACATACAAAGGAAAACATGATGACAATGAGTCAAATAATAAGGAATTTTAAAGATAGACAGAAGCTTTAGGAGAGGGGAATCCAAGGGACAGAAAAAGTATTTGAAGAAATAGTGACTGAAAACTTTCCAAATCTCAGCAAATCCCAAGTGATCCATAGCTACACATATAATAGCCAAACTGTTGAAAAGAGTAAACAAGTGAACAAGCAAGTGAATGAATTTATAAATGAATCTTGATAGCAACTCATCATGTGCAGGAAAACAACACGATTAATGACTGACTTCTCATCAGAAATAATGAAGGCTGAAGGCAGTGGAATAACATATCTGAAGTGACGAAAGAAAAAAAAAAACGTGTTAACCAAGAATTCTATATCCAGTAAAACTATCCTTCAAAACCAAAGGCAAAATAAAGACATTCACAGATAAATACAGATAGAATTCACTACAAGCAAACCTGACTTACAAGAAATACTAAAGGAAATCCTTGAGACTAAAAGGAATTATCCTTGATTCCTCTTTGCTTCTCCCTCCACATTCAATGTATCAGCAAGCAAGGCCTACTGGCTTTATATCCAAAATATGCCTTGAATCCATCTACTTTTTTCCATCTTTCACTGCCATCACATGAGCAAGAGCTTGAACTCTCATTTGGACTTCTGTAATAGCCTAACTGGTTTTTCCTGCTTCAACTTTTTTTTTTTCCCCTTCCTTCTTTTTAAAGATATGTGGTTTTGTTTTTTGGGGTCTTTTTTGATGAGGAAGATTGGCCCTAAGCTGACATCTGTTGCCAATCTTCCTCTTTTTTTTTGTCTCCCCAAAGGCCCAGTACATTGTTGTGTATCCTAGTTGTAGGTCCTTCTAGTTCTTCTATGTGGGATGCCGCCTCAGAACGGCTTTATGAGTGGTGTGTAGGTCTGTGCCTAGATACAAACCAGCGAACCCCGGGCTGCTGAAGCAGAGTACATGAACTTAACCACTACACCATGGGGCCAGCCGGGCTGCTTCTACTCTTGTCCCCCCCACAAGCACATTTTCCAAGAACAGCCAGTATATTTTTTAAAAAACTAGATCATACTATTCTCCTACTAAAAACTCTTTAATTGGCTTTCCATGCACTTAGAATGAAATCCACACTATTCACCATGGCTAAATACGCCCTACAACATGCCCTACCTGAACTTTCTCTTATCATTCTCTCCTCCCTCCATAAGTTCCAGCACACTGGGTTCAATCTTTGCGTTCTTCAAATATCCCAAACTCACACCTGATTCAGCATTTTTGTACTTACTATTCCCTCTGCCTAGTATGTGTGGCAGGCAGAACATCACACAAAGCTGGCTTATTTTTTCAGGTCTCCCTTCAAATGTTATTTCCTCAAAGAGGCTTTTCCTGATCACCCAATCTAGGTTACCCTACCCACCATCACTTGCTGTCTTTTGCCTCTTTAAAATTTTGAAGTAGCATTTATCATTATCTAAAGTTATAATGTTTATTTATTTGACCATTCATTTAATGTCTACCTCACTCAATAAAATGTAAGGTTCACAAGGATAGAGATCTTACTATCTTGTTCATCAAATATACATAACTTTAAAACTTACGCTAAAACATAAACACTTCTGAACTGTTGATTTTTTAAAAACCTTTTTGTTCTTACTTAGTACTTTTTATAAATGCCATATTTTATAAATTATACCAGTCTTCTGCCTCGATTTTCTCAATGAAAAGAAAAAAACTGAATAATCCTCCAACTTTATCTCAGGTACTGAAAAGAAAGCTGGTGGTCTTAGATAGGAATTGTATCTGTCTTCTTTTCTGACACCCAGAACAGAGTCTGGTACATAGCAATTATATAATAATTACTGAGTGATAAACAATGAGACTCCTGAGAGTTGGGAGAGATAGGAAATGCTCTCATGGCTGGGGGCAACACCACCCCTACATTCCCAACCACCACCTTCCTAGGACTTAAGAGCACTCTTGAATATATTCTGACAACAGACTGAATTTCTTGAGGCCAAGAAGTATATCCTTTTCATTTTGTATGCCTTATATCTAGCAATGGCAGACAGAAGGTGTTCAACAATCATTTTTCTGAAGTAAATGCAAAAGCATCAGTTTCTTCATTTGTAAAAGGGAGGTAACAAGATTACCTACTTCAGAGGGTTATTGTGTGAGGCAAAAAAAAAAAAGGAAGATAAAGAGTAAGTGAAAGGAAAAGATCCCATAATGTTCTCTCTCTCAACTATTACTTTAGAAAATCATAGGAGAATTGATCAAAGTACCTCTTCACCTATGAACTACTACTATTTATTTGCCTACCTAGAAGCTAATAAGCTAATAATACAATAAGCTAATAATAATATCATGAGCTAAAAAGACATCAGATACTGTTTCAGCACCAGACACTAAGGACCCTACCTGACTCCCCCACAAAAAAATTAGCTTATAAGGAAGACCCAAACCTACATAAGAAAGTTCTGATGTCACAAATAGAGAAACAGGACTAACTACAATGATACTTCAGGAAATCTAACAGTACAGAGTCATTGAATGTTCTAGAGCCTAGGGAGTATTCCAGTGGCAGAGATTTCATGAAGGAAGTCAGTACTATTCCAGCGGCCCCAGAGCTGCAAGCTTCTTCCCTCACATATTTAAGAGACGACTTAAGGAACTACAAATACAATCTAAATTTAAACTACTGTTGTGGCTTTAATTCCTGAAGGCCAGCAACCCAAACATGAAAAGTATATTAAAGCAATAAAAACTAATCTTTGAAGCATTTTTAAAGGCTTTCATTTAAACCAATTCTCAGAGTTCTATAAGTACTATCTAAATTTAAACTTTTATTGTGGCTTTAATTCCTAAAGTCTAGCAACCCAAATATGAAAAATATGCTATCACAACAAAACTACCCCATCAAAATCTTCTTTCTTTAAACAAATTCTTACAGAGTTATTAGAACACAAAAATAAACAGCCCCTTTATTAAACGTTCAAGTGATTTTTAGCAAAAGCCAGTTACATTTCAAAAACATGCCATTACCTCAGATTGTGATGTTATTATTGATGAGATATAGGAAGGTATCTAGATAGCTTATAAACAGTTTACCCCTAGGGCTGTAATTAAATGTCAAATTTTACTCACTAAAATTGGGTTATATTTAAAACAAGTATTTATTCAAGAATAATATATTTTATATAGTGGTAAAATCCTTATTGCAAAAGAACTTTAAGATTAATTATTTTACTTACCAAAATGTAGTCCACTTTAGATTGTATAGTTTTGCTAAAAGAAAAAGAAAGTTAGGTTATTAAGAATGATAAATTTATTAATTATTTGAAATATTCTTAAACAGATACAGTAATTAGTCTCCCCTACTACGAAAAAAATAAGTAAAACTCCTTATTAAGATCAGGCATTGTATGCAGTGTATATACAGAATTGAATACTACTCAGCCATAAAAAAAAAGATAAATCGTCCCATTTGCAACATGGATGGATCTTAAGGGTACTACGTCAAGCAAAATAAGCCAAAGAAAGACAAACACTGTATGATTTCATTCATATAAAAGTAATAATAAAGATTAACCAATATGGTAATAAATTGAAGGGGCAGAATACATTTAGAAATAAATAACACAAATAAAGCCACTATATATCAATTTAACTGAACAACTGAGTATAAGTGAACTATTAATATATAATACAAATGAAGACAGTATAAAATAATTGAATTGTCATTTGGATTTTGTTATAACACGTTCAAGTGCAAATGTAATGAAATCATGCAAAAGTTTAGAGATAGTTCATATACAATCTTTAAAAGATGTTACAAACCAAATTATCTTCCATAAAAGGGTCTAGAGCCAAACAAAGGTAAAAAAGAAAAGTGGTTATTTACCTTTGTATATAGCTATTCAATTAATCTATAAAGTAAGTAAAAATCAGCATTTAAATCTCATTTTAGTTAATGTAATCAATAACCTTAAAACTTTGCACCTGTACTGAGATTTCAAATTTCATTTTTTAAAGAACAAAGCATGACTGTATTAAGTTCAATCACAAAGTTCAGAATGACCAAAAGGAGCAAGAAAAGTAAATGATACCTGTAGGTAAGAGGAACTGAAATCCCCTCCCCAGAATTCCACAGATTTTTTGAGGTTTTTAAATCTTTTGGGATCATTTATACAGCTTATCACTCACAAGCAGCTAAAGTGTGCTATATTTTTCTCTTCCTAGTAACTCCCACAGTTTCCCTGAGATAAGAGAGTAATCTACAAATTAAGACTGCTGCTAGAAAGTAATATGTGAGGAATCCAACCATTTCTCACCACCTTAGTCTAAACCACCATCATTTCTTGTCTAAAGTGATAAAATCACTTTCTAATTGGTTTCCTTGCTTCTGTCTTTACCAGACTAGCACCAACCCTCTGCACTATTCCCAATAAAGTGGCCAGAGAGAGTCTTTGTCCAAGCCACATTAGTCCTTTGCTCCTCAGTCTTTATATGGTCAACAATACCCTGCAAGATGCAGCCCTCTGCTCTTTCTAATCTCATCTCCTACTAGTCTTCTCCCCATTCACTCAGCTCCTGCCACAGTGGGTTTTTCTGTGAGCCTCTAAGGCTCTTCTCCCATATAACTTATCTGTTGACCTTCTTCATGACTTTGCTCGATGTTAACTTTTACAGACAGTTCTTCTTTGACTTCCCATACAAAATATTCTCCATCACTCTCTATTCCTCTTACTCTGCTTTACTTTCATTATTTCACTTACCACCAGTCATTTTATATTTTTATTAATTTACTTATCTACTTGCTATCTTCCTCGACTAGAATTTAAACTCCATGAGAGCAGGCTTTGTCGGTTTTGCTCACTGCTGAATTATCAACTGGCATATGTTAGGTATTCAATAAAATCTGTTGAATGAATAAATGACAAAAAACACATTCAGTCCCCCATATGAAGAAAACTCTTTGGAAAGACTGGGACCACTTAAGAAAGGGTTTTTAGAGAAATTAATATGAAATTGAAAAAGGTGATTATTTTTTAAACCATAGATCTAAATATACTCCCCTTCTACCAGAAACGGACTGCCATATGAGATATCTAAATAGGATGGCTATGTCTTCCCATTACAAACGACTTGGTAAATCTTTAAAACGTATATGTAAAAGACAGCCCTTTCAAAGAATAAACTTATAAAGTAAAATGAAAGCATTTCTGAGCTAGATATCAACCTTGGCAATCAATCTAGCCCTTTGATTATCTTTACTTCATACTTACACAAACATAATAGGATACAGATGAAGTTTAAGTCTCCTTTGCTCTTCTGTCTAGTTTTATACCCTCTCCTAGTTTTCCAAAGACAACCATCATTAATCTGATACGTAACCTTCCCAGTTGATACTTCAATACTTGTATTAGACATATATCTATATGCAACCTAATTGTTGTTTGGTGAAGCTTTTAAATGTTTATATAAATGACATTACATTGTATATATTCTGCAATTGTCTTCTCTCACTCAAGATCCATGTTGATGCACTTAGATGAAGTTTATTCATTTTAATTGCTGAAAAGTCTTCCATTGGATGAATATATCAAATTTATTCATCCATTCCTCTATTGAAAGCCAATTACATACTTTGCAGTTTTTCCACAAACAATACTGCAATGAATGTCTTTGTACTTGTCTCCTGATATACACATGCAAAACATTTCTCAGTTATAAATCTAGAAGTCAATTTTCTGGGGCTCATAGATATATCTTTCAATTTTATTATATATTACCAAATTCTTCTCCCAAGCACTTGTACCCATTTATATTCCCATCAGCAGTATACGATAGTCCCTATTTTCCTATTACCTTGCACAAATATATATATATGCCTTTTACACATGATATACATAATACACATATTAAAAACTTGTCATTCTAATGGATATAAAATGTTTTTTTTAATGTCTTTTTCCCAATTACTAGCAATGTTGTGTACCTTTTCACCTGCTTATTGGCCATATGGGTTTTCTCCTCTGTAAACTGCTGGTTCACATTCTTTACCCATTTTTAAGTGGAGTTGACTATTTCTTATTAAATGGTTGTAATTTGTTCTTTATATATTCTGGATACTAATTCTTTGTTACATATACTTACTTTGTTAATGATGTATTTTAATGATAGCTTATGAAAATTTAAATTTTGATTGTTTTCCTTTATGATGTGTTTTTTGTCTTAAGAAATCCTATCTAGCTAAGGTTTTAAAGACATTCTATATTTCATTCTAAAATTTCTGAAGTTAGCTTTTACAATTTTGATCTTTATTCTAATTAGAATTTATTCTTGGGTATGCTATGGTGTAACATAGATATTCTTTCTATCTGGTAAGCCAATTGTTCCCCATTTCATTGTGCCAAGTTTCCATGCATGCTTGAGTCTGTTTCTGGCTTTTTTTCTGTTTTATTAATCAACTATCCCGAAGCCAACATCACAATTTGAATTATTAGTGCTTTAAAAATTAGGTCTAGTTATTTGATTACATGACCCTCTTTGACCATTTCAGAACAGTCTTGGATGTTTAATCTTCCAGGTGAATTTTTCAGTTTTTTTCAATTCACAAAAGTCCTGCTAAGATTTACATTGAACTATACTGATGTTATAGATTGGACTGAGGGAACTGACCAATAATCTGGATTAATTTTGTCTGTCCTTAAAAATGTCTTGTAATTTTTCTGTATCTTTTGTTACAGAGAGTCTTAGGTAGCTTATAGATGGTATTGTGAACTGTACCTTTTTTTTCCTACTGTTTTCTACTAATTTTGCAGATGTGCAGAAAAACTCTTGGTTTTCTACGCTGACCTTATATCCAGCAGCCTTTCTGAACTCTTATTAGTTCTAATAGTATGCAGATTCTCTTGTAAATAATAATTCCACTTACAACTAATGAAAAAATTTTTTCTTCCTTTCCAATCTTTATGCCTGCCCCACCCCTTTCTTATCTAATTACTTTGGCCAAAATCTCTAGTCTAATGGTGAAAAGTTGCAGTGACAGCAGACACCCTTGTTCTGTTTGCAAATTTTGTTTCAAAATTTTAACATATTATAATATCCCATTTAGTGGGTGTTTTATAATTTCCTAAAATATTCCTTGAATATTGGATGTTTTGATTGACTCAATTATAATAAAATAACGCTTCAACATTGCAACGTTCTGCTTCAAATAATGACAAGGTAACTTATATTAGAGTAATCTTCCTACACATAACAATTATATATTGTAGACAAAATATAAAAACAAACATTAAGGTGAAAGACAGTGACCTAAAGCAGGTAACAACTGGAGGGAAGACATCCTTAAAACAGAATGGCACTGGGCAGGATCTGTACTTATAAGGCTGTCTCCTGAGGGCACTTATCCGCCCATGCAGCAATGATCACTGGGGACTGAGGCAGAAATCTGCTATCTTGCCAGCTGAGGAGACAGAGGACAGTCTAGGGCTGCCCGAGTCACTGTAAAGTGAAGATGAAGTCCCAGAAAATAAGGTGCTGCAAAATTTCTGTACAAACTATGCCCAAATATTTGGATGACCTCTGTGTGAGGAAGACTCCAAGGTTTCCAGCAAAAAGCAACAGCTGGAAAGTGGAAAGATCTGCGTTGAGACTTCTGCTGCTGCCTATCACAGGAGAGATAAGATGGAGTATGAATCCAGCCATGTTAACTGTCTACCAGGACAAAAAAAAAAATCAACACTCATCCAAGAAAAATAACAGAATCTAGAGTCTACAACATATCACCCACAATGCCCACTACACAAGCAGAATTTACTGGAATGAAGAAACAGGAAAAAGAGACCCAGAGTCAAGAAAAAAAGCAGCTCATAGAAATCAAATCCTGAATGATCCAGATGTTAGAATTAGCAGACAAGGACTTCAAAGTAAGTATTATAAATATGTTCAAGTATTTAAAGGAAAATATGGTCATCATAAACACACAAACGGGAGGAATCTCAGTTGAGAAATGGAAGCTATGAAAAAGAACCAAATGAAAATTCTTGAATATATGAAATGGAAAATTCACTGGATTACCTTAACAGGATATCAGATAAAGCAGAAAAAGGGTCACTAAAATGGAAAATAAGTCAGTAGATCTTACTGAATCTAAAGGAGAAATAAAAACATTTTCAGAATAATAAACAGATCTTCAGAGATTTTTAAGATAATATCAAGTGGTCTAACTATGTACAATTAAAGAGGAAAAATAATGAGAGAAAAATATAAGATAAATGGCCAAAATTTCCCCCGATTTTGTGAAAAAACACATACTTAAATATCCAAGAAGCTCAGCAAACTCTAAACAGCACAATTATAAAGAAAACCACACATAGTAGATGAAAACATAAAGATGAAAAGCAAATCTTGAAGGCAGCCAGAGTAACATAACTTAAAAAGTGATGTATGAATGATAGCTTACTTCTATATAGTCAACTGATTTGCAACAGAGGTACCAAAGCAATTCAAGGGATAAAGGAAAATCCCTTCAACAAAGGCTGATGGAATAACTGGATATATCTATAAGCAAATGAACATACCTCTTTCTATGGAAAAATCTGAGTTGGATCACAAAATTAACCATAAAAGCTTAAATTATAAAGTACCTAGAGAAAAATCACAGGAGAATATCATGACCTGAGAATATACAGAGATGCCTTAGGGTGCAGAAGCAATAATCATTATTGAAAAATAAATAAATTAGACTCCATCAAAATAAAAATCAACTTCTATTCATCAAAAGACATCAATTAAGAAAATAAACAAGGGGCCAGCCCCATGGCCGAGTGGTTAAGTTCTCGTGCTCCACTTCGGCAGCCCAGGGTTTCCCAGATTTGGGTCCTGGGTGCGGACCTAGCACCACTCAGGCTATACTGAGGCAGCATGCCACATAGCAGAGCCAGAAGGACCTACAACTAGAACATACAACTATGCTCTGGGGGGCTTCAGGGAGAAGAAGGGAAAAAAAAGAAAAAAAACACACTGGCAACAGACGGTAGCTCAGGTGCCAGTCTTTAAAAAAAAAAAAAAAGAAAAAGAAAAAGAAAATAAACAAGCCATCAACCAAAAGAAATCACCTGCAAAACACATATTTGACAAAAGATTTGTGCCCAGCATATATAGTGAATCCCTACAATTCAATAATAAAGATAGGGGTTAACCCATTTAATACATCAGCAAACAACTAGAATAGACAGTTCACAAGGAAAGGATATACAAATGTCCACTAAGCACATGCAAAATGTTCAACATCATTAGTCATAAGAATATGCAAGTCAAAATCACAACAATATCCTATTACATTCTTACTAGGAATGGCTAAATCAAAAACACTGAAAACACCAAAAGTCAGCAAGAATTTGGAGCAACCATAATTGTCATACATTTCTGGTAGAAATAAAAAAGGTAAAACCACTTTGGAAAAATTTAGTAGTTAAATATAAACCTATCCTATAACATAGCAATTCTACTCTTAGGTATTTATCCAAAAGAAATAAAACTGTGGGTCTACAAAATAGGTGTGTACAGGAATATTCATAGAATCTTTAGTGACAATAGGACCAAAAAGGAAACAATACAAATGGCAGTCAACATAAGAATGGAGAAAGACGTAATATATTCACAGAACAGAATACTACTTAGCAATAAAAACAACAACAAACTTCTGATACATAAGAGACATGGATGAACCTAGTGGTCATTATACTGAGCCAAAGACACCACCGAGAAAAGTTCATTCTTTATGACTCCACTTATATGAAGTTCTACAATAGGCAAAATTAGTCTATGGTGAAAGAAAAATTAGAAAAAGTGGTTGACTCAGCATAGGGGTGAGGAGTTGACTGGGTAGGAGATATATGGATTCTGTAATACACTGTCCCTTTTCCCCTTTGCAGGAAAAAAGGACTATCCCCCAGCTGCTAGGAGAGCTTCTGGCAGAAATCCCTCAGTTGTCAGCCCCCTGTGGGGACTGCCTATGCTGAAGAAAACTTCACTCCCCAAGGCCACATCGTCCCACGACAGCCCACATCCAGAGGCTGATCAACATAGGGGAATAAAGGCCCAGGTCCTAGTCTCAACTTGGGACAATTATGATGGGTCATTCTAGCTTCAGAGCTCTCCAGCACTGCAGCTTAACTTTCCCTCTGCTTCCTTCCTGTCCATTCCTTCCATAGATGTGAATCACAAGAGCACTCCCTAATAAAGTGGTTCTTAAAATATAATTCCCGGACTAGCATCACCTAGAACGAGTGCAGATGATTAAAAGCGTAAATTTGTGGGCCCCACCCAAGACCTAGTGAATCAGAAAGCAGAAGGCCCGTCTACCTGCGGAGCTTCCTATCAGTGCTTTGTGCCTCACTCTTATATATACTCAGATGGGTATACATCTCTAATACGAAAGATAGAACATTCCCCTTAAAAAGGGGGCAAGAGACCCTGCTTGGAAGAAGTACGACCATGTAAGAAGAAGAAAAAAATTTTAAATCTTCGCTAAGGTAAAAACCAAAAATTGGATACTATATATACTTTTAAAAACATTCAGAGAGCTAAAAAGTAACGTCTTAGAAATTAAAACTACTGGACTGGATATTTTCTGTTTGCCCTTCCAGATCCACTTCCCAACCTTTGCAAGAACCAAATGCTTTATGCATTGTATCTATATGGCTCCCTTTCCCTCTGGTTTCCAGTGGGCCGACATTAATCACTGGAAAGAGATAAAGAGAGCAAAAAAGAGATAGGAGGTATTTATGCCACTTGGCTTTCTCTCTAACAATTAGTAGTTAGGAAACTGTGGTTCTTCCTAGTAAGTCTTGTAAGATCTTTTTTGACCCATTAAACTAGGAGCATCTAAAACTTTAATCAAAAACGAAAATTAAATCAAATATATTAAAAATTTAAATGAAAAAATCTCAAAGTTATCAAACAAGAATTGGGATTATCTATGGATAAATTTGGAATTAACTTATAATTATTTTTTCACCATTACTCCAAGTTAAGAAAACTTTTTCAGCAACAGGAAAAATATTTTTATGTTATGTAAATTTGACCTCAAAAAAAAAAAAGAATTGTGATCACAAAACTAAGAAAAATTCATTTTGATACTAACAGTGCCTAATCAACAAAATACCATTCCTGTTTCTTTTTAGACCAAAATGCTTTTAAAATAGTCACTGTTCACAGTTCCTGCCTGATCTTATGAACCTGTGGGCAATCTGCTTTGAAAGGAAATGAGCCTGTAGACCGATGTTTCCCACTAGGGCACTGACATTTATTGGCATCCTCCTTTACTGAACAAGTCTTTCCGATGCCTTATAGGATGTTTGGCATTACTAGATGCTACCACTAAATGTCAGCAGACATTCCAACAACCAAAAATGCCCCCCATATTACCATATGTCCTAGTTGAGAGCCACTGTTACACATGAGAAGTTACCTAATATACCTAACACAATGCTCTTCAAATGAGTCATTTCAAAAGTTCAAACTTCTTTAGGTATAAAAATTGAATTCCTTGCTTTCTTGCTTTTCACACAGGATATTACGTGTTTGTTAATTTTACCATAAAACTCTAAACATTAAAACTAATTCCAACCAGAAGAATTAACTATATCACAAGGTAACTTTTGCTTACTATTTTTTTTTTTGAGGAAGATCAGCCCTGAGCTAACATCTGCTGCCAATCCTCCTCTTTTTGCTGAGGAAGACTGGCCGTTAGCTAACATCTGTGCCATCTTCCTCTACTTTATATGTGGGATGCCTACCACAGCATGGCTTGCCAAGTGGTGCCACGTACACACCCGGGATCCGAACCCACGAACCCAGGCTGCTGAAGCAGAACAGGCGCACTTAACCATTGTGCTACTGGGCTGGTCCAGTATTTAATTATATTGATCGTATTATTAAAATTAAACTTTCAATTTTTCTTAGTGACATTATTCCATTCATTGAGTTAATATTTTCTTTTATTTTTTAAGTTACCAAGTTGCAAGTATATAGGAAAGTTATAAAGAATAATGTAACACTCATGTGCCTGCCTGCCAGTTTGAACAAATCTGAACATTTTGCCTTTTTGTCCTTTAAGGGAGAAAACTTTACAGATAAATCTGAAGCCCTAATGGGCCCTTTTCCAATCTCATTTCACCATTCTTTTCTCAGTGGTGACCACTATTCAGAAGCTGCTGTTTACCACTCCCAGGAATGCTTATATTTTTACTACAAATGCTGAGTATATCCAGAAACAATAGAAAGCAGTTTTGTTCACTTTATAGACATGGAGATGATGTATATATCACTCTACCTTTTTTTTCCTTTTATTTAACAGGCCTAGAAGAAGTTTACCTACTTTTTTTTTTTTTGTATATAAAGATTGGCACCTAGGCTAACAACTGTTGCCAATCTCCCCCTTTTTTTTTTTTTTTAAGGATTGGCACCTGGGCTAACAACTGTTGCCAATCTTTTTTTTTTTTTTCCTGCTTTATTTCCCAAACCCCCCTGATACATAGTTGTATATCTTAGTTGCAGGTTCTTCTAGTTGTGGGATGTGGAACGCCGCCTCAACATGGCCTGACGAGCGGTGCCATGTCCGCGCCCAGGATCCGAACCCTGGGCCGCCGCAGCGGAGCACACGAACTTAACCACTCGGCCACGGAGCCGGCCCCTGAAGTTTACCTACTTTTTGATTCTAGTTTATCCATTTTAACTGTTACATAGTGTCATGGGTTGCATTGTGTCCCTCCCACCCCAAAATTCACAAGTTGAAGTCCTAATCCTCAGTACTTCAGAATGTGACTGTGTTTGGGGATAGTGTCTTTACAGAGGCAAATCAATATAAAGTGAATGAATTAGTCATCTGAGTGGGCACTAATGCAGCATGATTGGTGTGCTTATAAAAAGGGGAAATGTGCACAGAGACAGACATAGAGGGAAGATGATGTAAAGAGACACGGGGAGAAGGCCATCAATAAGCCGAGGAAAGCAACCTGAAGAGATCCTTCTTCACACCCCTCAGAAGCAATCAACCCTGCTGACAGCTTGATTTTGGACTTCTAGCCTCCAGAACTGTGAGAAAATAAATTTCTGTTGTTTATCTCACCTACTACGTGGTACTTTATTACAGAAGCAAACTAATACACATAGTATGCCATTATTTGAACATACCACTTTTTATTTATACATTCTTTCACTCAAGGACTCTTAGGGTAAGGTGTTTCCAGTGCTATACTGTAACCCACAATACTGCGACAAACATTTGACAAATAGATCCTGCTATACACATTGTAAGATTATTTCTCAGACAGAAAGACACATACAGAAACCTTGCACGAGAATTCTGTTATGTTGATCTTTAACTTTCTAAATGATTATTAAATTGCCTTTCAAAGTATACTCCATCAGCTGTGTACGAGAATGATTTCTTTCTATCCTCTCCAAAATCTGGTAATGAAAGACTTTTGCCAATTTGCTGTATGTGAAATATTTTAATATGCATTCCTCTGTTACTGAGGGTGAACATCTTTACAAGTTTATTGACCACTAAGTTTTCTTCCGTGAACTGCCTACTCATACCACATCCTTTACCCATTTTTATACTTGGTTGTTTGCCTTTATTATTATTATTTACTTATAAGAGTCCTCTTTATACTTTGCATATTAATCTTTTGCCAATTATTTGAATTATAAATATCTTATCTGCTTTTTTTTAATGGTGTTCACTGTTTTACAGAAAGCTTTTAATATAGTCAAATTTACTAATGTTTTTCTTTATGAGAAGTGCTTTTGTTACCTTGTTTTTAAAAATTCTTCCTTATCATGAGGTCACAAATTTATTTTCTTCTAAATGTTTGCTTTTCACATTTGGGGGTTGAGTTTCCCTGGATTCTGTGTGTGATTTGAGGGTTTTATTTTTTTATGTAGATAACTAAAGGTCCCAGTGGTCTATCCTTTCCCTTATAGACAAAGCCTACGTCTTGTTAATCTGTTTCCTAAGCATAGCATTTTTGCTGTACACATTAGGCAATTACAAATGTGTGACTGGTAAAAGGAGGGATGAAGGGAAGAGAAGGGCGAGAAAGGGAGGTAAGTTAGGGATGGGATTGTGGGAAAGTACTCCGATCGTGGTCCTTGGCACAAACTAAGAATCAGAACTATACAAGTCAAAGGGCATTAAAACGGATTCAGGGGTGGACTGCAGGAAGATAGGCTTTCCAGAACTCTGGAATACAGAAGGCAGACATTGCTCATGCGTAACTAGGTAGTGACTCTGCTTTCTCTCTCCCAAGATGAGAATATGGCCTTGGTGATACTGAATTTGTTCGAAATTCAGAAAACTGTGATGTTTTGTAAATATTATTTGATTATTATGTTAAGTCTTTCCAGAATGTTCATGAAAACATAGGTATAAAGGACAAAGATATACCAATAATTTGATATCGGAACACCATCGGAATTTTTGCTGCAGGAAAGGTGGCTATATGCACCACAGGAAACCTAGAGATCGGAAAAGCCGTTTAAAGATAGGCTGCATTTACTACTATTCGGAATAGTCATTTGGCCTCTATATCCTTAAATAAATAATCCAGGAACATATACAACAGGTGGGTGGATAGTCTCTTGCCAACAATCCCTAACCTGAGGGTCTAATGGGAGGTGGGGGCAGGAGGGCCAGGGCACAACTGAAAACAAAGGAAGAGAAGAACGGAACCTAGAATGACTTTTGCCTCAGTGGCCCTCAACAGAAAAATAGCTCCCTAGAGCAACATTATGAAGTATAGCTCAGAAACAGTCAAGGAAGTATGTTCCACAAGAGTAAAAAGGGGCTCAGTCTTCTGATGGAGGTACACAACACCACCTATGAAGTATTCTTGCCAAAATACTGAACTACGTCTACATAGTGAACCATATCTACATCTAACTTCCACTATTAAAGAAATGGAGGGGAAGCATATGCTAAACAGAGAAACAGAAAGGAAAAGAAATATGCTAAATAGCAGCATGGGAATGAAATCAGTAAAACTCAAACTGTGGGAAACTCCAGAGGACAAATAATCCAGCTTCTTCAACAAATAAAAGATAACAAGAAAAATTTTAAAAGAAGACCTACAGATTAAGAGACATCAACCAACAGTAATGTATGAATACTGATTCAAACAAACTGTAAAGAAAAAAAAATGAGACACGGAAACTTGAGTACTGATTGTATGCATGCAGATACTAAGGAATTTCTATTTGTGTGTGTGTGGGTTAATCACCTAGCTATATTTATTTATAGATGAAATCATATGATACCTGGGATTTCCTTCAAATAGTCTATGGGGGGTTACAGATGGGGTTATACAGAAATAAGATTAGCTATGAGACGTTCTTGAACCTGAATAATGACACGAGGGTTCACTATTTTTTCTCCCCTTTTGTATACAACTGAAATTTTTCAACACAAAAAGTTTAGAAAGTGGGAGTGCTTAGCAAATCCTTTTCAAAAGAAAAGCACTTCAACCATGTAGGTCCTACAGTTAAGAGACTAGTTTGAAACCTAAAAACCTTCTGATGTTGATTAAAACTATGAAGGGCTTAAACTCTGTAAGAGAAGGTTATATAGAAAACTAAGAATCAGAGATTCATCCACTATAACCACTATCTACTGAGTTCCTGTTAACCAATGTTTACTAAACAGCCATTGAGCAACACCAAAAAGTATGTTAGTGGTATTCCAAAGTTTAGACTACAATGACTATTTTTATAAAAACTTTCTAATGAGTTATTTTCCTTTTTTGGCTGTTCTTCCACATGTAGGCATCTTTCATTACATTATTGCTGGGTGCACCAAATGTTGAATTTTATCACTAAAATCTGGCCTAAATGGACTGTGAAAATACTTTGGGAAGGCAGGGTACTGAACAAATTTGACTGTTCTCTTTAGTCTCTATGTACTTGCTCAGTTTTTTTCAATGCAAACAGACTTTCACGTTGACAATAAGAGTTCAAAGAGTCAATAGGATTCAAATGTGCAGTCAAATAATAGGAAAGCACTTGCCCACACAATACTCTTTTTAAAGTTAAAAAGAACCCTTAAAATAAATTTATCTAGTAGGAAACACTATGGTATATGTAGCAGGAAGAAAACATGGTTTTCGAAAGAAAGAATTCCAATTCTGCCACTATTAGCTGTATATCTTTACTTAGATGAACCGTTTTTTTCTTGAGGTATGTAACACCTCCTCCAAAAGTTGTACAAGACGGTTTATAAAAAAGCCCTATCGCGATAACAAGAAAGTAACAGATTCTTAGTAAACGTTAAATGAAACTAAATCTAGCCTAACCTTTTCATTTACAGTGAGGAAACTGAGGATCAAAAAGGTTAAATGACTTGTGCAAGGTCACACATTTTATTTGGCCCCATTATCAGTAAAAATGCGACTATTACACCTGATAATCATGCCTCTATTTTACACTAGGATTCTAATTAAGAAGAACAATTCTGCCCTAGTCTCATCATTTAGGAACTTCTTTCTCCAAAAAACATTAGGTATTGCCAGTAAGTGAGCTGGATGAAGGTTTTGGCTAGCTCCCAAGTCATATACTCTTTGCAGGGCTTCAATGCCCTCTAGTGCTGGGCTGCAGAGGCAGCCTCAGGTTCCAAATACAGGCAAATTAACCTGGTCTACAAACAGGTAACAATGCTCATAAAAATAATGAAACATAAGGCAGGTGCATGCACATAGAGACCCATCTATAAGAATGATTGTCTTCTTTGAGAAATGAGATTTGGGGAGGTTTTACTTCCTTTTCAAAGCTTAAAAAAGTGTTTTACACCTTTGTTCTTATTTGAATTTTTATAACAAACATATAAAACTTTAAAAAACAAACTAAAACATGGGGCAGGAGAGAATCATGTGGATAGCCCAGTGGGGAATATTACTCTTCTTCCCATACTGCATTGCTCAGAAAAAGAGTTATACAGCCATGCAGCTTGGTATCTTCTTATGTTACATTAGAAGAAAGCCGGATCAGAGATAAGGCAGATCTTTAAATTGAAAAAAACATCAAGATAAAGGTAAGCAGGGGCTAGCCCCGTGGCCAAGCGGTTAAGTTTGCGCACTCCGCTGCAGGCGGCCCCAGTGTTTCCTTGGTTCGAATCCTGGGCGTGGACATGGCACTGCTCGTCGAGCCACGCTGAGGCAGCGTCCCTCATGCCACAACTAGAAAGACCCACAATGAAGAATATACAACTATGTACCAGGGGGCTTTGGGGAGAAATAGGAAAAAATAAAATCTTAAAAAAAAAAAGATAAAGGTAAGTGGCCTCATTTTCTTTGGATGTGTATCTTAGGTGTCACCAATAGGTGACATATATGTAAGTCTTTTTAAACTAAAAAGTATTAAACCAACCTATGGTATTCATTATTAGATACTTAACTGAGATTCTAAAAGAAGGAAATCAAAGTGGGAATGGCTGTAGAGGACCAAAGTTAAAATAAGATTTCCTCTAAGATAGGAGATTTCCTCTAAGATAGCAGACTCAGGCAATGATGTTTCATGTGCAGATTAGAAACTACATTAATGTCTCATATAAACTGTTGCAAGAATATTTCTTAAAACCGTAGTTGAAATGACTCTTGTATATACTGCCTTCACTCTTGAGACATGACTTACTACTCTTTTCTAGAGTTTTTTCTTAGTTTTTTTAGAGTTTTTCTAGAGTTTTTCTAGAGTGCAGTATTCCAAGATCTGTTCCAAAAAATGAAGCCACCAGATTCAATATCCTATCATCCACCATTTGACTCCAAGAATCATAAGACTTTTGTCATAATGAAAGGCAAAATACATGAAAACCAATTTGATAGTTAATACTAAAATTCTCTCCCAAAAAGCAAAGAAGGAACCAAAAGTGAGCAGCCTGACCTAAAAACGTTCTAATCTATAAAGTAGAAGGCTATCTAAGGAGATCAAAGAATACTTAATGTTCAAATGATGCTGTAGAGGAAGATACTAACACTGACACATTTTAAAGGTAGAATAGTTATCAATGAAAACAGGTAAAATAATTTTTTAATGACAGTTAGAAAGGTCTAATGTTTTCATCTTTCTCCCTGTGCCTGAAGCATGATTCCACATAGGAAGGTCTGGTAGTAATGTCTTCTTGGGATATTTCAAAGAGACTTATGGGATGAAGGATCATCTGATCTCAAGCCAAAAGTTTTCAAAAACCAAACCAAGCCAGAATTCTTCCCTGAGCCAGAAAGCTTTATAAAAACCTAAATAATGAGGTTCAGCCTCCGAGACTTGTCAACTCATGGAGGAAGTGTACACAGTCTCACTGTTCAACAGAAACATAATACAAGCCACATAAATAATCTTAAATTATCTAGTAGTCAAATTAAGTACTAAAAAATAGATGAAATTAATTTTAAATATTTTACTTATACATCAAAAATACTACTACTTCAATATGTAATCAGTATAGAAATTACTGAAATATTTTAGATCCTTTTTTCATACTAAGTCTTTGAAATCCAGTCTGTATTTTATACTTAATATATCTCAGAATGATTTAGCCACATTTCAAGTGCTCAATAGCCACATGTAGCTAATGACTAGTGTACTCGACAGTGTAGGTCTATGGCACAGTATGTCTCACGGGTTATACTCAAAAGAATATAAGTAAGTTTGACGACTGCTTCAGAGGTGAACATGCAGAAACAAAACAGTCAACTGTTACTCTTTAATTGTAGGATTTACTCCTTTAAAAGTATATAAAACTGCAAATCTCTTGAATAAACTGCCTTCAATCATGACAACATGCAGAATAATTCCTTTCTAGATTTTACTAGGATAGTAATCAGTATCCCAACATCTGCCCTCTAAAAAGAAGTCACTAAGCTAATATCCCATTGTCCTTCCCTTGAAACCAAGACTCACAGGCACAGAGGATAAAGCATTTATGTATTGTAGTCACTAAGGGATTATAGCATAACACAGGCAGAAGATAGCTGTTAAGTATTAAGTATGAAAATGTTAGAGGCCACTCATTTGACCATCTGGAAAAGAGAACTGCAAGGTTAATATACATTAGTGACATAGTGCTAATATTCTAGTTGCATTTTGTGAGGAGTGTTCCTCCTAATATAAATAAATAAGTATAACATGGAAAAAGTGGCCAATATTCAAGTAAATTTAGGAATTGCTGAGTTAAATAAAATTAAACATATTCTAGGTTGCCCCATCCTTCTAATACAGGACTGTTTACGGACCTTAATGTGCTAATATGCACTGTGTCCATTTGAGAGAGGGTTAGAAAGAGGGCTATAGTATGCAGCATTTCCCAACTAATGTAATGAAGAAAATTTATTCTCATGGATTTATCTTGAGGAACTAGTATCCCAAGTTAGAAAATGATGATCTAGATGCACAGGTAAGACTAATTCCACAACCCCAGGGAGAATCAATGTTAGAGTATCGGCAAGGGCTTAAGGAAAGAGTATACTGCTGGGCTAGGCTTTGAAGGTCTAGTTCTTAAAAATAATTCTAACATAAACTCTAAGGCCTAAATTATCAGGGACACTTTTTTGATTTGGCTAAGTACAAAAGGTAATGATCTGTCTGTAGAGCTATAACACCTCCCTATTCCTACAATCAAGTAATAATGGCTACGAAATACAAGATTTAATTAAAATCCCCCACACAAAAAATCTTATTTTGGTCTTATGCTCCTGCAGACCAAGAAAGAAACTTTTATGAAATGAAATGGAAGTGAGGGGAAAAACTCATCTGATTCTAAAGCTACTGCAGTTGAAACTAAGCAGGTTTAAGAACTTTGTGAACTTCACAGCACAAAGTTTAAAGAAGTAACCAAGCAACTGGAATAATTAATGTACATAGAAACATCTAAAATAACCACATTGTCTAGAACCAAAAGGGATCTAAAAACATAAATGGGTGCCAATTTAGACAACAAAAGCAAAAAGAGAGTTATTTCCTCTAAGGAGAGATTTTTCTATGGCTTATGGAGAGTGTAAGTGGTAAAACAAAGAACACACTGCAAAAAATATTCTGTGATCTCTCCAAAACCCTAATCTGGATTAAATGTTCCTCCTACAGGATCAAAGAAGAGAATACATAAAATGAAGGTGACATTTACAATATTCAGGGTAGACAGTTATAAGTGCCAGTAGTAGGAAGAATTTAATTTTTGCCCATCTGGTGGGTACAAAAAGACTGTCTTGAGTTGCCTTCCTCTGAGAACTAACAAGTCTGAGCACATTTTAGTGGGTTTTCTTTTTTTAAACATTTCCTTTTTATGAAATGCCTGATTATGTTTTTTTGCCCAAATTTCTGTTTGCTTGTTTCTCTTTCTTAGTAATCTGTAGGACTTCTTTATATATTTAGAATACTAATCTTCTTTCAGTTGTGTTGCAACTATCTTCTCTCAGTTTGTGATTCATGCTTTCACTTTCATTACATTGACACAAGACTAACAAAACTTTAGAATTAAATGTAAATGCTCAAAAATGCTAGAGAATTCTACCAAATATTTAAGAACTAAACTAACACCAATTCTACAGAATCTTTTCCAGAAAATAGAAGAGAAGGGAAAACTTCCCATTCATTTTACGAAGCTGGTATTACCATACTGACAGAGTGATAGACACATAGATCAATGAAACAGAAGAGACCACCTAGACACAGACCCATTCAAATATGCTCAATTGACTTTTAACAAAAGTACAAATGCAATTCAATGGAGAAAACACATATTTTCAACAGATGGTGCTAAAGCAACTGGACGTCCACAGGCTAAAAAAAAAGATATGTCACCTCACAGCCATAAGGATGGCTACTATAAAAAATAAATAAATAAATAAATTAACAAACGTTGGCAAGGATAAGGAGAAACTGGTACCCTTGTGCCACAAATACTGTAGTCATAATTAGTCTTGGAATTCACTATTGCAAGTTCTTAACTTCTTCTTCTTTAGGAGCATCTTGGCTATTCTAGGCCATTTTCTCTTCCACAAAAAGCTTAAAATCAGATTGTTTTTTTGAAAAACACTATTTTGATTAAAATCGCACTGAATGTGTTGAGCTACTTGGTAAAAAATGAAAAGAATCTTTACCATAGTCTTTATTTCAGTGAACATGGTACATTTCTCTGTTTATTTAGGTATAAATTATTTAAAATCTTTCAATAAGGTTTTTAAATTTTCTAAAATAAAGATTTGCACATCTCTAGTTAAATTTATTATAAGAACCTCTTTATTTTTACTGAATATGCTTCTAAATATTTTTATATAAAACTTTTATGTAAATTTTTATTGTTGTATATACAAATGCAAATGACTTTTGCTAGACTATCTTAATAATTCTGATAATTTTTACATAGATTGAGTTTTCTATACAGAGTAACCCATGTTTGTTTCTTCCTTCCAACTATTCCTAACTTCTACTCATTTTATTTTTTTATGTCTGAATGTGCTAATAATTCTGTACAATGTGGATAAGAGTGTTTAAAAAGGGTGTTTCAAATCTTTTTCACTAATATGTATGTTTTCTGTAGTTTCTTTGTGAATTGCCCCTTTTCAAGTTAAGGAAGTTCTCTTCTACTCAGTTAGCTAAGAGTTTTTATCATAAACAGATACTGAATGCTATTAAATTCTTGCATCAATTCAGATAATCAAATACTTTGTCTTACTTCATCTGTTAAAGTGGTAAATTTTATGAACAGATTTTTTAATGAACTAACTTTGCACTCTGTAAAAAACTCAAGCTAGCTAAGATGTATTACCTTTTTTAGAATTTTTGGCTTCAATTTTCTAATCTGTGTTTTGGACTTTCTGTTCCTATGTTTGAGTGGGATAGTAAAATTAAAGGTCATTTTTATAGTCTATCTTGTTTGGGTGCCAAGATGATACTAGCCCCACAAAATGAATAGGAGTGTATATTAATTATTGCTGTATAATAAATTACCCCAAAACTTAGTGGTTTAAGCAACCAACACTTGTTATCTAACAGCTTCTTTGTGTCAGGAACTTGGGAGTGGCTCAGCTGGGTGGGTCGTCTCAAAGGGTTTCTCACGAGGTTTGTGCGGATGTCAGCAAGGGCTGCAGTATTCACTTCCAAGATGGCCCACTCACAGGCTGCTGGCAGGAAGCCTTAGTTTCTCGCCACATAGGTCTGTCCATAGGCATGAGTGTCCTCAAAAGTAGCTGGCTTCTCCAAGAGTAAGTAATCCAACAGAGAGAGTGAGGAAGAAACTATACTTCCTTTTATGAACTATTCTCTAAAATTCCACACTGTCACTTCTGCTTTTTTGTCCTGTTAAAATTGCATCAAGTCCAGCCAACACTCAAGTGGGAGGGAATTAGGCTTCCACTTCCGGAAAGGAAGACTATCAAAGGAGTTTAACATATTTTATAATGACCATGAAATATTCCCTCTTTTTCTAATTTCTGAATGTGTGTAAGACTGAAATTATCTGTTCCTTGAACATTCGGTAGATCTCACTTATAAAACTATTGGGACTTGGTATTTTCTCAGTAGGCAGTTTTTATAGAACTGATTTAACTTTCTTAATGGTTAAAGGGCAATCAGGTTTTCTATTACTGAGTTTTCTTGGAATTTATCCATTGTGTTCAATTTTTAAAATTTACCGGCATCAAGGTTGCTTACAAATTCCCTTATTTTAATCTCTGTTGCATCATAGTTATGTCTTATTTTTCATTCCAAATATTATCCGCATCTACTTTTTTCTTGATCCGTCATTCCTAAGTCTTGATTATTTAGCAGGATTTTGCAAAGAAACCAACTCAGATGTTGTTGATCATGTCATATCTTAGTTTTTTATTCAATCAATTTCTATTCTCACCTTTATTACTTCCTTCTTTCTATTTTCTTTGGGTTAATTCTGTTAATTTTTCATCTTAAATTGAAAGTTTGCCTCATTAATTTTCAATTTTTCTTTTTTCCTGGTATAAGCCAGTAAAGCTACAAACTTCTCTATTAAGTACTAGTTAACTACATCTACAAGTTCTGACAGGGAATCTTTTCATTATCATCTAATTCTCAATATTTTCTAATTTTCATCATGATTTCCTTTTTGAAGGTATTTTTTAAATTGCCAAATGTGGGGAGGTGTTCTCCAACTTTTTATTACAAAAATAGTTTTCAAAGCAAAGAAAATTTGAAAGAATACAATAAACAACTGTATACGCTTCACCTAGATTAAACAATAATTATCTGTCAAATTTATTTCCTCCTTCTACACACATATATAGTATAACATGTATTTCACTGCACCATTTAACAGTAAGCTGTAGACATTAAGACACTTGATCCCTAGTTTGCACACCTCTTCTAAGAATAAGCAAAATCTCCTAAATAACCACAATTTCATTACATCACCTGAAAAAATTAACAATAATTACAATATAACATGTAGCCCACATTCATACTTCCCCTAATTATTTCAAGAATGTCCTATAGAGCTTTTACCCCAGAACCAGATCAAATTCAGGTTCATGCATTGTAACTACTTCTTGTATCTTTCGTCTAGAATAGTCCTTCCACCTTTTTTTCCCTATGACATTCACTTTTTGAAGACTCCAGGACAGCTGACTCCAGAATGTCATACTCTGGATTTGTGTGATTGCTTCCTCTTGATGGCATAAGTGAATGTATGGACTATTCTAAAGCAAATACTTTGTCTTTTCCACTAAACATTTTAAGTTATGAGTCAATGTCCATATAACTTGAGCACCAGTTAGGATTCTGAGTGCACATTAACTGAACTACACAATATGTAAGATTTATTTGATTATAGCTTTAATCTGACATAAATTTAATGATATGCATAATTTTTTTTGCAGCAAAGTATTCAGGCACGAATGCTAAATAGCTCACATAAATAATAGTAATCAATATTCTTTTACTCAACCAAATCAATGTGTCACAGTTTTTCTTTCATTTTTATTATTTCCCCAGTAATGAGCCAGCACCAACATCTGTTACATATAAGCAATAGCATAGAATTTAATCCTCAGATTCAGTATCCCTTGTTCCTACCTTACTCCCTTGTACGTACGACTGAGACCTAATCTAATCTTTCCCCTACCTTCCTTAAAGAGGAGTCCTAAGGAGTCCAACAATTCACTGACTACTGACTATTTCACATTATTAGTTTCCTAGGTCTTAAATTCAAAACAGAAGAAACATAGTGTCCCTAGGCTGTGAATAGCCCATTTGCAAAACCACAGCTGGGGCAATGCACTGCCAGGCTGATGACCTGGGATCCTGGAAAAACACAGTGAGCCTGGTTTATGGATCTATAGCATCTGGGCCTCTAGAGGCAAGGAGGGATGACAAAGTAAAGTACAGTTATTCTCTACTTGGGAAGGAATTTAACTTTATAGCACGTGCAGTGAACAAGAAGGCTCTAATCACTTCCATCCAAAACCAACAAACCAAAGAAATACTAAAACAAAACAAAACAAAAACTCACCCACATAATGCTATCATATTGAGTGACAATTAATAGTATTTTATATATGTTGCTTATAAAATGAGGTACAAAGAAATACAAACCTAGAAAAGGAACCAGAATTCAAATCTAGGTCTGTATTATTACAACCTATATTCTCACTGTTTACTGACACCAGATAACAGAAAGACCTAATTGCAGGATTAGAGAATTAATGTACATTGAAAACACTGAATAAGTAAATACAAATGAGCAAAAGAACTCAGTTCAGATAAAAAAATTAGGACGCAAGATGACACTGGGAGAAAGAGAGGTTGACAACATACTAGCATTAATACTCTTGTGAAGTTTATCACAAAAAGCTAAAATGCAATAATTCCTCAGTTATTAAATGGCAAGATTACAATATTTACTTTTACTTCTTCCTTTAATCAGTTGTGTCATGTATAATAAAGCTCCGTTATATGGTACAAATACATATTTAGGATGTCTTTTTGATGAACTGGCTCTTTTATCATCATGAAATGTCCCTCTTTATCACTGGTAATACTTTGTCTTGCGGAGTACTTTGTCTGATATTAATAGAGCCACTCCAGCTTTCTCATGATTTAGCATTTCGGTAGTATGTCTTTTTTTCCTTCCTTTTACATCTAGTCTGTATCGTTATACTTAAAGTGCATCTCCTATAGATAGTATATAGCTGGGTCTTGGAATTTTATCCAGTCTGAAAATCTCTGCCTTGTGACTTTAGTCCACCTAGATTTAAGCTAAATATTAATATGGTTGGCTTGGCTTCATCTGGTATTTTTTAGTATTCCATTTTATTGCCTCTATTGGCTTTTTAGCCATACCTCTTTGTTTAGCGATTGCTTCAGGGATTTGCAATGTATATCCTTAATCTATCACAGTTTATCTTCAATTAATATCACTTCATCATCTTAGAACAATGCAATTCAATCTACCTTCCTACTATCTTATGTGCTATTGTGCCATGTTTTTTAGTTGTATGTGTTACAAACCCACAATATATTGTTAAGGGCAACTTTTTATAGCATTTTTATAGAAAATAAGACACAAGAAAAAATGTCATAAATATTTACCTACATAAAGACCAATTCTGGCCCTCTACATTACTTCATTTAGAGTTGAGTTTCTGACTGGTATGTTTCCTTCAGCCTGAAGGACTTACTTCAATATTATTTGTAATGAAGTCTGATGGTGATGAATTCTGTTAGCTTTTGCTCATCTGAAAATGCCTTTATATTGCCTACATTGCTGAAAGATATTTTTGATGGATTTATAATTCCAGGTTGATAATTTTTCTTTCAGCACTTTAGAAGATATTCTGCTGTCTTCTAGTCTCTATTATTTCCAATGAGAAGTCAGTGTTAATTCCTATTACTGTTTCCCTATGTATAATGCAATGTGTCTATTTTCCCCTCTTTAACTGCTTTTAAGAGTTTTTTCTTTTTTAAATACAGATTCTGGGACTCCGCTCTTGAAAATTCTAGTTAACTAAGATTGGAATGGGCTCAGGAATCTGTTTTTTTGCTGTTGTTGTCAAGGAAGATTGGCCCTGAGCTAACATCCGTTGTCAATCCTCCTCTTTTTGCTCGAAGAAGATCATCCCTGAGCTAACATCTGTGCCAGTTTTCCTCTATTTTGTATGTGGGATGCTGCCACAGCATTGCTTGATGAGCAGTGTAAAGGTCTGTGTCTAGGATAACCCATGAACCCCAGGCTGCCGAAGTGGAGCATGCACACTTAACCACTATGCCACTGGGCTGAGCCCAAGATGTTCTCTTTGTATTTGTTTTTCAGCAATTTAACCTGATGTGTTAGTATGGTTTTCTTTGTGTTTATTGTGCTTGGAGTTTGCTGACCTCCACATGTCTGTGTGTTTTCATCAAATATGGAGATCTTTCAACTATCATATCTTCATTTTTCTGCTCCAATCTCTCTTCTTTTTCTGGACTCCATTTAAACATATGTTCTACCACTCTTTACCGGCCTATGGGTCACACTGAGGTTTGTTCATTTTTTTTTCTCCTCTCTTTCTCTCTGTGGTTCAGTTCACTGAAGTTTTCTTCTGCAGTTTCCATTTGCCATTAAACACATCCAGTGAATTTTTCATTTCGAGATATTCAATTTTGCTGTTGTAGATTTTCCGTTTGATTCTTATTAAGATTCTACTTCTGCTGAGATCCCTGTTTGTGCATGGATTGTGCCCATCTTCTCCTTTAAATCCTTGAACATATTTAACAGAGACTATTTAAAACATCTGCTTGCTAATTTCACACCTTTATCATCTCTGGGTCTGTTCCTATTAGTTTTTTTTCCCTCTAGAGATGAGTCACATTTTCCTGCTTCTTCATCTGTCCAGTAAGTTTTTATTAGCTGGATATTATGGGTACTATGTTGTTTAGTGTCTGGAGTTCCTTCAAAGTGTGTTTTGTTCTGGCATGAAGTTAATTTACTGGGAGCTCAACCTGACACTTTTGAAGGTTAGTATTAGGCTTTGTTTGAATGGGTCTGGAACAGCTCTAATTCTACAGGTAGACTAGCCTTAGTCCTAACAGTAAGACTTCCCGGGGTCTCAACTAATGCCCAAGGTGCTCAGCAAGCTCTTTCCAATCTGGCTGGTTGAAATTCTGTCTCTCAGCACTCTGTGACCTCTAGAATCTCCTCCTGACTTACGGCCCCAGGAGTTGTTCTCTGAAAACAGATGTGTCCTGCATATGTGGAGTTCAGTATTCAGCCAAAGAATCCAAAGGCCCCTGTGAAGATTTCTGAAGCTCCTTCTCTGTGTAGCTCCCTCCTTTCCAGTACCCAGCCTCACAAATTCCAGCTGCTTAGCAGCCATGCACTCCAAGCACTGTTTCCTCCATCCCCTAACTCTCTGGTCTCTGTTTGGGCTCTACTTTCCTGAGCAGCAGTGTGGAAAGCCAGAGTAAGCTTACCACTTAGGTTTTCCTTCTCTTAAGGATCATAGCTGTACGCTTTGCTATCTAACACTAAGAAAATTCCCAGTTGCTTCATATATTTTATTCAGTTTTATACTTGATTATGGAGAGAGGATAAGTTCAATACCTGTTACTCCATTACGGCAGGACCTGGAAGTTAAGGTGTATCAAAATTAATTTTTAAGTACTTAAAAAAATTGTCTTCATATATACTCATTAAAAAAACAGAAATATAAAAATGACAATGAAATTTTTTTTAAACCAAGACCACATTCCGCAAAGAACTTCTGCTAAATTCTGGTGTATTTTCTTCTAATTATATTCACATATTTGTCTTTATACATGTGCATAAAATCTTTTTAAAAATTAGGTGAAATTAGTTTTATATTTTGCTTTTCTTATTTAACATTGCCTGGTGGGCATTTTCCCAAGCCATTATACATTAACTGACAACAGGATCTTTTTATGGTTATACAACAAAATCTTGATAGCAATTTTAAAATAATTATAAGCACTCTCTTTTGGTCGGACATTTAGGTCCCACCATTATAAATAAATGTTTTGTCTTCTGATACCCACATGGCTCGCTCCATAATTCAGGTCTTTACTCATATGTTCCCTTAGTGAGGGTTCCCTGACCAACCTATGGAAAACTGTAATCCCCTCCCTGACATACATACTCCCTCTTTTCCTGCTTTGCTTTTCTTCAGAGAATTTATCATCATATCCCAACATATATATTTTTTATTATTATCTGTCCCTCCACTATAATTCAAACTTTATGAAAGCAGATATTTTTGACTATTCTGTTTACAGCTATAGCCCCAGAGTTCTAAAAGAATACCTGCCTAATAGCAGGTACTTAATTAATATCTGTTGAATGAATGATTATATGAATATTAAGGAAGGACACACTATACAATATGATTTAAACTATGCCAAAACAAAAAGTTATTTACAGGAAAAAAGAATCAAAAGAAACATTTATGTTTTACATAGACAGTGGAAATAAATTTTTTTTGTTTTTTAAGTCTTCTATAATTAATGTGCTTTGAAAATGTAAAAAATATATTTTCTTTTAAAAAAAAGACTAAAATATCTTTCTGACTAGTGACTGTGACAAATTATTATTTGAATCACCTTAAGACCATAAATATTTGCTAACATAGCACTGTGGGAGATACAAAGATGAATAAGATATGGCTGTTGCCCATCAGGGGCTCAACATCTACTGGGAAAGAAAGACATACACAATAAAAAATACAGCATGTGCAAACTGTGATAAATGCTATACTGGAAGTACAAGGTAAAATGAGGGAAAAAAAACCATTGGAAAGAATACAGTAAACTGGGGTAGCCTAATTACGGTCCTGAAAGTTGTCTTTGAATATGCAGAGGGAAAAGGGAAGCATTATTGCTAAAGGGTAAAGCCAAAGCCAAGGAAAAGAGATGGAAGACTATATAACAGCACCTTAAGAGAACAGCAAATACTCCAAAAGATCTATCAAGCAAGGGGTGCAAGGCAAGGGTATCTTTCAGGGATGGGCAAATAACCTAACTGTGTGATACAGGTAGACCTAATACAAATAAGATTTGGTGGTCCACATAGTGAAATGGAATATGTTGAAGGTATTCACATTAAAATTATTGTAAAATTTTGTAAAAAGTACTGTGCTAGTCCCTGCTAGAGACACTGTATTTAAGAGAAAGGAGGACAGAGAGGATAAGCTGGAAAGTCAACTGGAAACAAATTACAAAGTGTTTGGAATTCATCCTGCAATTTTAAGAGAAATATTTTTTAAAATAAATTGCCTATTTCAGGAAGACTCAAAAATACAATAAAAAATTATTTTGAAAATCATCCATATCACCACTTCCAACATTACTGAAAGTCAATATTTTTCTGTGTTTTCCTTCCATTCTAAGATTAGGGTTATGTACGTGAAAGTGTGTACACACGTGCATGTGTGTGTAGGTTTGATTGTGTCTGTAAAATTGTGTAACTATAGTGCATTTTTTTTATCTTACTAATATTCTATCAAAAGAATTCATTTATGTAGGGGCCAGGCCTGGTGGCTTCACGGTTAAGTTCAGTGTGCTCTACTTCACTGGCCCAGGTTGAGTTCCCAGGCACAGACCTACACTGCTCTGTTAGCGGCCATGCTGTGCTGGCCAGCCCACACACAAAAAACAGAGGAAGATTGGCATGGATGTGAGCTCAGGGTGAATTTTCCTCAGCAAAAAAGAAGAAGAAGAAGAATTTATTCATGTATGACATACTCTCCATTAATATTTTTAATGGCAGCATAACCATTAAAATTTTATTCTGTTCTAATTTGTCTTTTAATTTGGACTAGGTATAGGTGAAAAAATCTAATACCTAAGTTTCTTTATTTTTCATTAAGTAGTAAAATTCTTTTTTTGGGGGGGGTTTGTTCTAATGTCTTCTACTACTTCTAATAGAAATCTTTCACTCCACCAGAATTTAATTTCTATTTTGTTCTAGTTTTTCTTTTAATCATCCCATTTCTTTTTCATTTAACCATTTATTCGTTGGAATGGTGTTGATGACTCCTGTGAGTTGAGGCTCTAAATTTATTCCCTCCCTTCTCCAAACAGCTACCAAGTGCACTAGTACCATTTCTTAAATAATCCTTCTGCCGATCTGTGCTGCCCCTTTTATCATATATTTGTATCATAATTGAAATACAACTTGATTATGATTCTAAATTTAAAAAAAGAACATAAAGACAGTAACAAGATTTCACCATTAAATATTGCTGAATGTAAGTTTTATATTTGGAACTCAACGGATGAACAACTGCAACCCAAAACAGCCAAAACACGCAGGTCCAAAATACAAAGTTTTGTTTTGTTTTTTAATCTGCCACAATCATTCCAGAGCCTGACCCTTTAAGTCATCACAAAAATTAAACACACGTAACCTCAGCTTTCTAATCAAGTAGCAAACACACTGTAGCACTGACATCCCAGGAGAATTTCCTATGAAACCGCATTTCTCAGGCTGGGGTTCAGTTACAGTCCCTCACAGTTCATTGTCTTCATCCAGGAGAGCAGTTGTCTGAGCAACCTCTAAATTCTTCACACCATACTGCCAATGCCAGAATACACATTCCAACTTACTTCACAAGAACTGATTTTAAACAACTACAGAGAACTTATTCTATTATTTAAATAAAGCAAGACACAAGCTGTACTTCTAGCCAAACAGGTTGAAACTTCAGAGAATTCACAACAGTTCACATCCTACTTCAGGAGTCAGGAATCCCAAAGTGTCCTTTTAGCTTCATTTCTCTCTGCTTTCAACTGGTTAGAATTTGGTAGCCTTATATCGGAGACTAAAGCAAGCAAGCAACCAGCCTAGCACCCCTTTCCTTCTGTTAAACTCACCGGCTGACTCACATCTTCTCTAGGGTACATTATTAAATGATTTTGCATAATCTTTTTCATATCAAAGGCTCATCACATCTTTTCTTAAACAACCTGATTAGGCTTCGAAACAACCTGATAAATAAAAAGCTGTTAACTCCTTAGATTCTAAATGTAAGAAAAGCAGGCATAAAATTTTAATAAACTATATAGATAAGTTTTTCTTTTATGATGGGGAAAGAAAGGTGAGAGACAGAAAAGGCAAAAGAAGGGGTAAAGGATAAAGAACAAGAGCGGTCAATAGAACAAAAAAGGATGGAGAAAAAAGGAGGCAAACTAGGAGGTTCTGAATTATCTGCTATAAACATCTTATACTATATTAATATGAGCGCTGTGAGGAAATACTTCTCTTCACAACTTACTGGAAATTATCTCATGTCTTGTTTTAGACTAGATGATCCACATTTATAAAATATAAGTTTAAAGAAGTAAAAGACCAATGCAGATATTTTGGGGCCACAGAGAGTCTGACTAAAGTAATAACAATAGGAGAGGTGAGGAACTGGTGATTAACAATCAAGGTTAAGAGGAAGTACAGGTATAGGCACCCAACACTAGTTATCCAGAAGGAAGTCACCTGGAGGATAGAAACCAAGGAACAGCTTTGGGAAGGGTGACAAACAGATGCTACGTCCCATCTTCAAGGCAGAACTAGAGGGAAAAAAGACAGAAAGGAACTGAGAAAGAAAACCTGGCCGGACTTCAATGAGCTAGAAGGAAAGATGGAACATGAAAAGTCATATAGAGAGAAAACTGTAAATACTTACGCACTATGTTAAGAACTGCATTTAACACAACAAAAGTGTGACCCTGTAGTAAACTACCCACTAATCTTTAAGTCTGTATCCAAAGATTCCCTTACCATCATGATATATACGATATACAGAATGTTATAAACAGTCGTGCATAAACTGTATGAAACCCTCCAGAGGAAGAGCATTAGAACAAAACTGCAGCCTCAAGGAAAAGTAGCACCCAACACAGGGAGGGGAGTGGGCGTGGAAAACCACCAACCAGTGGCCAAAAGGCAGCTTTCTTTCTGTTTGGAGGTTCCTCAGATGTGTTTTACACAAGAGAAGCTTTTTGGACTTCTCTGTGTTTTGTTTTTAAAAAACTCTAAAAGTCCCCTAGGAGGAAAAGATACTGAATAAAAACTTTATTACTCTCCAAGAAAAAAAAAGTGATTAGAAAGGTTTTTTAGAGAACTGAGATAGACATAAAACATAAGTGTTTAGTTCTTTTTGAATTCTCTGGAAATGGCCTTCAAGAAAGAAATCACATCACCCCAAAATTAAGCCTTAAGGATCACAGCTAAGTGCACAGGTTGTCACCCTCACACTTTGTTTTCAACAAGTCTGGCTATACTAATCTGACATGTCATAATTTCCAGAGGTTAAAAATAAAAAAGTGTGGCAGTGACACCACAAAGCTGTTTTTCTCATCCCCTACATTCCCAATGAGAAATTAAAAAGAAATTTAACAAACCCCTAATAAGAGCACTGAACATTTGTTTACAATAAAACATTATATAAGGTAGTATATAACATATACCAGTAAAATCAACCACACTAGGGGAAAAGGGAATATGTAGGCAAGTTTCAGAAAAATGGTTCACACTTCAAGATTAAAAAACATCAATTTGAGAGTACACATACTAATCTGAATCACGATAAAATTATTTCTTTTTGGTAGTGCTATTTATATTAACAATAAATATTCAAAAAGGTCACCTGTAACAGAAATTTGCAATAAACTATACTTTTATACTATTGAAAATGATGTATCATACACTAAAAATTGTGTATTTATACAGGAAAAATACTAAAGTTTGCTACTTTTATTTATAACTTCTACCACACTTAGTAACATAACTTAAAACACTGCTTGAGGGGGTGGACGGTGGGAGGAGGAAAGCAGGAAAACTGCACCAGACTCCCAACTCAAGTCTAAAAGCAGTTTGATAGTTACTGAGTTAGCTCAAGCATTCATGCATGCATTCATTCTTCACTGGGGAAGTATCTTTAAGTGAGAGAGCTATAAGAGGGGAGACTGAAACTATACATACAATTATTTTATTACAATTATAACGCATGGTAACAAGAATTAGAACCTAGGGGGAGAGTGATTAAGGACCTAACTTACCTTAAAGATTCAGGAAAGACTCCTTTTACAGTTAATTGAGTTGAGCTCTGAAGGATAAATAGAAATTTACTAAGGTGGGGTTAGGGTTAGGAGAGCATGGTCCAGGCAAAAGGACAGCAGGTGAAAGAAGGCAGGAACAAGACCAATTAGAAATCCCAGAATGGCTTCTAGTCTATTAAAACCACTATCTAAATGCAATTTCTTAAACAAGAGCTTGAGACTTCAGAAACAGTAATTTACAAAATTCTACTGCAAGAGGAAGCATAGAGTAGTAAGACTACCGGAGTGTTATAATAATGATAATTTGCATGTTCTTTAAAATAGTAGTACCTCTATTGTTAATACAGAGTTTCATTCTAGTTATTTAAAATAACTGAAATATATGTAAAATGCTTAAAAGTCTAATTCTCACTTTTTACTAATTAAGTTAGGTCATTTATTCCAAATTGCTGATGCATGTTTATACTCCAATAGACAGATTATGAACATTCAGTCTCTTTGACGGCAAATCTTTCAAATTTAGTAACAGCACCTATGATACTGTACTTAATATACAAGTTTGTCCCTCTATCAAAGAGCCTAACGTTGCATAATTTTGGCATTATCATCGCTCTATTTAAAGAAAATGGTAACGGTTATTCTATAAGGAATTACAAAAATACTCATTTAAAATTTTTGGAAAATAGAGAAAAGTATAGAGAAAATGAGACCACTCATGACTAGCTGCAACACCTCAAGACGCCCACTCATGAATATTTAGAAGTCTTTACTTCATCTTTTATACACACACACCTAATGCAAAATGTCAGTAACCCAGCACAGCCTGGTCTCCCCGTTTCTGCCCTTGCCCCTCTACAGTCTCTTCAACACAGCAGCCCAGTGAGCCTTTTAAAACACCAGTTGGGTCATGTCACTCCCCTGCTCAGAGCCTTCTAATGGTTCCCATCTCACTCAAAATGAAAGCCAAAGTCTTGGTGCTTACTAGACCAGCAAGGCCCTACACAAACCTGCCCCTCCTTTACCTCTGACCTCAGCACTACACTCCCTGCAATCACCACACTCTCACCACTTGGCCACCTTGGCGCAGCCTTCTCATGACCTTTGCATTTGCTGTTCCCTCTGCCTGGAAAACTCTTCCTTCAAACATCATCACAGTTCCCTCTGTCACAGTACAACAGTACAGTAATAAGAATCAGAAGTAATCATATAATCTTGTAAACAGATGGTGCGTTAAAGTGAAAAAGTTCTTTGGATTTTATTGCGGTTAAAAAATAACAGCCAACATTCATCACTTACCATGTGCCACATTCTATACTGTTTTACATGAATTATCTCATTTAATCTTCACTACAACCTTATGAAGTAAGCACTATTACTATTTCCATTTTATTGATAAAGAAAACAAATTCAAAAGGTTATGCGATGGGTGGCAAACTCAGGCAACTAATTTCAGAATGCATTATAATGACGTATACCACTACATTAGACTCGCTCTTTGTGATTCCGATTTTTTTCACTTTAAAACTGTTAAATATGTAAGATTTTAAAAATAAAAGTTACTCTATTTTGGAAGTTTTTATGCTTGGCAGAGAAAGTTTCTAACCTTCTTAAAGAGAAATTAATTTAGGAAAGTACAATTACTTCACTGGTTCAAAATATGTTACAGAAAAAAGTGAGAGCTGACATATGCTCTATAGTTACAAATACATAACATAGAAATGTCTGAAAATAATGTGTGCCATAGGGAGATTCACACAAGTGTCTGACCAGTGATGATGAAGCTCAAGGCAACACTTAGATAATTTTTTTAGCAGTAAGCATCTAAACAGAAGAAAGCTTTTTAGCATATCTAAAGTAATTAAAGACTGGTCCACAGAGGACCAAGACTGCAAAGAAAAAGAACACCATCCATCTTCTGAGTTTCTAGAAACCCACGTCCTATTGTTGAGTCTCATCAACACATAAAACAAAAACACTACCCCAAATGTTCCTAATGCCTTTGAGCCTCCAGAAATATAATTAGATAAATAACTTTTCTACTTCTAATCAATCCAGTCAATATAATTCACTTTTTAACAGCTTAAAAAAAAAAAAAAGCAAGCCATTCTAAAACTAGATCATAATGATGACTGCACAACTTTGTAAAAATACTACACCATCGGGCTGGCCCCTAAAATCTTTTTAGTGGTTACCCTAGGGGTTTACCCAATATACCCTTATACACTTTTATGACTAACCCAAGTCTACTTTCAAATGACGCTACACCACTTCAGTTAGTGCAAGTACCTTTTAAGAGTATTATCAATTCCTCCCTCCCATCCCCTTTAACATTGCTGTCATTCATTCACTTCTCTGTATAATCATCAAATATATTATTTTGAACAAAATATTATTTGTTAGATTAAATATAAGAAAAAGACAAGATTTTACCTTTATTTATTCCTTCTACACTTTCTTCCTTTATATAGATCTGAGTTTCTGACCTATATCATTTTCCTTCTCTGTGAAGAATTTCTTCTAACATTTCTTGCAAAGCAGGTCTACTAGTAACAAATTCTCTCAATTTTTGTTTGTTTGAGAAAGTCCTTATGTGTCCTTCACTTTTGAAGGATAATTTCAGTGGATACAGAATTCTAGGTTGGTGGTTTTCTTCTTTCAATGCTAAATATTTCACTCTATTGTCTTCTTGCCTGCTTGGTTTCTGAAGAGAAGTCTGATGTAATTCTCATCCATGTTCCTCTACCGGTAAGGCAGTTATTTCCCTCTGACTTCTTTCAAGATTTTCAGTTTTTAATTTTCTGCAGTTTGAACATAGCACACCTAGGTGTAGTGGGGTTTTTTTGGTTATTTATCCTGCTTAGTATTCTTTGAGCTTCCTGGATCTGTGGTTTGATGTCTGCCATTAATTTTGAAATATTCTCAGCCAATACACTTCAAATATTACTTCTGTTCCTTTCTCTTGTTCTGGTATTCTAATTACAAATAAGTTACACCTTTTTTAATTGCCCCATACTTCTTGGATATTCTGTTCCATCTTTTTCACTCTTGTTTTCTCTTTGCATTTTAGTTTTAGAAGTTTCCATTAATATATCTTAACATCCACTGATTCCTTGCTTAGTCATGTCCAGTCTATTGAGGGGCTCATCAAATGCATTCTTCATTTCTGTTACAGTGTTTTTGATTCCTAGCATTTCCTTTGAATTCTTTGAGTTTCCAACCCTCTGCTTACATTATCCATCTGTTCTTGCATGTTGTCCACTTTTTCCATTAGAGTCATTAGCATATTAATCAAGGATTTTAAAATCACAGTCTGACAATTTCAAAATCTGTGTCACAGCTGAGTCTGGTTCTGATGCTTGGTTTACTTCTTCAGATTGTTTTTGTCTTTTAGCATGCCTTGTAATTTTTTGTTGAAAGCCATACATAACAACCTCGGATAAAAGGAACTGAGGTAGACAAGCCTTTACTGTGAAGTTTTATGTTCATCTAGCTGGGAGTTAGGCTGTGTTTACTGCTGTAGCTATGGTGTCTGAGGCTAAAATTTTCTCTAATGTCCTTGTTTTTGTCTCCCATGTTGTCTTTGGGAATCTCGAGAGACTCCTTAAATAAAGTCTGAGGCTTACAGCTATTTTAGCTGTAATCCTGTTACTATACAGGAGCACTACTGATGTAGCGGTAAAGTGGCGGTGGGGGGGGAGGGGGGGTGGATGCTGTTGTCCTATGATTAGGTCTCAACCTTTTAGTGAACCTGAGTTGGGTATTTCCCTTTTCCCACATGGAAGACTAGAGGGGACTGGACTTGGGTATCTCCCTTCCCCCGGGTCAATTACGCTTTGGTAAAGCCCAAGTTGGTTGGGCTCTGATAAAATAGTTTCCCTTGAGGCAAGCCTTGTTGAAGAGAACAGAGAGCTCTGGGTATATTTTAGAAGGGTTACTTTTCTCCTCCCCTCCTAACCCACCCCCCCACCCCACACACACACACACACAATATAGGAAGTAATAGGAGATTTTTCTCTGATCTTCACAGGGAGAACCTGGTAGGGCTCCTGGAGGTAAAACTCAGGGCAGTGTGGGGACACCCCACCCCCTCCCCAAGACTGGGCCGCCTCAGTTTTTAACTCTCAAGCTAGCCCATGCAGAGCCTCCAGCAATTCATCAATTATAGTTTGAAGTGCTCCTACCTATAGTGGCTTCAGCTATGGATTTCTACTCCGGGGCTGCTGCCACCTGTAAGCTGTGACTCTCTGCATCCACCTGTCTGTCCCCAGTTTTGCAGGCAGTTTGCCCTGTGACTTCAATTCTCTGATGGATTCAAGAACAGCTGACTTTCAGTTTGTTTAGCCTTTTCTCTTGTGATGACAGGAGTGAGGACTTCCAACCTCTTTATGTGTTGAACCAGAAACCAGAAGTCAATATACTTTATTATTGTCCTTGGGAGCTGAGTTAAGACTATCCCTAAAATATAATTCTCACTTGCTTGCATTCTAATATGCTTTACACATAACCCTAGCTTTACCCAAGGGAGAATTACAAGACAATATCAAGCACGTGACTGTTATCCATTGTTTGTCAATAAACGGGAATAAAAACTGAGAACTGTATTCAAGTAAAAATTGATATCTGTATCCTCTGAGTAGTTATCCCAGCAAAGCAGTGGGATACAGGGGTGCACAAACTGCTGCCCAAGGACTAAATTCTGCCAGCAGTGTAACAAATCTGGCCTACCCGTTCATTTATATATTGTCTATGGCTACTTTCTTGATACAATGACAAGGTAAAACAGTTGCAACAGAGATCTTATGTTTTACAAAACCAAAAATATTTACTATCTGGCCCTTTGAAGAAAAAGCTTGCTTACTGCTGGGTTACATATCCCATACTTTCTTGCACGTGTGACCACTGGTAGAGTGAGTGTGTGTGTGTATGTGTGTGTCTGTCTGTCTGTCTCTGTCTGTCTTTTAACTGCTGACCAGGGCTGAGTACAATGATGACTATGCACTGTTTAATTTTTATTCATCAATTCACCCATCAATTCATTTAATATACAATTACTGAAACTAAAGATTTCAGTTTAGTGGAAATCTTTTACAACAGTACAAATGATGCTATAACAGAATTATATTCAACTACTACGAAAATTAAAATAAAGGAGTTATTAACTCTATTTGGGGTACTCAAAGATTGAAAATACTAAAATTTTGCTACAGAGGACTTTGGCTTAATATTTGCTTATTAGAAGACATATCCTCTAAGCCAGTGGTTCTCAAACTTCAGCATCTATCAGAATCACCTGGAGAGCTAGTAAAACAAAGACTGCTAGTTACACCCCCTAGAGTTTCTGTTATAGTAAATCTGAGGTGGAGCTCCAAAATTTACATTTCTAATAAGTTCTCAGGTGATGCTAATATGACCACAACTTGAGAACCACTGCTCTGACAAACGAAGTAGCAGCATATAAATACAATTTTAAAGCTGAATGGGTCTTTTAAAGATAATCTAGTTGTTGTACCTTTCTGAAAGAATATCAGACCAGAAAAACAAACAAACAAAAAAGGCTCTATGTCAGGTAGAAAAGCCCAGCAGACTAGTCTGTTTTATGAATTTGAAACACGTTGGGCCCTCAGAATGGTTTTCCTATTTTAGTCATTCCCTCCTGACTTCCCAGATAAATCCAGCTCCCTCAGTTATTTGCCCTAACTCACAGGTTTCCTTTGCCATCTTTAGGCTTTGGCCATGACTCAAGTTACCTTAGCTTTGGGTCTTGACTCCTAAAACAAGCAGATCAAACCCTCCATCAGGACTAAACTTTAAAGAAGCTATCTCCAATTCAATGTTAAGCGGGTCTTCAAAATTCCAAGTTCATCTCCTGGGAACTAGGCTGGGACACAGCCTGCCAATCAGTTCACAAAACCCTAACTAAATACTACTGTACGCTCATTGATGAAAAGTTACTGAACTATGTAATAGTCATTTGCTCAGCATTTTTAAAATAAAGGATACAATGGCTCTCACTTGGGACATACATTATTTTTTAATCTAGATATATAGTGAAAGATATTTAAGTAGTAATTGGTTAATATAAATTATATAAACTAATAAAATAATTAGAACTGAAACTCTAAATAAATGATTACTTCAGTTTCACCAATACAATTTTTAAAAAAATCAATTGCTGTAAGTCCTCTATTCTATAAAATGCAGCATAAGTTTAACAACTTGTCTGGGGAGAAAATTATCACATTAAATATATCAAATACAAAAACATTAACACGTAGAAAAAAAATAAAGTGCCCCCAAAGGGTTTCTGGACCCAATTCCAAGGTGTGTGTGGAGGCTTCCCCACACCAACAAGTAGTTCTCAGACACCAGCAAGGTGTCCAAGAATTCAACTCAATTCTGACCACTATCTACTGGGAGATAGAATCAGATTCCACAGGTAAAAGGGCTCAGTCCCACAAGACCACCTCCCACTTCAAATGCCAGCTGCAAGCCCAGGTTGTTACCTGTACTTCTGACTGACTAGCTATAAATCCGAGGTTCCCATGACCTACTCTTCAGGTTCGATTAATGTGTCAGAACAGCTCACAGAACTCAGGGAAACACTTATGTTTACGAGTTTATTAAAGAATATGATAAAGGATACAGATGAACATCCAGATGGAACAGATGAGTAGGGCAAGGTGTGAGGGAAGGGGCACAGAGTTTCCATGCCCTCTCTGAGCGCCCCACTCTCCCAGAACCTCCATGTGTTCAACAACTCGGACGCTCCCAGAAAAAGGGCTGAGGAGCTGGCCTCTTGAGTGTTTAATGGAGACTTCATTACATGGGCACGACTAAGTCATTGGCCACTGGCAACTGATTCAACCTCAAGCCCCGCTCCCTCCCCAGAAATCAAGGGAAGGGACTGAATCCAATCCTCTGATCAGATGGCTGGTTCTCCTGGCAACCAACCTCCACCTTTGGGTGGGGTCCGAAAATAATCTTCATCCACATAACAAAAAATTCTAAGGCTTTTGGGAGGTGTGAGCCAGGAATTGTAGGTAGATGAAGACCACATATATATTTCTTACAAATCACAGTATCACAGTGCCTCTAAGAATGTAGTAGACAAAAATGCTATTCACTAGCACCTACCGCTAGATGAGAAAAGGAAAGATGCAAAAGGTGTTGCCCCTAGATTCAAAGAACTTGATTAAAATGGCATAGGAAAAAAATTGAGTGATTAAGTGCTTAATTGTACAGAACTCACTATACAACATGATGTCAAGAAAAGGTCAATGGGGACTAGAGTAGCTAAAGAATGTTTCAAAGCACAATGATTTCAACTATGACTTCAAAAAAGGTTAAAACGTGATTAAGTAGGATTTGGAGACAAAGGAGTGAAGATTCCAGAAAAGATATAAAGCAGGACTGAAAGCAGGACTACAAAATCTAAGTCAGATAGTGAATTAAGAAGTGAATTAAGGCCTGCTGGACTTAAGTGGAGTTGAATACTGATGAACAGCAAGAAATAGGGTTGGATTGATCGTACGGAGCTCCACAGGCCTTAGAAACCTGACAGAAAACTTTAGACACCATATAGTGGGCAAGATGAAATTATTATAGGTTTTTAGAAGTGGACTGCATGAAAAAGAATGTCTTCTATTAGAAGAGTTATTTTGGCAGCAATATACAGCATAGTTCAGTGGGGAAAAAGGACAGGGGCAGAGAACAGCTATGTTGCTGCTATAATAATCCAGGAATGAGATGGTAAAGCACCAAACTATAGTCCTGGCAGTGGAAAAAAGGAAGAAAGAACCTTAAGTGACATTGCAAACTTGGTAACTTATTAAAATATGGTGATGAAGACAAGAGAGGAAAATCAAATACGAAACCAATATTGTTAGCCTGATAGAATTAAGGAACAGTGGTATCTACTACCAAAAGAAGAATAATTGGAAATGAAAGCAAACTGAGGTAGCAAGGCACCATGGCAAAGAAGAAGGGTTACCGTGAAAATGCCAAGCTTAAGGTGACTGGTAACTACCGGCATCTGGCAAATAAATGAGATGTGGTTAGAGCTGTCTGTTCAGTCCATCTATTTCTTGATTTTAGCAAAGAAGTGAAAAGAGAAAAAGAAAGGACAGCTAAGAAATAAATGTCTGGATATTCACAATTAAAGAGCATCTAAGGAAGGGAGCAGGAAAAATAAAATGTTAACCAAAGGTAAGATAAATGAAAACAGGGATCTTGCATCCTTGCCCACGAATCCCCAAATGCCTGGCAGACTAAATGACACAAAGTCAGCTCTCAAAGAGGAACGAATGAGAATTTCCCAAGTGGGAAGTAATCATACTAACAAGAAGAAATGTTAGAGACATAATGAAAGATAAAGACTGGAAAAAGGCCACTGAGTTGGCAAGAAGAACAAGAAGCCAGACTGCAAGAGTTAAAAAGGACAAGAGCAGAGAAGATCTAGCAGAGTGAGGATGGTAAGCTGATGGACAGGCAGCAGTTAAAAGGAAAAGCAGCAGGGTAGACAAAGGGCATTATTTTACTTGTTTGGATATTTTTCCAACAAAAAATAATACTTGCTCATTCAAGAAAATTTGGAGAATATAATAAAGTAGGGGGAAAATTACACTGTTCCGCCACCTAAGTGCAAACACAGGTGACACTTTTAAAATGTATGTTCAAATTTATTCCACCAAAAACATGAGTGGGTTTACACATCACACAAGAGAAAAATAACTGAAGGACTGGAGGAGAGGGAAAGGGATAGGAAAACAGTAAAACCAGGAGTGAGATTAGCTAGCAATGGTTACGGTATTTCTTGAATCTTTTCTTAGTGGTCAAAAAATGTACTTTTCTGCTTTAATTATTTTTTATTATTGAGAGTAAAGATTTTTGCATACTTCTTAGCTGTTTATGTTATTTAGATTATTCTTCTTATAAAATGAGTATTTACATTCTTCATTCAATTACCTAACAACTTTTTTTCTTATGGCTATGAGTGAGCTCTTTAGGTCACTGAGAGATCAGCTCTGTTTTACTGCAAAAACTTTTTCTCCAAGATTGTTGTTGCTGCTTCAAGGAAGTCATAAGCACGTCTAAAGTCACAGGAAAAGCAGCCCGTGGAAATCACAGTGAGATGATGCTGACAGAAACAGGGTATGTGTTAGAACAAATTCCCTAAATATATGGAAAAGGATGAATCCAAAGGGAAAAACAAACTGCCTCCAATAACGGAAAAGTACAGAGATACAAGGGCCAAGATATAGGAGCCGAGATATGGGCTGAAGGAGGGACCCCTACATTCACTGAGAGTCAATTCAGGGTACACAGTGCTCTTTCAGGACTGCTATTGGTGCAGTTCCTGGTCCTCTGCCCCAGCTGCCTCCATCCTTTTCTTCTCTATTATTACTTAATATTCTTTCTTCAGCCATTGTAAAACTCAGATGAGAGGATTGTGATTGGTGGAAACCCCACTTCACAGTCAAGGTAATTCTGTCCTAAGCTATTTTCCTTTAATTATTCTCATTACTGGCAAGGCTTATGGTCATCAACAACTCTGAATTCCTTGCTAGCAGGAATAAAGATTTCCCAGTAAGCACAGTGTTAAATGGATTTGGATCAATAGCCTGTCCGTTGATTTTCTGTTAAGGCCACCATCCTCAATTTTGCCAATAAAAATATCATGTCCTCACCGAATCCCTCTCTCATCTAATTCTGTATTTGTTTATACCATTGATTATAACATCACTGCACTTAACAAAATCTTATTTTTGTTAAATTCAAGTGATGATGCATACAACTAGCACACAAGGGGTGAATGTTTTAAAGGTAGAGATAGTGTCTTATTACCTTTTTTTTTTGAGGAAGATTAGCCCTAAGCTAACATCTGCTGCCAATCCTCCTCTTTTTTTTCCCTGAGGAAGACTGGCCCTGAGCTAACATCTGTGCACATCTTCCTGTACCTTTTATATGTGGGACACCTGCCACAGCACGGCTTGTCAAGCAGTGCCATGTGGGCACCTGGGTCCCAAACCAGTGAACCCCAGGCTGCCGAAGCAGAATATGCAAACTTAACCGCTATACCACCGGGCCCACCCCTGTCTTATTACTTTTTAATCTTCCTATGCCTGTATGTAGTACACATTAAAATAAATGTGTACCAAATTTGGTTTTCCTTGACCACTTGATTCTGTAAAATTAGAACTAGTCTTTGACCTCCTCACTTCTTTGAAACTTGTGTATATAGAATTTGGCCAAACACTGCTTGCTAGTATCTCCTGCTTCAGAAAAAGGAACCATGCATTTAATAATCTGACAGTTAAATTTTATATCATTACATACACATACAATTAATAGAGCTAATGATTGCAATCAAAATGGAAAGTCAATGACATTAACTGAAGCATCTTGTTCAAATACATTCCCAGGCTCCCAGAAGCACCAACTTTACTCCAAGCAAGATTTCAGTGAAGTGACACTCTTATCCAATTAAATTTTTAAAATTTCATATGTACTGCAAAAACAATGGCAAGTTCTTTAATACCCCATATACCAGTAATATTTTATTGTCATATTTTAAGTTACTTATGCAGTGATTGCTTTGCTTCACGTATATTCAATCTCTGAATTCCTATGAACTTTGCATATTAGAAAATGAGAATGTTTCATTTAAATTCAGTAAAAATTCACTAAAACAAACTCGTCTCAGGTAAGCCCAGTCTAAATTACTAAAAAAATTAATTTACACAACTCAGATCACTATTCCCTGGGAGTTGGGAAAGCTTCATGGAAGCAGAGGCACATGAGTTAGATCTTAATGTTAGACATCTATATCAGCAGAAAAAAGAGAAAGGTTTTTAAGGTAGCAGGTAAAGTGACCAGCACAGGCAAAGGCAGAGACACAAGACAATGAAAGCAAAGAAAAAGGGTTATGGATAGTGCAAACTGAAGCAGCCACTAATACAGTAATCCCCTGTTCTTATCTTGTAGCTACTTGGCAGTACAAGATGATCAAAGTAGGAGAGCCACAGAAAAATAAAAAGAATACAAGCAGAGAAAGAAAAACACAGACCCAAGTGCTCTCCATACTTGATTTGTATCTTAAAATTAGGCATCATAAATGGCAATACCATACCCCTCGGGACTCATACCCTCCAAGATAACCAACAGCTCTGACGCTTTACCTGTTAATAGAGCTCAAATTCTAAAACTCACAGATTTCAGAAAGAAAAGGGGAGGTAATTGTAGGGCATATGTACCATCACTTCCTATCCCCATGTTCCTGGGAGGCATCACTAATCAATCAGTCTTGGCAAGCAAGTTCAAATCAACTTGTTAACCCTGTGTTGCAATGAGTGCACTCTTTGCTATCTGAATCTTTGCTATTTGAACTCAGACACGAATGGGTTCACATAAATTTTTTTTTTTAGATAAGGCTATTTAGAGGAGATGGTATTTCACACCATACGGACTCCTGTCTTCCAAAATAACAAAACATAATAGATTGGAATCTGTCACTCTGACCTCTCTCTCTCTGAATTAAAAAACCGAATAGAAATTCAAATAGCAAGGAATATCTCTATGTTTTCAGTTTGTTCTAAGATATGAGGAATACAAAATCTCTCTTCCCACACAATTTTTTTGTAATATATATAGGAGCTACTTTAATAGTTGCCTGATACAGGTATTGTGCATAATTAACCAAACCTCATTGTTTTCTATTTCCTCTTACAAATAGGAGGTTTCTGTGCATGAAACAGAAAAAAGTAAATGTCTCAAGAAATAAAAATCAAATCATGTTTTAAAGTTTTTATTCACATGGATTACGGTTAAGTGTGAAATGCTTTAATCTCAAGTCAAGTGCATTAAAGTCTCAGACCTTATTGTTCCTTATTTATTATCCTGCGAAGGGCAAGAAGATTCTTCCTCCTATTGGTCTATGCTACTCATCTTTAACCTGAACTCACAGAACCCTTGAGAAAGCAACTAAATATAGGGAGACTAATGGAAAAGGAGGTACTGGATAAGAGTGGTCTAGTTTGGTCAGAGACAGGGAGTAACCATCTTATTGTCTTGTTCTTAACACCCTGTCACAATTACGCATTAAAATGTCTATCCTAGATGAAGATGAAAACTAGTGAAAGCGCAACACTACACTAAATTATTCTGAAAAGAATACACACCTTTCTTATTTACATAACCAAATTTACCATACAACATTCACTACTGCCTTAAAATATTACATTATTACTACAGGAAAAAGTTCCTCTGTGAAGTGCTTATAAGTACTGAGCACCTATTTATAAACAGAACAAGCACACAAATAGCCCCCCTATTGCAATCTCAACTAGTAAACTCTCCAACAACAGAGATTACTGCATAGCCCTACATATTTTGCATAATCAACAGCTCTTAGCATATTTTAAACATAATACATGCTCACTAAATATTTGCAGGCGGAATCTCACTTACATAACAGAACTCTTGCACAAGGTAACAATAAGTGAATAACACCTTCAGATAGGCTTCCTGGGCTCACACCCAAGGAAACACTGACAAATCCTAATAATCTGTCCATTGAAAATGTTCTGCTGATTGCCTGTGATTAGTTAATTCTGTTCATCTTTCACTGTGCTCAAGCTATGCTTTATTATTGCTGCCAATATTAATTTAGTAATAGAGTCATAGAAATTTAAGCTAAAGGAACTTGCAAGGTTGTCTAATATAAACCTTTCATTTTTATAGACAAGCAAACTAAGGTCTACTTTTCCCACAATTAACAGTTTGGCACTTGTCACCTCTTTCCCTGGTCCCCTAACTAAATAAAAGAGAAGTTTTATTGCACATTTTTGCTTAGGTTAATATTACAAGTGAATGGACATTCCTCAAATGCCAGTCTCTAGCTTAGCACTTTGTATATAGCAGGCACCCAGGTGAGTACTTACACACTGTTCTTGCTTAAAGTGTTCAAATTTGAGTAAATAACAATGCTTATTTTAATTATTTTCATTTGTACAATTTTAGTGTGTATTATTTTTCTAATATAAAAGGTGATCTGATCTGTTTTTATTCAAAGCATATCCTTCATAATAAATAAGTCACTTGTCTTTTCTACCACTGTCAAGCTCATTTCCCCCAGTAATACCAAAAACTTCCGAGACAGAAACCAAATCAGCTCTACACATAACATCATTCAAGACACCTTCCAGTGGGGAGAGCAAATTGGTCAATTATTTATACACACAGATCCACTACCTAGGCTAACCAAGGCCGGAAAGTCGAGGGGCGTGAAATTGCTTAACTTGCCTTTCTAGTTAATAGAGAAGACAATTTCATCAGTTTCGAATTATAACAGAGAGTAAGGAACTGCCTTCTTTCTGGAATCAGAGAGTTAGTGTTGGGATGCAACCATCACAGCTGGCCTCAATCCAGAGAAGCAGAAAGCACCCTAAGTCTTTGGTATGCTTGGTGTAGAAGACAAGCTGAACTCAGGGCAGGTAGCAGGTCAACCAACTAATCAAAAATATATGAAAACCAGCTGATGTACTAGTCACTGTCTAATATTAAAGCAAAATGAAGATCACGGGCTTATGGTTAAAGTAAACTCTAAAGTTATGAGCTTTATAGTGAATGTTTCCTTCTACAGTTGAAAGAACAATAACTATTTCTCAGACAGAAATAATAAACTGCCTGACTCAGAACCAAACACAAAACTGAACTACTGAGTTCTAGGATAGGGGACAGAAATCAGGACTAATATGACATTACTAGGTAAATCTTACAGATCACCAAACTTTGCTTATTGTGACTGAGAAATAAGAAAGTTAAAAAAAAAAATTGCTCCATTTGAATTTAAATGAGAATTTAGAAAATATCCAAATGGCCCACGTATATAATTCTACTTTGATTATAATTCTAAGCCTAAAATGTACCAGAATCAGAAGTGTGTATGACTTACAAGATGATATAAAGTCAAGCAACTCTGGCCCCAGCACTGCTTCCGGGGCCTGATAATGAATCAGAGGAATCCTATAGCTTCCCTGTCATTCAATTCATCTGTTTCCATAAAGTGGGTACAACAAGGACACACCTTAGGATTGTTTTAAGAAATGATTTGTAAGATCTTACTCGCAAATAAAAAGTTATAAATAAAAATAACATTAACTAATTCTTTTAAGAATCCCTGAATCTGCTAAGTAAATACAGTATTAGAACGTTTTCTACAATAAAACATCAGAGTTTCTTTTGAATTTCTAGGCAAAGGTTTGTTGTCTATGTGACAGACTAATTGCAAATATGTTAATCACTCCCATCCATGTAGGCATGATTATTCTCAAACATAACTACCACAAACAGGCAGAAGAGATCTCAAATGTAATTTTTTCTATCCTATTTTTTCCATAGCAATTTTATTTTATCAGGTTTCAAGTAAAACTGCTTTTTAAAAAGAAAAAGAAAAGCACTTAGTAAATTTTTTGTGTAAACTACATACAAATTTTCATTTTTTAAAAAACTATGAAGATAGTTCATGGGAGATAAGAGGAAGGAAAAAACTTGCTCTGATATTCTTTAGGCAACCAAAGAGGGGTGCAATGGAAGTTAAAGGAGTTTGCAGCAAGGTTAGTTTGTGGCTTTGTTTCAGGTTTGAGTATGAGCCTCCAGGTAGAAAAAAGACACAGGCTACTAGTTTTTTCTTTTTAAATGAAGTTTATATTAGAGTTCTGCTTTTTAGAAAATATAAACAACATCCTTACAGCATATTGAGTACTAAAACACACCTCTGCCAATAAATCTCCTTTCAAGTGAGTAGTGTAAGTGATTCGGACCTTTGTCTACGGGGTGGGAATGAGGAAGGTCAAGAAAGGTGCAGGCTTGTTAATTTGGACTGTAGATGAAGATATTCATAAGTATATTACACAAATATTACAACACTATCAAGTTAGCAGTATCTTTACTTTCTAGAACTACCTTAAAAAAACATTATATTTCTAATTCTTAAGAAACAGTTTCTGATCTCATCTAAGTACCATGATTTCAACTTTGAATACTTAATCTTTTTTTCAGACTCATTCAATGCTTGAAATTACCATGAACATACTTCTAGCAAACAGCAATTTAGCTTAATAAACAGAATAAATTAATTATGAATTGAGATAATAAATAACTCATTGTCCAGCTAAAGGCCTACATCACACACTATATTTATATTTGTAGAATAAGAAGACAAGTACAGACTTGTTTGTGATCTGCAAGTCCAATAATTTAAAACTATGATCTAAATGCAAAACCCATTTGATAATTTTTAAATGCCACATTTCTGTTTAATGTAATTTTAAATTCTGATTAGTAATGCTGCCAAAGGTTGATACAGGAAGGAGTACAAAACTGATAATCCCTCAGAACATTATCAGGTGATAAAATAATTGGTAAAAAGATACTGGTGCCTCAAAAAAATGAGATACTTTAAGAATTGCAATTTTACGTACTAAAAATGATTTTAACATATATATATCTATATATATACAAACACACACACACACACACACTATTTCTTAGGAGGAGATGGTAGTGAAGGAGCTTTCACTTTTTAATGTCTTTATTTCACACAGTCACCTGATGAATGTAAAAACAGTCTTGTGGACCAGGGGATATGAAACTATATATTAACTATATCTACTATTCTAAAGTTTTAAATATAATATAAAGGAATCACTTTAGCAAATAGGATTTCTAAAGTTGAAAATTAAATGCTAGTAAGTGTGCCATTAAATTTTAAAATAAAGATGTAAAATTGTACATTTGGGGATCAGGGTGTTTCTGCCCATTATTTTTCAGAGCAAGTACCAAAAACTGAAGTGCACTCTACTTCAGCATAAGTTTTTCTCACATTAAAGTCAGTGCAGTTAAGTTGTAATGGACGTGTAAATATAAATTACCAATGAAAGAATAATCAAATCATAAGATTTACCAAAAAGAGGGCTCCACTACCATTATTATTCAAACACTTCAGTCAGTTGCCTATACAATTCACTCTTATTTTTAAAATATAAAGTGAAGGTTCCTCTCCTCTATTGTTCTCAAAATAAAATATACATTACTAATTCAACTTTCTTAATTTGCCTTTCTTAAAAGATTTTAGTCCTTCAACTTGGATGAATCTTACCTCAATGTAAAAATCAAGGTGCTTAATTCAATTTAATGATGGTTTCAGAGACACCAAGTTACATCAAGTTAGGGGAAAAAAACCCATTCTGGTTTCTGGAAACCTTGATGGCAAGCTGGAGATTAACCATCTCTTACTTTAAATTACAGCTTAAAAAGGGAGTGAGGGTATCCATCAAAAAATAAAGCCTTCTCTCTCTCTCTCTCTCTCTCTCTCTCTCACACACACACACACACACACACACGACAATCCTATTTATCTGACCTATTCAAGTTGCCACAACATGACTACTGTCAAAGTCAAAAAAATTCTCCTTTAAAATATTTAAATTTCATTTTAAAATTAAAACTGAAAGCAAGATACCCAGCTGCCAACTACTGTGTAGTAAGAAACTATTAAAGCCTGCACTGACCTACTTCATATTAGCATCATGACAATATGGATGTATGCCAAGAAACTAATGAAAATTACTATATAACAAACCTTAATTTTGTATTTAAAAATTGTCACTTTTTAACTGTGTAAATACTATACTGCAACACCAGCTGTTTTATGATATATTTATTTTTAAATTGCAATATAAAAGCAAGGAGTTTTGATATTTTAGTAGCCATATTCAATGATGGACATGCAAGATCTCATTTTTAAAATTAGAGCTTTTTTTATACAACATTTAATTCTATTTTTAAACTTCTATTAAAAGCAGTCTCTTAGACCAAATTCCTAATATTACTTTCCATTTTTAAAAGAACACTACACTTTTTAAAAAATGTCAGTTAATGAAAAATCCTACAAAAATAATGTAAGTTCATGTTCAAAGAATATTTGCAATGCTTCTAACAGAGGACAGACTTAACTCAGTGTATTTAATTATTAAAAGACTGCCAGACTGCCCCCAGTCTTTCAGAGTTTAATCTAATGCTGAAATATTGGAAATTCTCCTTCAAGAGAGTACCGGAATAGCAAAGGATATTTCATCTATGTCCTCTAAAAAAAGATACACGAAACGGCAAGACATTTATTTTAAATTACAGACATCTTTTTAAATTAAAAAAATCACTTTACAGTGTAAACTATCACCTTAAAATATCTTACACGAAAGAAACCCTCCTTTACCATCAATGCAAAGAATAAACTCCCTGGAAGAGAAATTTAATTTCAGAAAAAAGGCAAAAACATCCAGAAACAGCAGCTAAACCAACTGAAAGGAAGAGACACATTAGGTTTTGTGCTGCATATTAATATTCTTACGCACAATGTCTGTTTGGTGAAAATTCACAATACACTTCTTCCTCCCTGTATGAATGCAAAAAGGAGTAAACACATTTCGCATTCCTCAGTCCCAAATTCATGCCACCATCATGCAATATGACTTAATTTCGACCCATATTCCTCTTACACATAAATGAAAAACACAAATAACTTGTTTATCTGCACTCACAATTGAGGAGGGGGTAAAAGCATTTTTTGGCTATGGAGACCGGGGGCTGATGCGAATTCCCCGCACCTCCAGGGGTCCTATAAATATGCACCCGACTCTGGATACCCACATTCTATGAATGCATCAGCCTCCTCCTCCGCTCCCCCGCCCGCCGCCCCCCACCCCCTTTGCAGCAGAAATGTGCCTGGGCTTTTTCACCCCAGCGATGGAGGATCTTCTTACCAGATGGAGTTCTTGATCTCGTGTTGCAGCGCGCTGGCCTCTGTCCCTGGCAGCCCAGGCACAAGGGCTGGCAGAGCCACCCCCGAGTTGGGGGCGCTGGGGGGAAGCTGCTGATGGGCATCAGGCTGCTGTGGTGGCGGCTGTTGTTGTTCCTCTGCCATCGCTGCTGGAGGGGTGGGAGGGAGGGAGGGAAGATGGGGGCGCGGGGAAGGGTGAGGGAAGAGACGGGGAGGGGAGGACGAAGGGGGAGAGGAGGAGGAGGGGGGGAGGGGAGGAGGAGGAGGAGGAGGAAGGAAGCTGGATAAGCTAGGCCTTTACCCCAGGGCTCGAGTGAGTCGCTTTCGCCTGCCGCCTGGGGGACATCACCGGGGAAACCGAGCGGCTCCTCGCGGCCGGGGCGCTTCACCGCGGGAGAGGCATGGCGGCGCCCCTCAGCCCCCCGCCGCCGTCGCCGCCTCCTCCCGTCAGCGGCCGGGGCTGGGGGGTGAGGAGGGGGCGTCTGAAGACGAGCTGCGGGGGCAAGGCTCCCCCCCCGATCCGAGGAGAACAGTTGCTCAGGGACTCCGCGGTCCGGCCTTCCTTTCTTGCCCCCGGGGCTTTCCACTCCGGGGGCCCCGCGCTGCTGCAGCCCCAGGCTCGGCTCCACGCCACTCCCCACGCCGCCGCCGCTGCCCTGCCAGCCCCGGAGGCAGCCCAGTGCGCGCAGCCGCACTGCGGCCCGGCGCAGACGGCAAACACCTACCGCTCGGCCGGGGGGGCGTGGACCCGTGTGTGAGGGTTACCGGCGCGGGCGCGGGGGGCCGGGAGGGGGGCGCACGGGTGCGGAGGGCGGGCGCGGGCCAGCCGGACCCAGAACGCGCGCCGCCAGGGCTGAGGAGGGGACTAGCCCAGCTGGTGGAGGAGAGCAGGAAAACGTGGGGGAGGTGCTGGCGAGAGAAAGAGAACTTGCGTGAGGAGGAGCAGGAGGAGGAGAAACCAAATTTAATATTTGGCGTGGAAATGGGATTTTTTTTTTTTGCATCTTCAATGCAAGTGAAGTGAAATTAATCAACATTATCCTCCCTCCCCTCGACAAGTGAGGATTACTTTCTCCCTGGGTGAATGAAGAGAATGGAAGCAGGTAAGAGGATAAGCTGACTTTTCAGAAGCCCCCAAAGAAGAACACCCATTGGAATTAACCACCCTTTAGGTAATTCAGTCTTGAACGGAAATCGCAAGTCAGGAGCTGGGTTGAGTGCTCCTCAGTCGGGCATTCAAAGCCCTCCAAATCTGGCCCCACTTTAGCTATCCAATCATAGCTGCCTCCATCCCCCTGCAAGAACTCCCGGCTCCAATCAGTGAAGTCTCCATGCCATTCTCAACGCGCAGCAGATTCATTCTTCCTTCGTGCCTTTGCTCATGCTGTTCCCCTCACCTCCCCACCCCACCCCCTTTCCAGGAATGCCCTCCCTCCTCCTCTATACCGCTCTCAAGCCAACCTAGGCTCTAAGGCACAGCTCAAGTCGCGGCTTGTCAGGGTCCCTGGCAGCCAAGGCCCCTGCCTGCCTCTGAAAGAAACGCGTGTGGTTCTCTCAACGTGGAGGCTCAGGCTCCAACCTCAAGCTTCTTCCTTTGGAGCCAGTTGAACCCTTGGACGCTCTCTCCACCCCCCAACCCCCATTCTTAAGAGAGAGCTTTGCCCACAAGAGTACGACTCCCTGCCACAAGCAAGCAAGTCCCCTTTAAGAGCTGAAGAATTGGCTTTTCTAGGTGGGGCTGATCAGGCAGGCCTAAACAGCCTGGGTGTAGAAGACAACAGCCAAGGCCTCTGGCACCAGATAGAACAGCTGCTCCGCTCACACTGACCTTTCTCTGGCCTGTGGGTGTTAGGAGCTCTTCGGTTTTAACTTTTCTGAGTTCCTATCAGGTTTCTACCTGTCCGATTCCCTGGCCACTTTCCTGCTGTACTTGGACTTTGGGCTGTGAGGCTCTGCCACCTTTTAGACTCCTCGTGGGTGGGGAATCTGATTGGCTTGGGCTTCCTGGCCTTTGGAGTGCTCACTTCCCTGCCTTGGCCAGGAACTCTTTTGCACCTCTGTGCCCTCAGGCCTGGCCCACAGACTCCACTCCCAGATTCACCCTGAATGCTTACACATGGTGGGGGAAGGGGGCGAGGGAGGGAAGAAGGGCACCTGTGTGCAAAACAAAAGCTCCTCCATGAGGATCCCAGGCCTCTTGCATTCCTTTATGCACTGAGCACCCATTGCACTGATTGTATCACACAAACGAACCCCCTTTTCTAGAACCTAAGGTCACTATTAGCTTAGCCACTTTAGGAAAATATAAGATGTTTATGAATTCATTCTGCATATGTACTCTTGTGTCTGTCCTATGGAAAGACAGTATTTTTCTGTACCAAATTAATAGACATGGTGTGCACTAGATAGAAGCTTTGAAGAATAAAAATAGCTAGCGTTTGTTGAACACTTTCCTATGCCAGACCTAGCACTTTCCATACATTATCATAGTTGCCCCTCCCCAAATTGTATAATGTAGCTACTATTATTCTCCCTATTTTACAGATGAAACAGAAGCTTAGAGAGGTTAAATAACTTTCTTAAAGTTACCCAATTAGTGAATGAGGGAGCCGGGATTTGAATTCTGGAACTCTAATTCCAGAGCCTGCAAGCCATGCTGAAAATAAGATTATACTGAAAAAAAATCCTGAATATATATATAACCTCTATATCCATGGGGAAGATGGAGGAAGGAAAGACATTGAGGAAAGTTGCCAAGTCCACGTTCTAATTTTCTACCTCGCCAAGAGAGAATGATGGCTCCACGTTGCCACGCCCTGGGAAGGGGGAGATCTTAGGGAGTGGGAGGTTCATCCAAGAAAGGTAATGCATCTGAGACCTGACAAAGGCCTTAAGAAAAGGAAGCTGAGAACCAAGACGTTTCTTAAAAAGTTCGCTACCGGTGTCACACGGCCTGGCTTCCCGAGTGCAACTTTTCAGAGTTTTTTATAGGTTCCAGAAAAGAGCAGCCATATTACCCCAGACGCCACTAGAGGGCTCAGCAGAGCTGCAACCCTCAGCTGCCCTCTAGAGGCGGTGCTGAGAGAGGGCATTGTCGAGCCTTTGGGGCCTTCAAAGACCAGCAGGCGGTTGGAGGAGACGTCTGGAACTCTTAGGTTCAGCTAGCTGTGAGAAGGGTGGCAGATAGTATCAAACTGAAGAGACCTTATTGCCAGAATGAGACATCCTTGCAGGGAAGGAAAGTTCAGCCCCCACTGGTCACTGAACATCTGGGACTTTTATGACAGTCTTCAGAGAGGGTTGTGAATAACATTACACTACTAGAAACCTAAAAGAAACCTGGTAAAGTTACCCAAAATCTTGAGTGGGGACTCAAGCTAAACCCAGACACCCCGAGTAAAAGCTGCGGAGTAGCCCTGTGCTTCTCAAACGGTATGTGAAGCCTCTGTTGTGAAACCCTGTACTGAGGACCCAGAGTCAAGGTGGCTCATTTTCTCAGACCTTCCGTTTGATTCAGTGAGTAGTGGAAAACATTAAACTAAACACGAATTTTTAAGATAACACGTTAGATTTTGAACTTGTATTTCCCAACCCTGAGGAGTATAAGTCTGTTCTCTCTGAAAGTGTACTCCAGTGGAAAATTTTGAGAAACATTGATGTAGTGGGGAAGAAAGAGTGGTCTCGGAATCGGAAGACCTGGGAATTCAAACCCTCTGTTTCCATGTCTATAAAGATGAAAATGATGACCTACCTCACTGGGTTGTGAGGAACAATATGTAAAGTGATATCTAAACCATGGAAGTCCTTTACACTATAAAGACAATATACAAGGCAGATTGTGAGCACCTCAAAAGTAGTAACTATGTTTTATTTATCCTAGTAGTCCTGGGACACAATTCCTTACTCCTAGGTGTTTAGCAAATATTTTTTGAATTCAGTAGTTACCTAACCTTAAATTTCTTAGCCCAGTATATTATATCATCTTGCTCTCTTATGTCTGTGAACCTTGTCTCCTTTATGAAACTGTAAACTTTTATACTGTCCAGACTGTAGCATATGCATTTATAATATATTTATCCTGCCTGATACATAATAGTATTGGGCACAGAAAATATAAATAAATAAATTAATTAAATGAATAAGACCTTGTCTCAACTTGAAGTAGTTTACATTCTTGGGAGCAGAGACGCATAATATATATTAATTATACAAGATGATGAGTTCTAAAATAGAATCATGCCTCCTAATGCTGTGGAGTCATAGTGGAGGGAGGGATTGGTCCTGCTCAGGGTCAAGGAAATGTTTGGAGAAGGCCTCTTGGCTGGCATTTGAATTGAGTCTCATTGGATGAGTAGAAGTTCAGTAGGCAGAGCAGTGAGGGAAGAGGATTTCGGGTCAAGGAACAGTATGAGCACTGGTGTGAAGCCATGAAAGGGCGCATAGGATGAGAGAATAATGCATAGCCCAGTGTTAGCTCTGTGCTCGGATCCTTAATGCAGTGTATAGGGGAGGGAAAGAAGGTGGGGGAAGCACAAGCCCGTTTACAAAATGTTGCTCTACGTTATTAGTTATCACTGTTCTGACAAAAGACGAGGCCTAAAATAGGTCTCGTCAGTGGTAAATATTGGTTAAGTGATTAGAGTGTACATTTTATTTCCACAAATTATGGTGGTTTACAGATATGGAAAAGATAAGATTCTACCCTATTCTCCTTCCCCCGCCCCCCGCCCCTTAAAAATAAAAACAAAGTATTCCCTCATCCTCTTTCCCTTTGATCATTGCTTTCCCTTCCTTCTTCCATTGTAGACTTTTCCCTCTAGGGGCTGAAAGTAGAATATGTAATCACCTACATGTTATTATTTGAGGGAACAGGGAAGAAAGGCTTCCCATTTCCAAAAAATCTTTCTCCATACCAGAAAGTGATGGTTAATTTCTTTGGGCTAAGCTGTTGTCTTTCAAAATGCATGTAGTCCCAGAGGAGCTGATGTGTTGAGTTCCAATGCTGCAAGCTAATTGAGTTTTCAGTCTTTTCAGAGCATTAGAAAGAAGGAGGCTGAGGGAGAGGTGAGGGGGACAGTAAAGAGGAAACAAGCATACAGAAGAGGGCGGTTGGAGGGTTCAAAACCCAGTGCGTATTGGCAAATCTGGATATATTTTCTCAATGCCGTACTTACTAACATACGATGGGAACGTGTGAATTCTCCCATTAGAGCACAAATATTCCATTATGTCATTGAAACAATGGTTTCTTAAGGCAAAATAACCTGACTATTCAAATATTGGGCAAGGCAGCAGGCTGTTAACAACACTGTCACTACCTGGCTGTGTGACTCTATCTGTACAAGCCATTCTTTCAGGTCCCTTTACTTATCTCTAAGGATTAATGGGATCAAGTTCTCATAATGTACTTGGCTCTTCAAGTGAAAGGCATTATGAAAATGAATGCCAGGTAATGCTTTGATTTCAGTTAGAAATTTTCCACTGTTGTTACCATATGCATGTTTATGTTGTAACCTGCAATTCTCTTTAGATTAAAGAAGGTTCAAGATAATATCATCTGTCTGAATTTTAAAGGAAGTGTTTACTTTTACATGGGGCCAGAAAGGTCCTAAGTAGAAATTTGATATCTTGGAAATTCAGCCCAGCAATAGCTGTGAACAGAAGGAGGTAAAGAAAAGGCATATTTAGCTAACCCTAAAAGTGACAATGAAAGGACACTGGAGCCAGTCCTACAATGAGGAAGTCAGTGCCAGTGCAGTCTGAACTGGTGGAGCCCCATCAGACACCCACAAACTTGATCATTCGTCACTTCATTTCAAGGCACATTTAAGTATCTTATTATGCACAAATCATTATCTTGGGATCTCAGAAAGATTTAAAAATGTGGTAAATACGGTATTGTTCTAATCTTCAAGAAGTTCTTAGTCTAATTGAAACACTAGATGTGTCAGCCCACACATATTTTTAAAAGTGAAGTAAAAATACAGGGGGCAAACAAATAAAAAAATAAGTGTGTGACAGCATAATTTATTACGCTATTAATTTGGTTTATGTTCTCCTTGTATTTTCCCTCCCCTGCATTCCAGACAGGCTTCAAGGGAGTTTTGTATTCCTAGGTAGAAAGAAGTTGTCTGACAGGAATTCTCTGTTGGACAACTTCAGGGGGCACCACTCACGCTGTAAATGAGGCCTCCTGGACCACAACTTCTTAGAATGCACTGTCAATGTTATCCGTGGAGTTGTGCCCAGGAATTTGCCTTCCAGGTTCCTGCTCCTTGAGGAGATTTTGCCAGAAGGTTAAAAAGGTGAGGGCATCTGGACAGCAAGGGAAAGAAAGAGAAAGAAGGAGGGGTTGTGAGCCGGTGGAACTGTAGAAAAAGAAAAAAATTCCTCCAGCCTGGAAAGGAGTCAAAGGTCAGGGTTCCAGTAGTGGGGACATGAGCCTTGCTTTCTAGAAGCACCTCAAGAGATATCCAAACCTCAGATGGATGCATGATGACCCAAGGGAGGCTGATCCCTCTGCCACTCTTGGTCCATGAGTAGAGGAGTTGCCTGGCTTCTAGGGACCATATACCCTTGAACAATGAGGATGTCAAAGTCCATCTTCCACTGTTTTGTAGGTTCAACATAAATCTTCCAGACTCCAGTGCACTCCTAGGGAGAAAGGGAGGGAGGCCTGGGGATTGGGTTTCCTTCGACTCTGGCAGAATTAAAGCTGGGATCACTTAAGACTGGGGTGAATTAAATTTGATTTAAACAAAATAAATAAATGTGACATTTCTTGCACACCCAAATTTATACTTACCAATGGTGGATAGTGTACACATAACAGTGTTATGTGAGATATGTAAGATTAGGAATCACAGTGAATGGCACAGCTAACAACTACTGAGGGAGTTTAGAGAAAGAAAAGAGCAAAAGCAGCTAAAGTAATAGGCGGCTTCACGGGGGACTTGGGATTGAGCTAGTGAGTAAGGAAAGGGAAGGAGTTTATAAGGGTGGAAGAAGGAGTGGAGACCAGTCAGAAGGGAAAAGCCGTGTGAACAGAAGCGGAAAACTGAGCGTGCACGTGAAGAGACACAGGAGACGCCTAACTGGGGAGAACAGCTGATGATAAAGGTTACATGGGGTACCAAATTCCAAGTCTGTGCTTCCGTATTCACTGTGTAAGGCAGGGATCTACCAGAGAACCACCAGAAGAAGATATATGTGTATTTTTTAATTATGATATAATTTATTATACTATTTATTATGATTATATATGTATCATAATAAGTAATTATTTTATTATAATTTAGAGGAATTTGGCTTACATGATCGTGGGGGATGACAAGTCCAAAATCTGTAAGGCAGGCCAGCAGGCCAGCAGGTTAGGAACTCTTGGGCAGGAATGGACCCTGCAGTCCATAGATAGAATTTCTTCTTCCTCAGGAAAATCTCAGTTTTTGCTCTTAAGGCCTTTCACCTGATTGGATGGAGCTCATCTAGATTATCAAGGATAACCTCCGTTACTGCAACTGACTGCAGAAGTTAACCACATTTACAGAATACCTTCACAGCAACACCTAGGTTAGTGTTTAATTGAATAACTGGGTACATTAGCCTAGCCAAGTTAACACATAAAACTAACCATAACATTCGCTACACTCTTTATGTCCTCCCTTGTGTATTTGAGAAGAGAAAGAAATCTTTGGACTTTTTTCTTATGGACCTCAGGAAAGATCATTTCCTGTGAAGTAGGTCACTTTGTCTCCTTTCCTTGGACGCATTTATTTTCTGTGCTCTTTCATGTACATAAATACACTTATTCCCAGGAACTTTCTATTTTTCTTCATCCTTTTTTTCCCCTACTATCACCTGAAGTTATGCCAAGGGAGTATTGTGTTTGGTATTAGTATGGTTTTCATGTTTTTTGGTTGTTCCATTTATAGTGCCTCTACTGTGTCTGCAGTGTCATTCTCCTCAGTCAGCCAAGCCTCAGGTTGTCTGCCATATCCATGGCCCCCTCGAAGGCTGCCTCCCTAGCTGCCTTCTAAAGGGCTCTATTGATGTAAGCCTCCATCCTTGTCACTTGTAACCCTGGGCCTCTGGTTGGAATGGGGCTCAGCATCCAACACAAGGCAACCAATCCCCTGGCTAGACAGGGACTCATGAGTTGGCTGAATAGAAGAGATTTGCCTAAGGAAGAGGTTAGCAATTAATTACCAAATTGATTCCTTTCTTGGAAAATAAATATAATAGAGAGAGAAGGTTAGGCAGTGGCAGTAAAAGAGTAGCTGAAAGACACACAAGAGAAGGCCAACTTCAGAAACCAGTAGTCAACAGCAACCAGTAGAGGCAATAAGTAAGCAGAAACTGAGGAGAAAAGCTGAGAGGCTTACACAAGAGAAAATAGTTGTTTAGGGATGGTACGTACAATTGGCCTAGGGGTTGATAGAAAGTGAGTAGATTTTCTGGTGGAGCTCCAGAGTGAGGAGGCACAAATGAGGAAGAACAGATTATTGTCCAGGCCTTGGGGAAATCCAAAATAACCACCCAGAAACCCAAGAACAGACATACAAGTGACCTCACAGAGACTTGAAGAGAGCTGGGGAACTAAAAGTTCATTTTAGTTCCAATGCAGTTCTAGCAACTGATTGATCTCCTCAAACTCCAGGAGAAGGATTCCATTGCTCCTTTACTTTGGTGCGAATCTCTCTTCCTCCAAGAGTCTTCCACATACACTTGTGGTCCTGATCACCTGAAGAGCTCAGTTGTATGTCAAGAATTGCATCCTCTTAGAAATCTTCCCTTATCCATTTCCCATCCCACTCCCACCCAAACTGAGTTAGTGTCTCTTTTCTATGGTCCTATAGTACCTTCCACAGCCTTATGTTAGAGACACTATCTCTTTATATGATAGTTGTAAGTTCACTTTTGATTTCTTGTATCTACCCTCCCCACTCCTGGCTCCTAGTACTGTTAACTAGGTCAGGAAGGTATGAGGTCAGGAAGTATGTTTTTATTTTTCTCTATGTCTCCAACATATAGCATAGTCTGTACCATAAAGTAGCCAAACAATACATAAATTTAGTTGAATTGAGTTATTGAATTAGCGAGAACTCCTTTTGTTTAGGCCAATAAGAAGAAAAAAAAGAAAAGAAAAAAGAATGTCAGAAAAAGCAGAATTGGCTAATAAGAAAACAATAGCTTATCTACAATAATAGTGCAGGAGCTGAGAACTTAGTTAATTCGTACTTAAAATTCATATCTTCGTGACTCTACAAAAATTTCCCAAGCAGCCAATTTTGTCTGTTCAGCTTGACATCTGGTGCTACGATTCTCCAGTTTTAAAGGTACTTTGGCCAGCCCTGTTCCTTTTAAGGAGAAGAGTCAGCTACATTCTGCCTCCAGCCCCCAGTTTCTCATCTGAATTCAGATCCACAGTCTTGGGTGGGCCAGGCTTGAGGCTCACTCTCTGGGAGAGCCCCTGGGCTTCAGAGTTTAGAGTCCAGGATCCAAATCCCAGCCCTACCACTTGCCACTTCTGTAGTCTCGGATAAGTCCTTCACTTCTCTGAGCCTCAGTTTCCTAATTGGTAAAAATGGGGATAATAACAACTCCCTCACAGAGTAATGCTGAGGGTTTGATGAAAAATACTTTTGAAAATGCTTAGCACAATGCTTTACATGTAATAAGAACCAAATAAATATGAATTTACTTTCCTTTTTATTCCTGAGGAAGTGGAGAGGGGAAGGGAAGGCATAGGATGATGGTAGAGGACAAGGGCCCTGACAATGACAGGAGCCCTGAAAATCAAAAGTGCCAGCAGCCTCGGGACCGTGTGCTGCCACTTTAAAATCCGATAAAGCCCAGATCATAGTCACCCCAAACCACACTGCACTTGAGGCAGCTGTTGCAAGAGATTCCTTGATCAGAGCATGGAAGGACATTCAAACCCTGCCAGGCTGAAATGGGGTGCAGCAGATAGTGAGATAGGCACCACTGATGGCAAGGAAGAAAGCTTTTGCTGACAGCAAGCAAAGAAAATTTAGAGATTCATCAAACACTGTGTCAGAGAATTCTGGGAGTGTACAGAGGTGTCTGACAGCAAACCCATGCAAATAACAACCCCAGGACTGAAAAAGGAGAAAGAGGGGAAGGTGTTAATAATCAGTTGAGAAATCTCAGAGTATTCATAGGAATTTCAAACACATATCCATTCTTTCTGAGGTCCCTAAAGAAAGCCCAATAGGACCAGCTACTCTTTTCAGAGGGACTTAAAAGCCCACATAATGGGGAGTTGGGGGGGGGGGCAGAATTTATAGCTACTCTAGGAAGAGTTCCCTTAAGTCAGTATTAAAAACTGTTAAAGGTTGCTCATGGTGCACTCTGAACAGGCTGCTTGGCAGACGGGGATTGAGGTAGGGCAGGAAGGGGCTAGAATCCCCAAACGGGATGACCTAGTTAGCCAAATTTTCCTGACTGAAAATGTCACAAATGTCACTGATTGCTGCCTAATGGCCTAATGTGTCAAGTTTGTTATCAGGTGGAAACAGTGGTTAAATGATTACAACTCTGCAGCAACCAGTGTCTTCCACCCCCATGAAAGAACCCCTTTTAATTGAATAGACTAGCCAATCTATTTTTCAAGGCAGGTGACTCAAGACTAAATACTCCTTTCCACTGTCGTTGGTGAAAGTCATTTTATCATTTTGAATCCCCTCAGAGATATTGTTGGAGTAGTGCTTCAATTTCCTTTCTGTCACACAGATACTCTTTCTGAGTATCTTTTAAAATGTTTTGAAACAAAAATGGTAAGATCATAAATTACCACCCACAAATAAATTATATTTAATGGTGTTTTGAAAGAGTTAATTTAAAAATCCTGTGTATGAAGATTAAATGAAGATGTCAGACTGAAGGAAACTTACCTCTACCAAATCTTATGAAATGACAGAGAAAGTTGAGAGATGGGAGGGGGAGAAAGAAGGAGGGGAATAATTGGGAACAGGACTGGGGACAAAAAGTATCAATGTATCAGGAATTTTTAGGAAATGGGATCACACCCTGGAAAAACAAACTAGAGCAACTGAACCTCAAACCACTCTAAGCTCAAGCCCGTAGCCTGATGTAGAAGCAATTTCAGGGAAGCTCCCAGCTCAGAGAGAGCAGATTCAGTGAATAGGGTGCTAGAGTAATGACCAGAGTGATGAATGGAGACACTGCGTTTGGAGCAGCTGGACTGCTGATCCCCTTCCCTTTTCCTGCTTATAATTGTCCACAGATTAAAGCAGTGAGCCCATGGGTCCGGGGAGCCAAAGAACAGAACAGTGGGAATGGACTCCAGGAGAGACAGGGAGACTCCTCGTTCTGAAAACAAGCACTCTGCCCAGCATGAGCATATGTCCTTTCCCTCCCCTGTGATCACCAGAGCCAACCCACATTACACAGAAGTAGAACACCAACAGGGATTCTCATTTACAAAGTACAAGAGCAATACAAGTTTGGAGAGGCACCAAACTCAGTAAATTCCCAAATAATACCTGAGGAAAGAGAGGTAACAAATAAAATCAAAAGATAAGTATAAATTTATTTTATAAATTTAATCTTATAGTTTTAAGAAAAATATAATTATTCTAAGTAAAAGTAAAGATAATGATTATAAGTATTGTGAATTTAACAATTATCCTCAAAGAGATTCAGGATGTTATTACATCCATGAAAATGAAACAAACTGATCTTAGAGATTAAAAACGTAATTTTCAAAATAAAAAAATTCAACAGATGTGAATCACCAATAGGATATACTTGAGCACAACCAGAGGCACTCACAACTAGAATACACAACTATGTACTGCGGGTCTTTGGGAAGAAGAATTAAAAAAAAAAAAGAACATCCTTGAAAGGATGACTATAGGATGACTTTAACAAAATAAATAACGAATCCAAGAAAGATGAAGATTTCAAGAAACAGTAGAGAGGAAAGAAACTAGTTAACTTATAGCTACATAAGTATGGCTTGTGTTTAAAAATTAATAACATGAAGTTAAAATCGACATTAGATGTTAGCAAACTTTTTCTGTAAAAGGGCAGAGAGTAGATATTTTCGGCTTTGTGGTCCATATAGTCTCTGTGGCAGCTACCCAGCTCTGCTGCTGTGATGTGAAAGCAGCCATAGTTAATGTGTAATTGAATGGGCATGACTATGTTCCAGTAAAGCTTTACTTACAAAACAGGCAGCGGGACAGATTTGGCCTGGAGGCCCAACCTTGTTCTGGATGATTGCAACATAAAGATGTCGGAGACAAGGCATTATGGAAAGATGAGAGGGAAGTTCTAAAAGCCTGATAAAACACACAAACACACACAATCAGACGGCAGGAAAAAAGTCAACCATCATTAATCGCAATACATGACAAATGGATACAATTTCTTCAATAGACAGAGGATCTCAAATTTGGTAAAACTCCAACAATGACAACATATATAGATATAAGCTATTTAGAGGAAATACGTCTAAAAAGAAGATTGAAAATACAAGTACCTACGAAGATATATCAGGCAGATACTAAAAATAGATGTGTGGTAATATTAATGTTAAACAAAAAAGACTTTACTGTGAAGAGGATTTGACAAGATAAAGAACATTCATGTTGATTAAAGATACAATTCCATAAGAAGCTATATTAATAATGAACCTTTACAGACCTAACAATATAATATCAAAAGTCATGTTTATAGCACAATGCTTGAAGTAAAAACTGATAGAAGTACAAGTAGGAATAAAAAATACCCAGTCTGTGCATTCCATTTTGGAAGACTTCAACACATATCTCAGAAATTGGCAGATCAAGGAGAAAAAAGTAAGTAAGGATAGAGAGGATTTGAATAACGCAATAAAGAAACTATGGGTATAAAGGGCTTTTATGCAATAAATGGTGAATGCACAATCTCTTCAAACACACATGCAACATTAACTATCTGCTAAAACACAAAGAAAATGTTAATAAATTCCCAGAGAAGAAATCATTCAGGTCACATTCTTTGATCATACAGTAATAAAATTTGGAATTAATAAACAAAGGGGTACAATTTTTATAAACTTGGAAATAAAAGAACCACTGCTTCAAATAACTTTACCTTTGAATAACTTTATTAAAAAGAAACTTAAAATGAAGTTATAAGTATTTAGAAATAACAATACCTAAAATTTATTAAACATTACTATACAACGAGCATTGTGCTAAGTGATCGACATGGATTATCTCATTTTATTATCACAATAATCCTGAGACATTGATTCCATTGTCATCTCATTTCACAGATGAGAAACTGAAACACAAAGCTCTGTTAAATAACCTGCCCAAGGGCACACAGTCCATAAATGACAGAGTTGGGATTTGAACCTAGATTGTCCAATCCAGGGTCAGGACGTTTAACCACTACAACAAGAAGGACAATGGGATGAATGCAAATCAAAATCTATACTCAGAGAAAATGCATAGCCTTGAATGCATACATTAGAAAATAAAAAGATTGACTAGAATTAAAGCAAGCGTGAAGCTCAAGGAGCTAGTGGAAGAAAAATTAAAAATATATAAGGAAAGTATTATTAAAGAAAAAACCAGAAATGAATGAAATAGAGAGTAGAGTAAATTTGAATAAAACTGAAACCTGATTCCTTGAAAAGAACCAAAAATGTCAAAAGTCTAGAATGTCTGATCAAGGTAAAAAAAAAAAGGGAGAAATATCAATATTAGAAATGCAAAGGGGACATAACTATCGGCATGGAGTAGATTCTAAAAAGTCTGAGATAAATACTAAATTTAAGCTTATAAGTTAGAAAAATTTAGATTAAAATGATTTCTGGAAAATACGTCACCAAAATTTATCCAAGACAAGACACTCACCTTAAAAGAACAAATAATGACAACAAAACACACTGAAGACACTGAAAAGGTAGGCAAAGCTCCCTTTCTTATAAAAGGTCACCAAACACAGATGGTTCTACAAGTAAGGAACAAATAATGCCCATACTATATTAATTCATTAGCCCAAAGCATGGGGAAAATAAGAAGTTTCCTAACTCATTTACATTGGGGCTGACATGGCGTGGATATTAAAACTGCACAAGGAAAGAGCATGCTTGTTTTTGAACTCAGGTATGGAAATCCTAAGCCAAGTATTAGCAAAATAAATCCAGAAATGTATTTTTAAAAATCTCACAACCAAGTAGAATTTATCCAATATATTCAAGGCCAATTCAAAATTCAGAATATATCCATGCAAATCATTATATTCAAATGAAAGAAAAATGATATAATTATCTTAAGAGATGCAAAAAAAGCATTTAATTCAATTTGACATCATTTTTTTATTACAAAGAAAACCACTTTAGCAAGTCAGTAGAAAGAAACTTTTCTATATTAATGGAAGGTATCTGTATACACAAGCATCATATCTAACGAAGTATTAGAAGCTCTCCCACTGAAGTTTTCTCAATATTGTTTTGAGTCCTACCCAATGTCACGCAATAAGAAAAAGAAAAGTTAAAGGTGACAAATGAGGAGAAAATACTTTCAATGTATATTTTAAAATATGTTACATTTTATTATGTGTAATAAACACCAAAAAATCAACAAGAAAAATATAAACAACCTAATAGAAAGCTATGCAAAGGCTATAAATAATCACTTCAGTAAGAAGAAATATAAATGATGAATATAAATATAATTCCAAACAACAGTGAATTGCATTTTTTTGGCCTTATAACTGGCAAAATTTTTAAAGGTTGATAATATCTAGTGTTTATAAAGATTATGATTCAGATATTTTCATGTACATTGGTCAGAACGTAATTTGTAAGGCTTTCTTAAAAAGCAACTTGGCAAAATTTACCAACATTTTTACTCTACAATTTTCTTTTACTCAGCAATTTTGTTTCTACAATTTTAGCCAAAAGAAATTTTTATAATGCACAACAAAATATTTGCTCATGTGCACAAAGAAAATTCAGCATGTTTGTTGCAGCATTATTTCAAATAGTGAAAAACTAGAAATAATCTAAATATGGACTAGTAGAGAAATGACTGAATTAATTATGTTACATTGATACTATGGAACATTATGCAGCTGTTAAAAATGAGGCCACTCACCCCAGACCTGTTAGAAGGGCTATTATTAAAAAGACAAGAAACAACAAGTGTTGGCCAGGATATGGAGAAAAGGGAACTCTTGTGCACTGTTAGTGGGAATGTAAATTGGTGCAGCCACTATGGAAAACACTATGGAGTCTCCTCAAAAAATTAGAAATAGAACTAACATGTGATCCAGCAATTCCACCTTTGGGTATTTACCCAAAGAAAACAAAAACACTAACTCAAAAAGATATATGCACCCCCATATTCATATCAGCATTATTTACAATAACCAAGATATGGAAACAATCTAAGTGTCCATTGATGGATGAATGGATAAAGAAAATGTGGTATGCATATACAATGGAATATTATTCAGTCATAAAAAGGAATGAAATCTTGCCATTTGCAATAACACGGATGGACTTTGAGGGTGTTATGCTAAGTGAAATAAGTCAGACAGAGAAAGATAAATACCATATGGTCTCACACATGTTTAATCTAAAAAAATCTCCCCAAACCCCCCATGTTCATAGATAGAACAGAATGGTGGTTGCCAGAGGTGGGGGTTTGGGGCTGGGCAAAATGGATGAAGGGAGTGGAAAGTTACAAAATTCCAGTTTACAATAAATAAGTTATGCAGATTTGACATACAGCATGGCAATTATAATTAATAATACGTGTATATTTGAAAGTTGCTAAGATATTAAAAGTTCTCATCACAAGAAAAAGAAATTCTGTAACTATGAATGGTGATGGATTTTAACTAGACATATCGTGGTGATCATTTTGCAATATACACAAATATTGAATCATTATGTCTTACACCTGAAACCAATATAATGTATGTTAATTATACCTCCCCCCTAAAAAAAGTGAGGACAATCTGCCTTAGACATAGAAAAAGCTGCAAGATGTATTTTTAGGGTAAAAGTAAAATTACAGAACTATTGTAAAGCATGAATGAGTATATTTTTTTAATGTTACACATACATGTGCGTGTGTATATGAATGTAAATGCATAAGAAATAATTTGAAAGTAAGCTCACTTAACAGTTTTCCCTAGAGATGGCAGCAGAAATGGGAGGCAGGAAATGAAGGCAGGATTAATGTTTTACTCTATATCTTTCAGTGTTTTACTGAATTTTCAGTGTTTTATATTTACTGTATATATTTCAGTGAAAATATATTCATGTAAACTGCTATGATTTTTAAAACATTTTTTGAGTTTTAACATACAGAGACTAACATGCACAAATTATAAGTATACTGCCCAATGAATTTTTACATATATATTGCTCATGTAATCACTACCCAAATCGAGATGTAGAATATTTCTGCTCCCTGGAATGCTCCATTGTGCTCCTCCATAGTACCTGCCACTAGAAGTAACCACCATCTTTAAACACCATAGATTATTTTGTCTGTCCATGTAATTCACAGAAATAGAATCATACAGCTTGTTCTAGTTTTCTGTCTGGCTTTTTTTGTTTAGTGTCATGTCTGCTATACTCATCCATGTTATCAGTTCTTCTTTTGTTGCTTGTAGTATTCTATTGTATAAATGTACCACAATTTGTCCATTCTACTTTGACAGACATTTGTGTTATTTCCAGTTTGAGGCTATTATGAAGAAAGCTGCTATGAACAGCCTTGTACATGCCTTTGGTGTGACATATTCAGGCATTTCTCTTTCTCTAGGTACCCAGTAGTATCTAGGTACCCATTTCTCTAGGTTCCCAGTAGTACCTAATATTGGTACTACTGGGTCAGTAGTACCTAGTATTGGTACTACTGGGTCACAGGAGAGGCTTTAGTAGACTCCACTGATTCAAAGCGGTTGTACCAATTTTACGCTCTCATTAGTAACATACGAAAGTGCCGAGTTTAGTTGTTCCATATCCTGGCCACCACTTTCTATATTGTCAGTCTTTTTCATTTTAGCCATTGTGATGAGTGTGTATTGATGTTTCATTATGGTTTTATTTTTGTTTGCATTTCCCTGATAACCGTCATGTGGAACGTCTTTTCATGTAATTATGTTCATATTGATATTCTCTTTTGTAAAATGCCTGCTCAAGTTTTTTGCTCATTTTGTTTGAGCTGTTTATTGAGTTATCTTTTTCTTATTAATTTGTTGGCATTCTTTAGATATTGTGGATATGAGTTATTTGTTGGATATATATGCTATTTGTATGATATGTGTATATATACATACATATACACGTATACATGTTGCAAATATCTTCTCTTAGGTTGTGTCTTTCTGTTTCACACTCTTAATGGGGTCTTTTAATAAATAGAATTTCAGAACTTTGTAAATCTTTCTTTTTATGGTTCATTTTTTGTGGGTCTTATTTACGAAATCATTGCCTACCCCAAGGTCATGAAATTATTCTATGTTATCTTCTACAACAGGGGTCAGCAAACTATGGCCTATGTGGTCTGCCACCTGTTTCTGTAAATAAATTTTTATTGGCACACAGCCATTCCCATTCATTTATGTATTGTCTATAGTTGCTTTTGTGCTACAACAGCAGAGTTGAGTAGTTCTAACAGAGACCGTGTGGCCCATAAATTTGAAAATATTGACTATCTGGTCCTGTACAGAAAAAATTTACCAACTACTGCTCTAGAAAATTACTGATTTCCTTTCATATTAGGACTATAATCCAATTGGAATTCATTTTTGTAAATGGTGTAAAATAGGTCTAACGTCTGTTTGTTCCATATGAATTGTCCAATTGCTTCTTTTATTGAAAAAAATTATTACCACAAAATTGTAGTAGCACCTTTGTTGTATGTCAGGTTACTGTACATGTGTGGGCCTATTTTTGGACTCTCCTGTTCCGCTGGTCTATGTATGTATCATTGCACCAATACCACACTATCTTAAATATTGTAGCTTTATGCTAAATCTTGATTATCTTATAGTGTAAGTCTTCCAACCATTTCTTCTTCCTGATTTTTTGGCTATTATAAGTTGTTTGCATTTCCATATAAATTTTAGAATTCTCTAATAAATTTGCACAGAAAAACCTGCTGGGATCTTGATTGGGATTGCATTGTCAATAAATTAATCTTGGGAGAATTGACATCTTTACAATATTGAGTCTCCAAATCCATGAACATGGTACAAGTATATCTATTTGCTTAGATCTTCTTTATTTTTCTCTGCAATGTTTGCAATTTTCAGCTTAGTGATCTTGTATGTGTTTCATCACATTTATTCCTAGATATTTGAGGTTTTCCAAAGCTATTGTTAATACTATTGTTTCTAAAATTTTATTTACTAATTGCTTTTGCAAATACATAGAAATACAACAGGTTTTTGGAAATTGACTCTGTATCTAGTGACCTAGCTAAATTCATTTATTAATTCTAATAGGGTATATATTCTTTTGAGTTTTTCTGTATTTAAAACCATGTCCCTAGGAATATCAGTTTTACTTGCTCCTTTCCAATATTTATACCTCATAATTCTCGTTTCCTGTCTTGTGGAACTAATCAGGACCTATAGTGCGATGATTAATAGAAGTAATGAAGACAAATGTGTTTCAGTTGTTACTGAACCCAAGGAGGAAGCACTCGACATTTCACCATTAAATATGTTAGCTGTAGACTTCTTGTATATAAACATAATCACATTAAAGACGTTATCTTCTATTTCTAGTTTGCTGAGAGTTTTTGTCATGAACTAGTCGTTAATTTAACTGGAAGCCTTTTTGCATCTGTTGAGATTATCATATGACTTTCACTTTCATTATGTTAATGAGGTGAATTATATTGATTAACTTTCAAAAGTTAAACCATTTTTTATTCCAGAATAAGCCAATTTGGTCATGACATATTATCCTCTTTATATATTCTCTGGATATAATTTTATAATATTTTGTTCTAACTTGTGTGTGCGTTAATAAGTATTGTTCTATAATTTTCTTGTAATTTCCTTGTCATATTTTTGTATCAGGGTTATGCTGGCCTCATAAAATGAGTTAGGAAGAAATACTCTCTCTCTGTTCCTTAAAAGAGGTGGTGTAAGATTGGTATTATTTCTTTCTTAAATGTTTGGGAAAATTCTCCAGTAAAGACACCTAGATTTGAAATTTTCTTTGGGGATAGGTTTTTAATTATAGATTTGATATAGTTAACAACTATTAAGATTTTTCTGATTTTTCCTGTGTCAATTTAGATAACTTGTGATTTTAAAGAAAATCATCTGTTTTATTTAGTTTGTCAAGTTTATTGAAATAAAACTGTTCATAATAACCCAGTGTTATCTTTTCATGTCTGTAGGCTCTGCAGTGATGTCCCACTTTCATTCTGATATTAATAATTTATATTTTGTCTCTTTTTCTTGTTTGGTCTTGCTAAGAGTTTATCAAACATTGATATTCTCAAAGAACAAACTTTATTGATTTTTTTTCATTTTATGTCAGCTTTCTGTTTTATCAATTTTCTTCTATTTTCTATTCTTTTCTAACTTCTTGAGATGGTAATTTAGAAATTGATTTTTAATTTTTTTCTTTTCTAATCTATGTGTTTAAAGTCAATTTCCTTTTAAGCACTGTGAATCAACAGGTCCAATCAGGAGAGAGAAATCACAGAGTAATTCAAACAGAAAAAGTTTAATATAAAGAATTATTAGCCCTACCAGGGGATTGCAGTAATGAGGGATTGGTTAGCAAGAAGGAAAGAGGATTCCAAAGAATATAGGAATAGTAGATTTAGGGAATAGCTGATACCCATGGAGTTGATGGCACACCCAAGGAAGAGGCCTTCCCAGGCCTGAGATCCAGACTGCTGTGGAAGGCACTGCTGTGGCTCACCGGAGGGCAGAGAAGTTTCAGTCGCGCTATCCTGCTAAAATGTGCTGGAAATCCACCCTCTGAAACTTGCTTGAAATCCACCCTTGATTGATTGCTTGAAATTCCAGGGAAAACTCTTTGTAGGGAGATCTCTCACTGGAGGTTCTTTGCTACAAAACAGCCTGAGGGAGGTGCCAGGGGAAACTGCTGGCTTCTGGGTGCTGCTGGCCACTGTGCACTGCAGAAGCCTAATGCTGGGGAAAGCAATGCATCCTGGGGAAGCTTGTCCAGCAAGCACACCAGAACTAGGAAGGAAAAACTTTTTCCTCCTGCAACATATTTCCAGTGCCCTCTAATGACAGAGTTCCAGCTGGCAAAGAAAAATATTTACAGAGCCCAAACCTATTTTCACAAAGCAAGCAAATAGGCAAAACTTGGAACTGAAAGGGAGTGAATAATAACTAACACTCACTGCTTTAGCCACATCCAATAAATTTTGGTGTGTTGTATTTTCAATAGCTAATTTTCATTGTGCTTTCTTGACTACTAGGTTATTTAGAAGAGCGTTGGTTAATTTCCAAACATTTTCAGATTTTTCTTGTTATCTTTCTATTATTTGATTTCTAGTTTCATTTCACCAGGGCCCGATGACATGCCCTAGGTGATTTTAATTTTTTGAAGTTTGTTCAGACTTTTTTAATGCATAGCATATAGTATATTTTGGTAAATATTAGACGGATGTGAAAAGAATGCGTATTCTGCAGTTGCTTGGTGTAGTATCCTATATACACATATCAAGTAGGTCAAATTTGTCAATAATTTGGTTCAAATATTCTGTATAATTTATGATTTTTGTTATCTAGCTGTTCTTTGGGGTCTAACACACCAGAGATGGGTGATTATACTATTATTGGAGTTTGTCTATTTCTCCACTATTTCTATCAATGTTTGCTTACACTATTTGAAACTATGTTATTATGGGCAGAAAAATTTAGGATTGCTGTCTTCCTGTTGAATTGACCCTTTTATCTTTAGGAAATGCTACCCTTTATCTCTGGTACACTTCTTGCCTTAAGGTTTGCCTTGTCTGATATTGATATAACCACACAAGCTTTCTTTACGTTACTGTTTGCACGATATATCTTTCCATTCTTCTGCTTTCAATCTATCTACTTATATTTAAAGTGTAACAGCACACAGTTGAGTTATTTTTTTAAATCCAGTCTAAAAATCTTTGCCTTTTAATGAGAGTGTTTAGTCCGTTTGCACTTCATATAACTACTGATATAATTGACTTTAAGGTTACCATCTTGCTTAATGTTATTTTTATGTCTCTTATCTGTGCTTTCTTTTTTCCTTCTTTCCTAATTTTTTAGGATTAATTATTTTATTATTCTGTATTATTTCCTTTGTTAGTTTTTCTTAATTGCAGATTTGTTGAGATATAATTTCCATATAGTAAAATTCACCACTTTTACTATAATTCTACGAGTTTCGACAAATGCATAAAGTTGTGTAACCACCATTACAATCAAGATATGTTGCAGTTCCATCGTTTCCAAAAATTTACTTGTGCCCCTTTGCAGCCCGCACTTCCCCATACCCTTAGACCCTGGCAGCCACTGACTTCTGTGCCTCTAGTTTTGCCTTTTATAGAATGTCATAGAAGTGGAATCATACTGTATATAGCATTTTGAGTTAAGCTTCTATTATTTAGCATTGTGTATTTGAGATTCATTTATGTTGTTGTATAAGTCCTTTGTTCTTTTTTTATTGCTGCATAGTGTTTCATTGCATGAATATACCAGTTTGTTTATCCATTTACCAGCTGAAAGACATTTGAGTTTTTCCACTTTTTGACTATTATGAATAATGCATTTAACTCATTACTAATTTTTGGCAATTTTGAATAGAGTTGCTATGAACTTTCAGGTACAGGTTTTTGTGTGAACATATGTTTTCCTTTTTATTTGGTAAATACCTAGGAGTTGGATTGCTGTGTTATATGATAAGTATACATTTAAACTGATAAGTAAGAAACTGAAAACATTTCTAAAGTAGTCATACATTTTTTAATTCGCACAAATAATGTATGAAGATCCCACATCTTCGTCAGCCATTAGTATTATCAGGTTTTTTGTTTGCCCTTCTCATATGTATGTAGTGGAATCTTATTGTGGTTTTAATTTGCATTTTCCTAAGGATTACTGATGTAAAATGTATTTTTATGTGCTTATTTGACATCCATATGTCTTTTTTGATAAAATATCTGCTCAAGTCTTTCACCAAATTTTTTTCCTGGGTTGTTTGTTATCTTCTTATTGAGTTTCTAAAATTCTTTATATATTTGGGACATGAGACCTTTAACTGATAGGTGTTTTTCAATTATTTTCTCCCAGTCTGTCAATTATATTTTCATTTTCTTATCACAGTCTTTTGAAGGGCTGAAGTTTTTAATTTTTTCTTTTCTTTTTCTTTTTTCTTTATTTTTTATTTTTTTGAGGAAGATTAGCCCTGAGCTAACATCTGCCACCAATCCTCCTCTTTTTGCTGAGGAAGACTGGCTCTGAGCTAACATCCATGCCCCTCTTCCTCTACTTTATATGTGGGATGCCTGCCACAGCATGGCTTGACAAGTGGTGCATAGGTCCACACTGGGGATCAGAACAGGCAAACCCTGGGCTGCCAAAGTAAAACATGTGAACTTAACCACAGGGCCACTGGGCTGGCCCCTGGGCCAGCCCCTGAAGTTTTTAATTTTGATGGAAAAAATTTATTAATTTGTTCTTTTATGGTTCATGGAATTATTGCCTAAGAAATCTATCTATGAGATATTTGCATGACCTAACAACACAAAGACTTTATCCTGTATTTATTGTGATAATTTTATAGCTTTAGATTTTTCACATATCTATAATTAATTTGACTTATTTTTTGTGTATGATCTGTGTTATGGGTTGAGGATTTGTTTTGTTTTGTTTTTCAAGTGGATATCCAACTTTTTGACACTATTTGTTGAGGAGATGACTGATCCTTTCTTTATTGAGTTGCTTTTGCAATTTTGTTGAAAATCAGTTGGCTATATATGTGAGGGTCAATTTTTGGACTACTTGGTTCCATTGATCTAAGTGTCTACCTTTCACCAATATCACACTGTATTTATTATTTGACTATTTATAGTAAATTTTGAAGCTATGTAGGAAGAGTCCTCCAACTTTCTTCTTCTTTCCAATTTTGTTTTTGTCGCAGTAGCTCCTTTGCTTTTCCATATAACTTTTCTTTCTTAAGATAAAAGCTTAGATCGTTGATTTGAGACCTTTCCAATTTTCTAATACAGATGGTCCCTGACTTACAAAGGTTCAACTTATGATTTTTCAACTTTACCATGGTGCAAAAGCAATATGCAGTCAGTAGAAATATACTTTCAATTTTGGCCTTTTCCCAGGCTAGTGATATGTGGTATGATGCTTGTGATACTGGGCAGCAACAACAAGCCATGACTCCCAGTCAGCCATGTGACTACAAGGGTAAACAACTGATACACTTACAATCATCTGTACCCATCCAACCATTCTGTTTTTCACTTTCAGTACAGTATTTAATAAATTACATGAGATAGTCAACACTTTATTATAAAACAGGTTTTATGTTAGATGATTTTGCCCAACTGTAAGCTAATGTAAGTGTTCTGAGCACATTTAAGGTAGGCTAGGCTAAATAAACGATGATGTTTGGTAGGTTAGGTGTATTAAAAGCAGTTTCAACTTATGATGTTTTCAACTTACAATGGGTTTATCAGGACATAACCCATCATAAGTTGAGGAAGATCTGTAAAAACATTAACACTAAGAATTTCCCTCTAAGGACAGCTTTATCTGTATCTCAATAGTTTTGATATGTTGTATTTTTACTTTTATTCGGTTCCAAATATTTTCTAATTTTCTTTGAAAGATCTTCTTAGACCCATTGGTTATTTAGAAGAGTTTTTTTTCAATTTCCAAATAGAGGATTTTTCAGGACTCTCTCTTTGCACTTTAATTCTGTCATGATCAGAACATGTACTTTGTATGACTTCAACTTTTGAAAATGTGTTGTTGTTTGTTTTATGGCCCACAATATCATCTCTCTTGGTGAATGCTTCATATTTTCTTGAAAAGGATGACTAATCTGCTCTGGTGGGTGGTGTGTTCTGTGAGTATTAATTAGGTCAAGTTGGTTGATAATGTTGTTCAAGTTTTCTAATTCCTTATTGATTTTTAATATAATTGTTTTATTGATTACAGAGGGAAAATGTTGAAATTGCCAATCACAATTTTGAATTTGTCTGTATTTTTTCAATTCTACCAAATTTTGCTTCCTGTATTCTGAAGCTCTTTTGTTAGGTGCCTGTGCGCCTAGCATTCTTTGGGTATGCTTGGTGAATTGATCCCTTTATCATTACGTGATTTTTCTCTCTCTCTTTTTTTAATAATTGAAAGTTATTTAATCTTTTTTTTCCTGCTTTTTCTCCCCAAGTTCCCCCAGTACATAGTTGTATATATGTTTTCTAGTTGTGGGTCCTTCTAGTTGTGGCATGTGGTCTACTGCCTCAGTGTGGCCTAACGAGTGGTGCCATGTCCATGCCCAGGATCCAAACCAGCAAAACCCTGGGCCACTGAAGCGGAGTGCATGAACTTAACCACTCAGCCACAGGGCTGGCCTCATGATTTTCCTCTTTATCCCAAGAAATATTCATGTTCTGAAGTCCAATTTCCTGATATTAATATTACCACTCCAGCAATATTAATTCTTTTGATTAGTATTTGTATGGGCTCCTCAAATTTTCAATCTGTCATGCCAGTTGCTACAACCACTAAAAGATCCACTGGTTTTTCTTTCACCCATGTTAGTCCCTCTACCTGCCCCAAGTCCAGTTCTTAATCCAAGCCCAGAATTAGCCAATTCCTCCTAGGAAGAAAACTGCTTGCCGGCATAAGTTTGTTAGAAAGCGTTCTCCCCTCACTGGAATATTATCTGGTCCTTTTGCTTCCACATCATTCTGATGTCTTTAAAAGCGTAATTTTTGTCATTTATCCATTTTTTTCTAATTGTTGCATTTGAAATATTAACCTGATGAAACCTATTAAGTTCTACCCATAAGATGTATAATTTTTTTTAATTTAAGAAAAAAACTCTATGCATGTACTTACCAGTGAGAGGAAGTTTTAAAGAAATGCTTTAACTGATGTTTGCATTCAGAAATATGCCTCAGGGGTTTATAGCTTTCTCATGTTTTACCGTATTTAAAACCACCTTTCTTTATATTTTGTTGAGAAGAGCTTGGGAGGAGAATAACACATAGGCTTTGGCCTCAAAGCTGAACTATGATAAAAATTGTCAATGTATAATTTTTTAAAAATTGACTTGTTTATTATAAAAATATTATAGTGACCATGTGTCAAGGATTTCTTAACTCATTCTTGAGGGGAACCATGCGATGGTAAAGCTAGTTCAAGGGAAAATTTGAAGAACCCAAGATATATGGTTATCCAGTGAAAGGAAAGATGAAAGGAATTTGCTAACAGATACAGACTAATTAATGTCCTACAGGGTAAGAAAAGCATATCCATTGGGGTTACCTTTACTTCCATAGAGAAATCTAAAGTTAAGACCTAATTCCACAGACTCTAGTCCCTAATCAAGAGTAAATAGTAAGTCAAGCAAAAGTAAAATTCCCTACTTAGTTAAATAATCCTTGGACAGAGGCATTAGTTCTTTGGGTGACATTAAAAAGGTGCGTTCTCATCCTTTTGCCTTATTTCCAAATATCAGATCACTTTTCTTATCAGAATTATACTAACGTGAAGCTAACTTCTCACAAATGTTAAGTTTGTGTACAGAAAAGCAGAAGATGTCATATGGCTATAAGGACTGAGAGATAATTTGGAGATTTTTTTTCCCTTGTGATCCTTGCTAACAACTTTAGCTGGCCTTGTGGGAAATGCCTTTGATGTTAGGGAAAGGAAGGATGTTATTTATTTTATTGCTATACTCTTGCTATTTACTTTATTGTTGAAATATTTTCTTGTTGAAAAATATATCTGTTCCTAAGCAGGAATAACTTTACCAGAGAGATAACTCTCCTTTTCTCTTCTGAACATTCTACTCAAAGGCAAAGGTTGGAGGGGTAATGACAGATGTAATTTCTGTACAAAAGGAATAAATTAGACAAGCTAAGTTAAATAATGTATGAATGTGGTTGCTACAAATAAAGGCAAGGTTATGCATATCCTAACCATTTTCAAACACTTCTATAAGAAAAGGAAACCTCACCAACAAGAAAGATACAAAAGGACATAACTCCATCAGGATAGTTTTAATTTCAGAGAATTGATGTCTTGAAGAATGTTATCTGAAGAGGGATGTAACAGGATCATTGGCAATGGGAATGATTTCTACATCTGTCAGTCCCTGGCTGAATCATTTAGATTCTCAACCCAGATTTTATACCTAAGAGTGAGCATTAATTAGAAAAACCAATGTTATTGCAAAGCCAGATGAATAACTAATGCCTGGCATAGATCTGCTAAAGTAATTTCAACCAAAGATTTGTGTTGGGATGTCAGTAAGTGATTTAAACCAGAAGCCAAAGCAAAGTTGGCCTTTGTAAGCTTCAGAGGGACTTAATGAGTTCAAGATTCTTCCTTTTGAATTCAGAGCTTCTCCAGGGATGTTTTTCCCCCAATGATTGGTAAGAAAGTTATGATGTGTGTCATAGAAAATTTGCATTGAATAGGTGGAATGACATCTGAGTTACTTGCATATTACCTTCAGCATTATAAAAGTCCTGGTATTTCTGAGCATAAGGGCTCCTAAATGTTTTACATGCCTTAAAAGATATTTGTGTCACAGAATGGGAAAGGGAAAAATAGAATCCTTTTAAGGCAAAGGAAAAGAAAATTCCCAAAAAGATACTGGTTAACAGATGCTAGCATACAGGTTCAAACCCTCAGACAGTCAAAATAACTGAAAAGCAAAAGAAATCTGTGGTATCTATATAATGAAGTAACCATGTAATATTTTTACACTTTGAAAATAAGGTCTTTGGCCTAGGAACTTGTAGTGAGAATTGGTGTGGCTGACTGCTTGCAGTTGGTTCTTACGGCCGTTATAATTTATACCTCTGCCCCAAAACAGTGTCCACGCCTAAGAACTACAAGTTGAGGAATTTGATTCATCCATGGATCATGAGATGATATGGATTCAGGCTAATCAAATTCCAAGGATACTGTTTTTATATATCAGAATATCAATTGTTTTTCATTTATAATATAAGGCATTTCTGACCTAAGTAGAGACTACCTACCCTTTAAATGTTGATGATCTCTCATTCTAAGATACTTCTCTCAAATCATAAAAAGATATTACTAACCCTTCTTATTAATATAGGTGCAAAAAATGCTAAGCAAAATGTGAGAAAGAGAAAGCAACAATATGTATTTTTAATCTACCAGAACCAAAGGGATTTTATCCTAGGGAAGCAATCAAGATTTAACATTAGGAAACTTTTTCTGTATATATTGTATAAATAAGTCATATAAAAAGTCACAATCATCTCAACAGATGCCAAAACGGCATTTAATAAAATCAAAATCATTCATATTCTCTAAGATAAGAGGACTAGATTGCCACTGCCCTAACATGGCAGAGAGTGCATCTTTCAAACCACCAGTAGACATCATATTTTAAACTAAAACAGAAGAGGCATATTTATTAAAAGTAGGCATAATATTAGAGTGTCCTCCATCACTATTATTACTTAATATCATACTGGAAATTCTGGTTAGTGCAATAAAGATGAACCAGAAATATATAATCTCCCAATACTTATAAATTATACTATTAGACATCAAGAAATTTCATTAGAATTTCCAAAACCTGTTAGAATTAATAGGATTTTGTGAAAGCACTGGATACAAGAAGAATGTATACAGGAAGGTTTGCAGGAGAACGTATCACAAGCTAATATCTTAAGGGTGGTTAAGAGTTACTGAAATGAAGAGGCAGGGAAAAGGGACTGAAGAAGATGATGGTATTGTTCCTATCTGAGGGAAATTCCTAAGCAAGATCTATGGGCAAGAGAAGCACTTGATGGCTGAGGAAGGGAAGGAAGTTCAATATGCCTGTTAGTGTGTGTGGGATTGGCCGCAATTCCAGACGAAACTTCAATGGGATATTTGGGAAGTTCACACCTTATTTTAAACTTCCTTCTGGATAAGAAATGTACTACTATTATGGAAAGTGAAGGGAAAAAACAAGTTTGAGAACTGACTGTGTAGTGTGAACCAATTTATGTAAAATTTAGGTATGGGGGAATAGGCATTATGTATGTTCTTATAAATATATACATGGACAATTTCTGGAACAATACAACCAAAACAATGTTGACAGTGGCCCCCAAGGAGCAGAATTGAGAGAGTTTGAAGGGGACAAGGGGCGGGAGGGTACAGGAGCTTTTCTGTTTGCTTTATACCCTTCAATCTCATTTGCATTATTTCTACGACCATATTGTGCTGTTATAATTTTGTAAAGTTCTTGATATCAGTGTTTTAAAATCAGCAAATAATCCTCACTGAAAATGTTTCTAGAAGAAAAACAATAAAAATATCTTTGAAAACCATCTGATAAGTATTAGTCCTGCTAGTATGAAAGCATATCATAAAATACAATTATAAACACTTTTAAATAATGGAGCAAGAAGAGACCATCAGCAGCACACAATATCCCAGAAATAAACTTCAATATAATATAATATGAAATTAATATATTCAGTATAACAGGAAATGAATATAGATAAAGGATATATCACTGATCAATGGAAAAATAAGGAGTTATTTAATAAATTATATTGGAGCAATTGTTTAGCAGTTTGTAAAAAAAATTCATGTAGTTTCTCATCTCACATCAAGCATCAAAATAAATTCCAGATGGTTTGACTTAAATATATAAAAACAAATCAAAATAGGACAAAAATAGAAGTGAATATTTATAAGGCTTTTGGAAGGAGACAGTTAAAAAGCAATAGGAAGAAATAGGGAAATATTTAACTATGCAAACATTTAAAATTTCTATCTATCCCCAAAGAAAAACCACAACTAAAAAGATAAACATAAACTTGGAGGAAAAATCAAAATTAATCTGATACTGCTGATGCAAATTTGGTAAAATACTAAGACTTCAGTTGATACACAAAGAAAATGAATTCATAAAAGAGAAAATATGTCTTCAATAAACATGAAGAATGTCCAACCTCACTAATAATCAGAAAGATGCAAACTAAAATTAGTTTTCACTTTCCACTTGTAAGTTTAAAAGTTTTAAAAACTTGATAGTAGAATTTCTAATATTAATAAGGGTGCCTACATTAATTGCTAATAGAAATGTAAATTGGTACAACTATTTTAGAAAGCATTTTGATAATATGTGTTAAAGGCCCCCAAAGTGTTTATTTTTTTGTCTTAGTAATTATACTTCTTGAATCTATCCTAAGGAAGTAATCATAAATATGAAAAAAACTTTATGCATAAAAAGTTAATCTAAATATTACTTAAAATGGTGTCCAGGAATAGAAGAATGACTAAGTTATGACATCATCCAGAAAGAATATTATATTACCATTTTACCAATTATATTATATTATATTATATTATATTATATTATATTATATTACCAAGTGCATATGGCTAGAATGCACAAATGCCTGTGTTATACAATATTAAGTAGAAAGAAGGAATATAAAATTATACTTATTGAATGATTATTGTGTTAAATAAAAAATATACACAAAAAACATGGGAAGAAAACATAATAGAATACAATAATGAATGTATCTGAGTGAGGAAATGGCAGGTGATTTTTTGTTTGTTTCTAATTTTCTTTAAAGATAACATTTTCCTTTTTAAATGAAAATATAACAAAATTAAACTTTAAATGTTCATACTCCCCACATAATCCTACTTATCTTTTTTCCTAAATTTTATTTTAATTTAAAATAATTTAATGGAAAAATAAAACTTTATTTAATTAGTATAGCTCTTTCATATTAAAAAATATTAAAAGTAGAAAAGAAAGATAAAAACATGGAAAAAAATTTAGGGGGTCCCAGAGTTCAGCCCTTGGCCTCTTTCTTGCTTTTTACATCCATGAAGTTACATCCATGACTTCATACATTAATGACTCTTGTAACTCTAGGCCCTCACGTATTCCTTGAGTTCCAGACACATATTTCCAACAGACTTGTGGACAATTGTTGACTGGTGCTACAGGTAAATCAAACACATTTTCTCCCCAAACATGCCTCTCTAGCAATATTCCAATCCTACTTGATGGTCCTACCATACACTATATATCCTAAATTAACATTCTTATAGTTATTTCACTTTCTGAATACAGATTTCCTTTTTTTCCTCCATCCTCACTGCTACTGGCTTGATTTTGTCAAATTCTGATCTTCTCTCACAGGTGTTAAGCCACACTTCCGTTTGGCCCTCTTGCTCGAACTAATTTTTGTTATCAATTTCTGCCTTAATTTTTTTGTGATGAGAGAACATTCTCTAAGAAATAAAAAGAGAAATCAAAAATCTGAGACAAACAAAAATGGAAACACAACATAGCAAAACTATAGGATGTGGCAAAAGCAGTTCTAACATGGAAGTTTATAACTATTAATGCCTACATTAATAATTAAGAAAAAAGAATAGGGTGATGTCAGCATCAGGGTGGAGTGAGCTATTCTCTTTGTCTCTCCCTCCTTAACTTACAACTAAACAGATATTCAATAACTAACAGAAGATTCCCACACAGCACAACAGGATGCCTGAGAAATCCATGCAGCTATACATCTTATGGTGGGTGGACTGGATGCCTGGGAAGCAGTGGAACTAGATGAATGCACTCTTCCCCCTCTCCGGCAGCAATGAGCCAGGTCACAGAGCCTCACACAGCAGCTGAGAGTGACTGTAAGAGGAGTTGGGGGCAGCTCGGTGTGGTAGCCTGGAGGGGTAGCCTGGCCTATGGGAGCACCAACCATGCCCCAGTAGCCCTGACTGTGGGAATGCTCCCCACTGAATGGCAGTGGCTCAGCCCCAATGAAGGTGCCCTGCCCACCAAATGCAGTGGCTCAGCCAAACCACTGGCAAGTACAGGATGGGCCCATACCTGCACTACCTGCCCACTGAGTACAAAGACCCTGCCCCCACAAGAGTGACCCGCCGAGTGGTTGTGACCAGCCTGTGCAAATGTAAGGAAGCTGTACCTGCACAACTTCCAGCAGATGAGGCAGGATCAGAAACACAGCTCCTGCTACACTCCAGCGGTGGCAGGTGGAATTTGCAACCTGATATTACCACAAATGTGCCAGCAAACGATCAGTTCATCAAACACCATGAAAAACTACAGTAAGACCTCAGAGCAGAAGGAAAATGATAAGTCTCCAGAAACCAATCCTGACGTCACAGAAGTTTATAATCTAAATAACAGAGAATTCAAAATAGTTGTCATCAGGAAACTCAATGAGTTGCAAGAAAACTCAGAAAGACAGTTCAATGAGCTCAGGAATAAAATTAATGAACAGAAGGAATACTTCACCAAAGAGAATGAAACTCTAAAAAAACCAAATTCTGCATATGAAGATTACAAATGATGAGATAAAAAAATAATCTAGAATCCCTAAAAAATAGAGCTGACATTATGGAGGACAGAATTAATGATTTAGAGAATAGAAATAAAGAAATGCTGCAGGTGGAGGAAGAGAAAACTAAGATTTTTTTAAAATGAGGAAATTCTTCAAGAAATATCCAACGCAATTAGGAAATATAAGGATTATAGATATTCCAGAGGAAGAGAATGAGAAAGGAGCAGAGAGCTTGTTCAAAGAAATAATGGCTGAGAACTTCCCAAACCTGGGGAAGTAACTGGGCTTACAAGTACATGAAGTCAATTGAACTCTTAATTACATCAATGCAAAAAACCTTCTCCAAGGCATATACTATTAAAACCAGTGAAAGTCAAAGACAAAGAAAAAATATTAAATGCAGCAAGGCAGAAGAAAATTACCTACAAAGGAACCCCTATCAGGCTTCCAGTGGATTTCTCAGTAGAAACCTTAGAGGTTAGGAGAAAATGGAATGATATATTCAAAATACTGAAAGACAAAAATACTTGAAAGACAAAACACTGAAAGGCAAAAACTTTCAGGCAAGAATACTCTACCCAGTGAAAGTATCCTTCAGGTGTGATGGAGAAATAACCGCTTTCCCACATAAACAAAAACTGAAGGAGTTCATTTCCACTAGACTTCCCTTACAAGAAATGATGAAGGAAGTCCTCCTACTTGAAACAAAAAGACAGAGGTTTATGAAGTTTTGACCTAGGAGATAAAAAGACAGACAAAATCAGAAAACAGCAGTTCTCTATCAAAATAGGTTAGTAAACACTTAAATATAGCATAAAAGATAAAAGGAAGGAAAGCATCAAAAATATCTATACATACTTCAATTTAGCCACAAAATCACATCACAAAATAGAATAATTTGTGACAACAATAACTCAGAAGGGGAAGAGGAATGGGATGGAACCTGCTTAGGCTAATGGAGATAAGAGGCTATCAGAAAATGGACTATCTTGGGCTTGGCCCTGTGGCCTAGTGGTTAAAGTTCTGCATGCTCCACTTTGGCAGCCTGGGTTCACAGGTTCAGAACCCAAGTGTGGACCTACACCACTTGTCAGCCATGCTGTGGTGGCAACCCGCATACAAAATAGAGGAAGATTGGCAGAGATGTTAGCTCAGGGCTAATCTTCCTCAAGAAAAAAACAAGAAAGATTGGCAGTGGCTGTTAGCTCAGGGTGAATCTTCTTCAGCTTAAATAAATTAATTAATTGAAAAAAGAAAATGGACTTTCTCATCTATGAGATCTTTTATACAAACCTCATGTTGACCACTAAACAAAAAAACCAGAGCAGAGCCACAAATCATAAGTAAAGAGAAAACCATCACAGAAAACCACCAAACTGGAACATCAATCAGAAATACAAGGGAAAAGAAACAATGGAAATATAGAACAACCAGAAAACAAGAGATAAAATGGTAGTATTAAGCCTTCATATATCAATAATCACTCTAAATGTAAAAGGATTGAATACCTCAATGAAAAGACACAGAGTGGATGGGTGGATTAAAAAGCAAGACTCAACCATTAGCTGCCTCCAGGAAACACATCTCAGGTCTAAAGACAAACATAGGCTCAGAGTGGAAGGATGGAAGATGATACTCCAAGCAAATGCCAAGCAAAAGAATGCACATGTTGCCATATTTACATGAGACAAAGCAGACTTCAAGATAAAAAAGACAATGAGAGAAAAAGAGGGGCATTATATAATGATAAAAGGGACACTCCACCAAGAAGACATAACATTTATGAATACATCTACACCTAACACAGGAGTAACAAAGTATATAAAGCAACTAATAACAGACCTAAAGGGAGAAATTGACAGCAACACAGTAAGAGTAGATGCCCTTAACACCTCACTTACATTAATGGATAGATCAACCAGACAGAAAGTCAACAAGGAAATAGTGGACCTAAATAAAACACTAGATCAGATGGACTTAATAGATATATATAGAACATTCCATCCCAAAACAGCAGAATACACATTCTTCTCAAGTACACATGGAACAGTCTTAGAGATAGACCATATGGTGAGAAACAAGGCAAGCCTCAATAAATGTAAGAAGATTGAAGTAATATCCAGCATCTTTTCCAAACACAGTGCTAAGAAACTAGAAATCAGCTACAAGAAAAAAGCTGGGAAAGTCACAAATATGTGGAGACTAAGCAACATGCTACTGAACAACCATTGGATAAGTGAAGAAATTAAAGGAGAAATAAAAAAAAAACCAGAGATATATGAAAATGAAAATACAACATACCAACTCTTATGGGATGTAGCAAAAGCAGTTCTAAGAAGGAAATTTATAGCAAAACCAGACCCACCTCAACAAACAAGAAAAATCTCAAATAAGCAATCAAAGTACACCTAACAGAACTAGAAAAAGAAGAAAAAACAGTCTAAAGTCAGTTGAAGGAAGGAAATAATAAAAGTTAGAGCAGAAATAAATGAAATAGAGACTAAAAAACAGAAGAAAGGATCAATGAAACAAAGAGCTAGTTCTTTAAGAAGATAAACAAAATTGACAAACCCTTAGCCAGACTCACTAAGGAAAAAAGAGAGAAGGCTCAAATAAATAAAATTAAAAATGAAAGAGGAGAAATTACAACAGATACCACAGAAATACAAAGGATTATAAGAAAATATTGTGGAAAAACTATATGCCAACAAATTGGATAATCTAGAATAAAGGGATAAATTCTTAGACTCATACAACCTCCCAAAACTGAATCAAGAAAAAACGGAGAATCTGAATAGACCAATCACAAGTAAAGATTGAAGTGGTAATCAAAAACCTCCCCAAAAATGAAACTCCAGGAGCAGATGGCTTCTCTGGAGAATTCCACCAAATATTCAAAGAAGATTTAATACCTATCCTTCTCAAACTATTCAAAAAAGTTGAAGACGATGGAACACTTCCTAACTCATTATATGAGGTTAACCTTACTCTGATCCCAAAGCCAGAGAAGGACAACACAAAAAAAGGAAAATTACAGGCCAATGTCACTGATGAAAATAGATGCAAAAATCCTAAACAAAATACGGCCAGACCAAATACAGCAATACATTAAAGGGATCATTTACCAAGATCAAGTGGGATTCATACCAGGATGTAGGGATGGTTCAACATCTGCAAATCAATCACTGTGACACACCACATTAACAAAATGAGGAATAACAACAACATGATCATCTCGATGGATGCAGAGAAAGCATTTGACAAGATCCAACATCCATTTATGATAAAAACTCTCAATAAAATGGGTATAGAGCAAAATTACTCAACATAATAAAGGCCATATATGACAAACCCACAGCCAACATCACACTTAATGGGAAAAACCTGAAAGCCATCCATCCGAGTACAGGAACAAGAGAAGGGTACCCACTCTTGCCGCTCTATTCAACATAGTACTGGAGGTTTTGGCCAGAGCAATTAGGCAATGAAAAGAAATAAAAAGTATCCCAACCGGAAAGGAAGAAGTGAAACTCTTGCTGTTTGTGGATGACGTGATTCTACATAAAGAAAACCCTAAAGAATCCACCAGGAAACTATTAGAAATAATCAACAACTTCAGCAAAGTTGCAGGGTACAAAATCAACTTAAAAAAATCAATTGCATTTCTATACACTAATAAAAAACTAGCAGAAAGAGAGCTCAAGAATACAACCCTATTGACAATTGCACAAAAAGAATAAAATGTCTAGGAATAAATTTCACCAAGGAGGTGAAAGATCTAAACACTGAAAAATATAAGACATTATTGAAAGAAATTGAAGAAGATATAAAGAAATGGTAAGATAGTCCATGCTCATGGATTGGAAGAATAAACATAGTTAAAATGTCCATTCTACCTAAAGCATTTTACAAATTCAATGTAATCCTTATCAGAATCCCAATGACATTCTTCATGGAAATAGAACAAAGAATCCTAAAATTTACATGGAACAGCAAAAGACCCTGAATAGCTAAAGCAATCCTGAGAAAAAAGAACAAAGCTGGAGGCATCACAATCCCTGACTTCAAAATATACTACAAAGCTATATAATCAAAACAGCATGGTACTGACACAAAAACAGACACACAAATCAATGGAACAGAATTGAAAGCCCAGAAATAAAACTACACATCTATGGACAGCTAATCTTTGACAAAGGAGCCAAGAATGGACAATTGAGAAAGGAAAATCTCTTCAATCAATGGTGTTGGGAAAACTGGACAGCACATGCAAACAATGAATCTTTTGCCATACACAAAAATTAACTCAAAATGGATTAAAGACTTGAATGTAAGACCTGAAACTATAAAACTCCTAGAAGAAAATATAGGCAGTACACTCTTTGACATCAGTCTTAGCAGCATCTTTTCAAATACCATATCTACTCAGGCAAGGGAAACAAAAGAAAAAATAAACAAATGGGACTACTTCAAACTAAAGAACTTCTGCAAGGCAAAGGAAACCATGAACAGAACAAAAAGGTAACCCACCAAAGGGGTGAAAATATTTTCAAATCATATAACCAACAAGGAGTTGATCTCGAAAATACCTAAAGAACACACAACTCAACAACAACAAAAACAACCCGATCAAAAAATGGCAGAGGATATGAACAGAAATTTTTCCAGAGAAGATCTACAGGTGGCCAACACGTACATGAAAAGATTTCATCATCACTAATTATTAGGGAAAAGCAAATCAAAACTACAATGAGATATCATCTCTGCCTGTCAGAATGGTTATAATTACCAAGACAAAAAATAACAAATATTGGAGAGGAAGTGGAGAAAAGGGAACTTATACACTGCTGGTGGGAATGCAAACTGGTACAGCCTCTATGGAAAACTGTATGGAGAGTTCTTAAAAAACTAAAAATAGAAATACCATATGATCCAGCTATCCCACTACTGGGTATTTACCCAAAGAACATGAAATCAACCATTCAAAAAGATTTATGCACTCCCGTGTTTACTGCAGCACTATTCATAATAGGCAAGACATGGAAGCAACCCAAGTGCCCGATGAATGGATAAAGAAGATGTAGTATACATATACAATGGAATACTACTCAGCCATAAAAAAGACAAAATTTTCCCATTTGCAAAAATATGGATGGACCTTGAGGGTATGAGCTTTAGTGAAATAAGCCAGAGAAAGACAAACACTATGTGATTTCACTCATATGTGGAAGATAAACACACACATGGACAAAGAGAACAGATTAGTGGTTACCAGAGAGGAAGAGGGTGTAGGAGGTGAGTGAAAGGCATAAAGGGCACATGCGTATGGTGACTGATAACAATGAGAAGATTGGTGGTGAGCATAATGCAGTTTATACAGAAACTGATAAAGAATAATGTACACCTGAAATTATACAATGTTATAAATCAATATGATCTCAATAGAATAAATAAAAAAAGAAAGATCTGATATAAACAACCTAACATTAAGCCTCAAGGAACTAGGAAAAGAAGAACAAACTAAGCCCAAAGTTAACAGAAGGAAGGAAATAATAAAGATTAGAGCAGAAATAAATGAAATGGAGAACAGAAAAACAAAAGAAAAGATTAATAAAACTAAGAGTTGGGTTTTTGAAAAGATAAACAGAATTGACAGACCTTTAGCTAGATTGACCAGGAAAAAAAAGAGAGGACTCAAATAAACAAAAATAAATAAAATCAGAAATGAAAGAGATGTAACAACTATCACAGAAATACAAAGGATTGTAAGAGACTACAATGAACAATTATACACCAAAAAAATTAAATGATATAGAAGAAATGGATAAATACCTAGAATCATGAAGAAATAGAAAGTCTGAACAGATTAATAATGAGTAAGGAGACTAAATCTGTGATCAAAAGCCTTTCAACAAAGAAAAGCCCAGGACCAGATGACTTCACTGGTGAGTTCTACCAAACATTTAAATAAGAATAAATGCCAATCCTCAAACTCTTCCAAAATACTGAAGAGGAGGGAACATTCCCAAACCTATTTCACAAGGCCAGCATTACCCTGATATCAAAACCAGATAAGGATACTAAAAGAAAAGAAAATTACTGGCCAACATCCCTGATGAATATAGATGTATAAATTCTCAACAAAACACTAGCAAACTGAATTCAGCAGCACATTAAAAGAATCATACACCATGATCAAGTGGGATTTATCCCTGGGATGCAAGGATGGTTCAACATATGCAAATCAATAAATGTGATGTATTACAGTAATAAAATGAAGGATAAAAATCATATGATCATCTCAATAAATGCAGAAAAAGTGTTTGACAGAATTCAACACCCTTTGAAAAGCTTTTATTAAATTGGGTATAGAAGGAACATGCCTTAACATAATAAATGCCACATATGACAAGCCCACAGCTAACATCACACTCAATGGTGAAAGTTTGAAAGCTTTTCCTCTAAGATCAGGCAAAAGACAAGGATGCCCACTCTCACCACCTATTCAACATAGTACTGGAAGTCATAGAGCAATTAGACAAGAAAAAGAAAGAAAAAGCATCCAAGTCAGAAAAGAAGAAATAAAATTTTCTCTGTTTGCAGATGACATAATCTTATGTATAGAAAACCCTAAAGATGCCACTAAAAAACTGTTAGATCTAATCAACAAATTCAGTGAAGTTGAGGATTAAAAAAATCAACATACAAAAATCAACGTGTTTCTATACACTAACAATGAGCTATCTGAAAAAGAAATAAAGACAATAATCTCATTTACAATAGCATCAAAAACAATGAAATACTTAGAAATACATTTAATCAAGAAGGTGAAAGACCTGAACACAGATAGGTATAAGACAGTGCTGAAAGAAATTAAAGAAGATATATATATAGAAGGATACTCAGTGTTCATGGATCAAGGGAATTAATACTGTTAAAATGTCCATACTACCCAGAGCCATCTACAGATTCAATGCAATTCCTATCAAAATTCCAATGGCATTTTTTTCACAGAAATAGAAAACACAATCCTAAAATTCATATGGAACCACGAAACACCCCAAATAGCCAAAGCAATCACAAGAAAGAAGAACAAATTTGGAGGCATTACACTTCCTGATTTCAAACTATAGTATAAAACTATAATAATCAAAACAGTATGATACTGGCATAAAAACAGACACACAGACCAATGGAATAGAATTAAAAGACCAGAAACAAACTCATGCATATATGGTCAACTAATATTTGACAAGGGAGTCAAGAATATTCAACGGAGAATGGATAGCCTTTTCAATAAATCGTTTTAGAAACCTGGATGTTCACATGCAAAAGAATGAATCTTGACCCTGATCTTACACTACTCACAAAAAATAAGTCAAAATGGATTAAAGACTTTAATGTAAGATCTGAAACCATAAAACTGTTGGAAGAAAACAGAGGGAAAAATCTCCTTGACGTTGGGCCTGGCAATGATTTTTTGATATGAGACCGGAAGCTTAGGCAACAAAATAAAAAAGAAACAAGTGGGATTACGTCAAACTAAAAAGCTTCTGTACAGCAAGAGAAACAATCAACAAAATGAAGAGGTAAGCTACAGAATGAGAGAAAACATTTGGAAACAATATATCCAAAATATATAAGGAATCCATACAACTTAATAGCAAAAAGCCAAATAATTCCATTTAAAAAATGGGCCAAGAACCTGAATAGATATACAAATGGTCAATAGGTACGTTTAAAGGTACTCAATATCAGTAACCATCAGGGAAATGCAAATCAAAACTACAATGAGTATCACCTCACACCTGTTAGGTTGGTTATTATCCAAATCCCCCACCAGAGATAACAAGTATTGGTATGGATGTGGAGAAACGGGCAGCCTTGTACTCTGTTGATGGGAATGTAAATCGGAACAGCCATTGTGGAAAACAGTATGAAGATTCTTCAAAAGATTAAAAATAGAACTACCGTATGACCTAGTAATCTGAATTCTGAGTGTACATCCAAAGGAAATGCAATCACTATTTCAGAGATATCTTCACTCTCGTGTTCATTGCAGCCAAGACTTGGAAACAACCTAAGTGTCTGTTGACAGATGAATGGATAAAGAAAATGTAATATATATATATATATATATATATGTATATTCACACATATACAATGGATTATTATTCAGCCGTAAAAAGTAGTAAATCCTGCCATCTGTGACAACAGTGATGAAATGCGAGCAGATTATGCTAAGTGAAATAAGTCAGAAGGAAAAAGACAAATACTGCATGATCTCACTTATACATGGAATCTAAAGAAGTTGAACTCACAGAAACAGACAACAGACAGCAGATTGGTGGTTACCAGGGGCTGGGGAATTGGGGAAATGGGGAGATGTTAGTCAAAGAGTACAAACTTTGAGTTACAAGATGACTAAATTCTGGAGATCTAATATATAGCATGGTGACTATAGTTCAAAATACTGTATTGTATTCTTGAAAGTTGCTAAGAGAGTAGGTCTTAAATATTCTCACCACCAAAAAAAAAAAAAAGAAAGAAAGGAAGGCAACTAGGTGAAGTGACGGATGTGTCAACCAAAAAAAAAAAAAACATGTTAATCATAGCGGAAACTAGGTGGGGAGAGAGGAGGTGGAGGGGGCATATGGGAAGTTTCTGTACTTTACACGCAATTTTTCTGTAAACCTAAAACTGCTGAAAAAAATAAAGTCTACTAATTTAAAATTTTTTGTATGTAATTTTAATTGTGTTAGATTTGCTGAAACTTGCTTTATAGCCCAATTTTTAAATAATGTTTCATGTGTGCTTAAAAATAACATGTGTTTTACAGTGATCCTTTACTTAGGCCAGTTTTCTTAATTTTATTCAAGTCCTCTGTATACTTAGTTTTTGTCTGCCTATTATATAAATTATTGAGAGAGGTGCATTAAAAATGTCCCACTATGTTTGTGAATTTGGCAAAATCTTGCTTTAAACAGTTTGAAACTATATTATTAGGATTATACAAATTCAAAATGCTTGTATCTTCCTGGCCAATTACCCCCTTTTCATTATGAAATGATTTTCTTTACATCTAATAATGCTTTCTGTATTTGCATTTATTTGTTTATATTAATACAGCAACAGCTACACTAGCTTTGTAGGGGAGAGTTTGGTATTTGCATGGTATGTCTTTTTCCTTTCTTTTATTTGAACCTCATTGTTTTAGATGTGTTTCTTGCAAACATCGTATAGTTATATTGTGTTTACCCAGCCTGAATCTGTGTCTTTTTCCCAAAGCATTAGGTCTACGTCAGGTAATTCCTGACGTATTTGGGTTTAAATCGTGCATCTCATTCTGTGATTTCTACTTGTCTCACCGTTTCTGTTTCTTTTCCTCTCCTTTCTTACCTTCTTTTTGACTGCTTAAAAATATCTTTTTATGTTACACATTTATAGTTTGCAAGTTATACATTAGGCTTCTCTTCTCTTAACGGCGACATTAGAAATTTAAAAATTTCTACCTTAGCAAATTTTAAGGTAGAAAAATTTCTACTTTAAAAATGTCTAACTTATCATAGTAAAGTTAATCAATACCTTTACTCTCCTCCAGTACAACGAAAGTTTCTTAGAATACATTAACTTCATTTTCCCATCTCCACTTATATGTTGGTGACTTTTAAAATTCTATGCTGTAATTTTCTTTTATCTCACAGAACATTATTTCTCGTTTACGAAGTCATCTAGATTTACCCACGTATGTACGCCTGTTTTGTTCTTTATTCCTTCTTGTATTTCAGATCTTCCATTTGAGATTACTTTTCTTTTGCCTAAAGTACATCCTTTAGAATTTGCCTTCAGTCTCAAAAATGTTTTCTTGAGAAAGACAAATACTATATGATTTCACCCATATGTGGAAGATAAACAAACGAACAAGCACATAGATAAGAAGAACAAATTGGTGGTTACCATAGGGGAAGGGGGTGGGGCGAGTGTGGAAGGAGTAAAGAGGCATATGTATATGATGATGGATAAAAACTAGACTACTGGTGGTGAAAACTATGCAGTCGACACAGAAGCTGAAATATAATAATGTACACCTAAAATGTGCACAAGGTTATAAGCCAATATGACCTCAAGAAAATAATTTTAGAATGTATATACATATATATAAAAAGTTGGGAGGCCAAAAAAAATGTTTTCTCTTGGTACATAGAATTCCAGGTTAGCAATTATTTCCTTTAAGAGCAGTTGAAGATATTCTACTATCTTCTGGTTCCCACTGTTACTATCGAAAAATAAGTCATAAGTGTAATAGTTCCTCTTTTGAAGTTGACCTTTTACATTTGGCTTCCTTTAAGACGCTATCTTTGGTGTTTTGCATTTTCACTATGATGTACCTAGACTATGATTTCTTTTCATTTATTTTATTTATTTTATTTGAATCTGTGGATTGTTGTCTTTCATCAGTTCTGGAAAATTCTTGGCTATGATCTTTTAAAATATTGCCTTTGTCCATTCTCTCTTTTCTTTCCTTCTGGAATTCTGATTAATGTGTATTAACCTTGTCATTCTATTCTCATGTTTTTAACATTTCTTTCATACTTTGTCTTTTTGTCTTATATGCTGTATTCCAGATAATTTCTTCTAATTTATTTTTTGATTCATTTATTCTTTCCTCAGCTGACTACAATCTACTGATAAACACATCCATTGCATTTTTAATTGTGGTTCTTATATATTTTACTTTTTGTTTCTAGAAGTTTCTAATTGGTCATTTGGGTCTGTTTTATCCCTATTCGCTACAGAAAATTTCAAAAATTATCTTTCATTTCTTTTAACCTAGTAGGCACAGGTTTTTAAATTTGTCTAATAATTCTTATACCTGAATATTTTATGCATTTACTCATCCTATTGTTTCTGCTCATTCTCATTCATTGTACCTGGCATTTTCTATGCTTGGTATTTTGACTGTGTATGGCTCATTGTTCTTGAAAACTATTGGTGGGGATTCTTTGAGGCCTAGAATGAAGGCACCTATATAAATTTCCTATTGCTGCTGTAACAAATAACCACAAATGTAATGGCTTAAACTACACATTTTATTCTCTTTGAGTTCTGAAGTCTAAAATCAAGGTGTCAACAGGGCTGCATTCCTTCCAGGGTCTCTAGAGAAGAAGACGTTTCGCCTTTTTTAGCTTCCAGAGCCTGCCTGCATTCTTTGGCTCATGGCCCTTTCTTTGAATCACTTCAACCTCTGCTTCTGTCATCACATCTCCTACTTCTGACTCTGGTCCTCCTGCCTCCTATTTATAAGAACCCTTGTGATTACATTGGGCCTATCTGGAATAATCCAGGATAAGCTCCTATCTCAAGATTCTTAAGTTAAGCACAACTGCAATGTCCCTTTTGCCAAGTAAGGTGTCATAGGTATCAGGGATTAGAACATGGGAACCTTTTGTTTTTGGGGAGAGGGTATTATTTATCCCACCACACTCTCTTCTCCAGAGAGTGTATTTGCTTCTACCAGGCCCCGGTCCAGAACTCTCTCAAAACAGGTTTACGGCTTGAGGTTTTCTGGACCATCAGGTGATATAAATCCAGGCTGCACATTTGTGGACGGATACACTATATAGTCACAAATTCTCAGAGAAAGTTTTAATCCCTTCTTTTCTTTTTCTTTTCAGCACCAAAGCGATGTTCTTTGCAGTCCCCCAGAAGTGGGAATTAGAGCAGATTTACTTATTTTATCTGTACCCTGAGAGAATAGGGCCTCAGTTTAATTTGGGGAAATCTACTAGACTCTCCACCTCCCACTTGGGTTTTGACATCTGTCCCCACCACCCTGCAAGTCTGCCAAAACCAAATTCCAGTTTTCCAGGAATGACAGGAACCCTCAGGCCAAAAGTGTCTTTGACATTGTGACTTCTTTCTCTGGATCTCAGCTTTCCCTTGGATTTTGGCCTGATAGTTCTTTGTGATCTTGTCAGTCTTCAGTGCTCTTAATTAAAATATGTATATTTTAGTCGGGATTTATTATGTTTTCAGTAAGAGCACTAGTTCAAATACTCACCTGCCATTACACAAAACTAAGTCCCCAAACAAATTCTTTATAATGAACATGTCTCAGTTTTTCACTTAAAAAAAAAATCATGGGCAAAACCTTAGGATATTTGAAGGGCAAGATAAGTCACAAGATGGTGCATGATAATTACCAAAAAAGCAAATATAGTGATAATTATTTCTCGTGAATTCAGAAGAAAATGAATTCAGCACAGTTTGAGACAATTTGACAAGTTTAATGGCAGAAGTGTGATTTAAAGTGCAAGATAGACCAATGGAGTTTGATGTAATAGAACAAAAATATTTCATTAATTTTCATGGCTTCCCCCTTATTCAGCTCATGATCATATCTGTGTGGCTGGAAGCTATTTTGAGATACGAATCTATGGAGTTTTCATCTCTGTATTTCCCCTCTCCTTACCTCCCATTCAAGCGTGCAGCCCTGTGATCATTGCCTCGAAGGAGGTATGCTGCAGAATGAAAAGCAGAAATAGCCCAGAAGTCTCCTTGGCTTTTGCATTCCAAGAGTGTAAGCTCTTAGGAAAAGTTAAAGGAGAAGTTAAAAGAAAGGGAGAGTAAAACTCCCAGGCATAAATGGCATGTCTCAGAAGAAACATGAAAGAAAAATGATCTACTTCAGATTAAAATAATATTCTCTTAGACTGAGGGTAGGAGATGAAAAAGCAGTCTGAGGCATCCAGAGCCTAGGCATCGGGGTACTGCTTTCATCTAGTGCCACCAGGGAGACAGCATAGAGAAAGAAAGCAGCCAGAGAGAAATGGCAGTCAGATGGAACACAGACAGTCTAAAAAAGACTCCCAGGCACTAAATTGGCAAAAAAGCAGCAGAGAGCTTCTAGAATCAGAGGTAGGACAATGGACTCCCAGTGGGAACTGTATAAGACCCAGAAATTATAATACAACCTAGGGGGAAGGGCATCCCCAAGAATGGCTGAGATCAATTTTCCTGTCAGCCCAGTGGGATGGAGTCAGAAAGTCAGTCAGGATCAGAAAGTAAGTTGAAATGGAGAAAAGGAAAATAAGTGGTATATTTTAGCCAATGGAGAAGAGGAAAATAGGTGGTATGTTTTAGCCAAGGTTGTGACTGACATTCAAATTACTACATCTTTATCTCTAGCTCTGAAATTTTTCTCAAGTTCCATCCTAGTGCTTACTGGAAATTTCTTGTTGGATATTCCACTATACCTCATTTGTTATACTTAATACCATGCAACTAATATTTCCATTGAGGCAGAGCCATCTGGGGTAATTACCTCTATATCCCCCTTCCTATAATCAGGGGAGAAACCCAGAGATAGGGAAAAGCAATTTGAGCAGAGTGTCCTTTATCGTAACTTAATGTCAGAATGCTTTGTAATTTAGCCCAGGTCAAGGAGGCTGTTATGCTCTTTTAACATAAGGCCTAGGTTTGCAGTAATTAAAACCAAAAATATGCCAAGAGGAGAGAGATGAATCTTTTGTGTAGAGAGATTGTATTAAAGAAAATTAAACTTCAAGGTGTATGGAGGCTTGATATGATTACTTAGAAGAATCCTAGCCACAGCTAAAGTGGAAACTTCCCACTCTTATTCTTTTCTCCACTTCCCAGGGGACAGAACTGTCAAGAGCAGTGAAAAATCTGAGATGCTAAAAGTTAGCTTGATAAAGTTTCAGGATGCTGGCAGAAGGCACAAGACTCCTGGGTTAGAGACAAAGGACTTTTTTTACACATGGCACAGAGGAGAGCATGAACTTTATGTTTCCATTGCTTTCCCTTGTCCCCCAAGTCCCATGAGGGTGATGCAGAGTTGGGATCAGGTAGATTTTGTACACGCAGCGGATGTGCATCGGTTCCCAAGAAGGGATTAGGAGTTGGTGAATTCTGTAGGGACAGGTGGCAGACTTCAAGGAAATGGGGTGGCAGACGCTGTAGAATGTACAGATGGAAACAGACACAGCTAAATAAAGGGAACTTTTCAAAGTGAGGGAGAGAATGGGAGCTTCAGACTACCATCTGAAGGTCTAGAGAGTAAAGCTCCATATGGAAAACAGAGCGAATTTCAAAGACCAGGGATCTAATGCCCCATTTTCTACTACCACCACTTTACACCCATCTCAGTAAAACATCTATACTCGTCTATCTGATTTGGGGAAGGGAGGTGCTGCAGGTCGGTTCTTCCTGGAAGGAGACTCCAAGTTAGATTTTAGAGTGAAAGATGTTTATTACAGAGTACCCTTGGGATCAATACCTGTAGGAGAAAGAAAAGAAGCAGGTTGGGGCAGAGAGAAAAGTCAAGTTGCAATGCAGGCCTGATGACAGCTTTTGCCAATGCTAGGGAGAGCTCTGGAGCTCAACTTGTTTGTCAGAGATGTCTTATTTTGGGTTGAAATGGTGGAGCCTTTGATCTTAGTGTCAATCAGTCATTGGATGTGTGCCATTAGGAAGGGATGTGATCTTGGGTGAGGGACCTCTCTGTAGCTGAGGCAATCCTGGAAGGAGCTAAGAGCTGGTTCCAAAAAAGCCAGTGATTAGGCAGCAAGTCCTTCTTTGAACGGGCATCTGGGCATCAAATTTCATGTCCATCACCATACACCTTCTGCACTGCTCAAATCTACTTCTTAAAATATATTCAGAAAGAATCGTCTCTAGGATTCTGGTAAGCATTTTCTACTGGGGAAAACTTCGAAGAGGAATCTTGGTGAGATGAACTACAGCTCCTGTGATTGCAGCTTGTCTCAGTCTAGATGCCCGTCATCCTCAGCTGGCATCTCTGCTGTTTTTGGACATGACTCCCATGTGAGAAAGGGGCACTATTCTTCAGGATGCTGTATTCATCTTAAAGCAATATTGACAGTCCCAGACATATTTGGACAGACCCCTTTTCCCAGTATATATGTATCTGAGTAAATGACCATAGGTCCCACTGGGGAAAGATTTTACCATGTATACTAGCTCTGTGGTTGCAAGACTTTTCTTTCTGAGAAGCTGGCACCCTCTGGGTCCAAAAAACTGATTCAGTTTTGAAAACTGGGAATAAGATCATGAAGTTTTATTAGCACAACTGCCCTCAGCCTCCTGATTAGCATCCTTGATTTCTTTTGATGGTACAAATTGAGTAGTGCATTTGGTTTTGTCCATCTGTTTTTGCTCCTAGGGATGCTGCATTCTACTAACCATTTCCATAACTCTCTGTGGGTCAGCTCCTCTTGGTTCTCAGTCTAAATTTGCCACTCATTACAATAATTGCACCAACCTGGCTTCTGATAATTAAGTACTACCACCTGGCCTCTATCGTTTGGGGGTCTTATCATCCCTAGTGCCATGAGTGAGCCTCGGAGTATAATTCATCTCTCCTTTCATCTACCTTGGAACACAAAAAAGAACCAACACTGAAGTTTTCAGTGGTGCTTGTCATGCTCTCACCAGCACATCCCTTATGGTCTTGGTAAATCGTGTATCCTTCATGTCTTCCCATGGAACATAACCATTTAGAAGGATTTATTTGTTTGATACAGTATACCTATTCTAGCATGCTCATTTTCTTGTGCCTTTCAATCCCTTTCTCCATCTGCCACTGGAATTCTGGCATTTTGACCTCCTTTATTATGGGCCATCATTTTTTCCATGCTTCTAGGTGCTATCCAATTAGTGAGTTCACACTTTCTCTTGGGATCTTTGCTATAGGTGTTAAATTCTGTATCTTGGGATTTAATAAATAACCCCTTTTCCAATCTTTTGTTTTAATCCCCTTGATCAAGTACTCGAGAATACAGTCCCAGGCATACTTCCCCAGCTCTTTCCAGCAAATGCTGGCTGGGTCCTGCATCTCCTTTCTGTCCTTATAAGGCCAAACATGTCCCCAGTTGGGTTATGCTGAGACTCCCATCAGAATCATCCCTCTACCTACCTCACAGATTCTTAGAGGGGCACATATTGCCTTGCAGGGGAGAGAAATCTGCATTTTCTTAAAGTAAGAGGGAAGTGATAGCTCTGAATAGGGAGGGTTGGGCTACTTCTCTAGGCTCATAGGTTTCAGGGAAATCTGAGAATTCAAGATTTTCAGAGATATCAACCCAAACATCCCAACTCCAAGTGTTAAGACCCAATTCTTTCTCAAACAGGGTCTTAACCTTAGTATAGGAGACCTGTCGAGTTTGAAAGTTGAACTTTTTTTGGAAAGTATGTACACTGACAATTAAGTTCTGGATCTAGTCTTAAGTTTTCTCTGCCCTCCTGCTGCTGGAAAGAGGCACTTTATATGTTCCTAAGGGGCCCCCTGGTTTTCCACTTGACTTTCAATTGCCTGTTAATTGCTCTCAGCCTTTTCTTATCTTTTTCTAGAGCATCAATCCAGTTTAGCATTAGCTATGGAGTATTCCATTCTCCTTGTAGTTACTATTGTATCCCTATTTCTCAAATAATACATCAAACCAGCACGGGTATTTCTTTTCACTGACATGCCATCCCAGTTAACCAATAGTGGAAATTTGAACAGTCACACAGCTCCCTACAGCCAGAGGCTGGCTGTGCTTCATTTACCATCAGTGATGGCTTCTTCTTTACCAAGCTGGTAGTGAATGAACTAGCTCTAAAGCCCCATCTTATGTGTTTTCTTAGACTACTTTTGGTCCCAACTGTTGCAAGTTGGACTTTCTGGGAGGCACACTGAATTGGAGTTTAGGGTGCAGGATGTTTATTAGTGATTGCCATTGTGATCAACACCTGTGGAAGGGAGGGGCAAGAAGCAGGATTTGGCAGTCAGAGAAGTTGAGCTATGATCCAGGCCCAAACAACAGTCTTGCTGGAACTCATGGAGGAGCTTTGCAGCTAAAATAGTCCGTCATAGTTTCCTGTGTTGGGCCCAAATGGCAGGACCTTTATACACCCCGCTGTTAATGAGTCATTGGTTATGCGCTGCCCAGGAAAGGTCATGACCTTAGGCTAGGCGCTATCTGTAGCTGAGGCAGATCCCATAAGTGCTGACAGCTAAAGGTTGCCTGTTGAAGCACTTCTGGCAACTGGAGCAAAAACTCCTTCCATGAAAGGGGATCTGGAGTGTGTCCTTCACAGTGAATGAGGCAGTATCTAAAGCTTTTAAGTGGAAGTCTCCTCCTTCATGATTACCAATAGGCATCAGCTCCAACCTCATTGTATACTACTGGGTGCAAGGATGAACCACCCACGTCAAACAAGCCAGGTAAGGAAAACCTAATGTTGGCCGCCATAACCTCCCCTCTTTCTGTATTGGGTGGGGTCTGTCACATAGTTTTCTCTTAAATAAGCTCCCTAATTAATTTCCTTCTTTAAATTAATGATGCCATCAGTATCCCAATCAATCATAATTCAAATGGTAATATCCTAGTTCCCTGGTTCTCCCTAACGTTTCCAACCAGTTAGCAAGCCCTGTGGGTTTTTCATTTTGGGGTTGTTTTTTTATGTGTGGTAAAATACACATAATATAAAACTTACCATTTTCACTATTTTAAAATGTGCAATTCATTGACAGTAAGTATATTCACAATGGTGTGCAAGCATGATCACTATCTAGTTCCAGAACATTTTCATCATCCTGAAAAGAAACCCTGTACTCATTAAATAGTCACTCCCCGTCATCCCCTTTCCCCAGTCCCTGGTAACCACTGATTTGCTTTCTGTTTCTATGGATTTGCCTAATCTGGATATTCCAAATAAATGGAGTTATACAATACTGGTCCTTTTGTTTATGGCATATTTTATTTAGCATAATGTTTTCAAGGTTCATCTATGTCATAGCATATATCAGTACTTCATTCCTTTCATTTGCCAAATAATATTCCATTATATGAATATACCACGTTTTATTTATCCATTCATTATTTGAACATTTGCTTGGTTCCTTTTTTGGTCATTATGAATAATGCTACTATGAACGTGCATGTACAAGTTTTTGTTTGAACAGTTGTTTTCAGTTCTTTTGAGCAGATGCCTCAGAGTAGAATTACTCTGGGTCGTATGGTAATTCTGTGGTTAACTTTTTTAGGAACAACCAAATAAACTCTATGCTTTGAAATGGGTTTCCCATCTATCCGCTATTTCCATTTTTGCTGCCATCAGTAATGAGGCCTTATTATCTCATGCTTGAATTGCTTAAAAATTTCTTTACTGTCATTGGTTCTCTTCCAATAGTTCTGCTTAATGCCATCACACATCTTCCTAAAATAAATTTTGGTGACATCAATTCACTTCCTAACCACCATCTAGGACTCCCATTTAACTCCAGAATAATATCCTAATCTTAGCTTGGCATGTAAATCCTCCACATATCCATTCCAGATTTAACTGTACTGTCTCATTCTCCAAACCCTCCAGATAAACTAGTTCACTCATCCTCTGAACGCATCTTGAGTTTTTCCAGTTCTTCTTGTTTTTTTGAAGTATGTTTCCTTCTTCCATCTCAAGCGTGGATATGCTATAATCTATCCATAACTTAATTACAAAGCCATTGCTCTTCCCAGTTTGTCCCACCTCTGAACTTCCAGTGCATTTAGATCGGGTTGGAATTTTTTAGCGTTTGATTAGAGAACGTTGCAAAACTCCTGGAACAAAGAACCTATCCTTAGAAAATATTGCACAATTCTAAAGAAGACAAGATTTCTGAAATGATTTTATGTGAAAAGTATAAAGAAAATCATAAAATCAAATTAATAATAATTTATTAATAATAAAATAACTTGAGTTTGAACTGTTTTGTGGACTCTAATGAGAAGAGAGTTCTGAAGACACATGCCAGTCCTGGGGAAAAATTCTTCTCTGTTAAGATGGATAATACAATAATGGGAAATACAACTATGGACTTACACCTGACTAACAAAGAGCTGAGGATAATGTGAGATTGGAATCTCTGAAGAGAGAGAGCATGTCCTCTCTGATTCTTCTGGCTTTGGAACTGAAAATGGGATTGTCAGTCAGAAATTTATTTTACTTTAAGTACAGAAAAATGAGTTATGGTGTTAGGGCTAGAATATCTATAAAGGAATATGGTTCAAAATATATGAGATTGTTATAAATATGAAATTATCACTATGCATTCATTAATTATTTCATTGCAAAAGTGAGGTAACCAGCATAGAAAGAAACAAAATTTGGGCCGGCCCGGTGGCGCAGCAGTTAAGTTTGCATGTTCCGCTTCTCGGTGGCCCAGGATTCGCCAGTTTGGATCCCGGGTGTGGACATGGCACTGCACGGCAAGCCATGCTGTGGTAGACGTCCAACGTATAAAGTAGAGGAAGATGGGCATGGATGTTAGCTCAGGGCCAGTCTTCCTCAGCAAAAAGAGGAGGATTCGCAGCAGTTAGTTCAGGGCTAATCTTCCTCAAAAAAAGAAACAAAATTAGCTATACAGGGAGCTTGGTGATAAGCTCAGGCTTTTAAATGATCTAAAAAAAATTAGAGGGAGTGGAACATAATTAAAAGACAAACAGCAAAATGGGGCATGAATCCTTAAGACTGGCAGGCTGGAGTTCCAAAGGATAGGAAATGCTAAAGACATGAAAAGTACCCCTTTTCCCACTTTCTTTTAAGACATTTTGATTATTGGATTAAAAAAATTGAAAAGGCACAGTTTAGCTGTTTTAGGCAGGTTAATCAACGTTCACTAGAAAAGCCAGGACTCTGTGACTCCTATTTTCCTTCCAATTTATCTAGCAAACAGCATGCAAAGGTAAATCTAACAAAGTAGAAAGAGAACAGAAGCCTCTGAGAAGGAAAGAAATGGTGTTAACGCACTCAGATGCCTTAGATAAATTTAGAATTCTTCATATATACAGATAGTAATGTCGATTAAGACACTTCTCTAAATACATGTGTGAAAGATCTTCTGGGTCAGAGATGTTGCAGATCTGATCAGGAGAAGTGGGTTATTAGTTGCTTTGGTCGTGCCCGTGTGTGTGTGGTATGGCGCTGAGGGGCCCATGATGCTTGTTTTTGCTTTGGATAGTTGTAAGAGTATTTACACTTCCTTGAGGAGACCATTTGGTCTTCTTGTAATCATTTGGTGGCAAGTTGGTTACATGAGATAGTGTCCACCTTTGAAAAGAGGGAAGATTCATTCTAACAGTGATCGTTCCTGATATGGGTGTGTCTTTCTTGTTCACAGAGCCTAATCTAACTCTACTGTTTTGAGGGCTCACAGTATTTGATTTACTAACGTGAGATCCTACACAATAATTCCTTGGCACAAAGGACTCACTTTATGGCAAAGGAGACAAGGCAATTTGCTTATGACTAAGGAATCCACTGGTCCTACCGCATACAGTACAACTCAGAGGCTGTCAGCCTGATAATGTGGTGGAATGGCTCCTTGAAGCTTCAGCTGAGGTGCTAGCTTGGAGATGACTCCTCTGTGAGAAAGTGGCACTTTTCTTCAGAAGGCTGTATCCATCTTAAAGGGATGATTATTTTATGGTACGACGTCCACAGTAGTAACTTCAGGAACTAAGGGATAGAAATAGAAATATCTCCACTAGGCATCACTCCCCATGACCCCCTTGGAGACTTCGTCTTCCTATCTTTGCAGCTTTAGGATCTGTGGGTTGAGAGGTCTGTATTTCCAGGGGTGCGGGGTCCTTCCACCAAAGAACATAGCGTACCTCTAAACTTAAAGCTATAGCTGCTTCCTGGTCAATTTGGGCTCTTTCCTCTCTACAGGGGCTGGTAGGCAAGGAAGTAATTACCACACTGGCAGGGGTAATTGACCTTTGTCATTATGAAGATGTAGAACTGTTGCCACATAAAGGAGCAGAGAGAAATGGGTTTGGTATTCAGGTGACCTACTGTGGCATCTCTTAGTAGTCCCCTGCCTGATTTTAGGCAAAAATAGCAACCCCAGACTGAGAAGGGCCTCAGCCCTGTTCTCAGTGAGGGTCTGAGTTACTCCACCAGGAAAGCTAGACTAGTGGAAATGCTTAACAATGGGGAGGGGAATCTAGACTGAGTGGTAGAAGAGGGAGATGGTGAGAATCTGGTCTTGTGATCAAATGTAGCAGCAGGGGTCTCAAGTCTGTCCTGTTAACCCTCCTTTCACAACTTTCCCCAGAAATTGTGAGCAATCAGAATCCTGGAGAAGTTGTGACTGAGGTGGAGTGAACTCACTGTGACAGGCAAGCTGATCTGAGCAGTGTAAGGTGTGGACCCTAGTAAATGCTATTGTTGGCCCAACCATATCACCTTTCCCAGGTCACTGCATCCATCCTTGAGCTGCTGCCAGTGTGGCTGATATTGGCTCACAGCTGCACCTAACTCTGGAGAATTGCCTTGGGCCACTAGTTACTGCCTCTTCCAGAAATGCCTAGGAAATAGTGTCACCCGCCCCCATGCCGCAGTCATGGGCCACAGCCAATGGCTGACTGATATGGGTGTATGAAGCTCCTGCTCAAGGCGGGTCAACTCTGAGGCGCAATCAATCCTAATCAAAAGCTTCCTGTGGGATCAGGTGATGGCTAGACTCCAGTTGAAACCATTTCTTTGCTCAGCATCCTCTCCTGTACTGTTATGCTTTCCTCACATCCTGATAGCTTTCTCCTGAGAACACTCCTTAAGTAAATCACTTACACAAGAATCCTGTCTCAGGCTCTGCTTCTAAGGATCCCAACTAAGATAGTCTCTTCTTTTCTTCCAAAAAGAAAATTCCTAGAGAAGAATTCTGATTGTCCTGGTACGTAGTAAAGAATTAACCGCACCCAAAGAGATGTCTGGCCTTTGCCCTCGACTACCCAGAGGTGATCTCTAGGCACTTGGAATGTCCCGCCTGATTGGAGTATCTTTGCCTGGGTACTTTGGCCCACGCAGTATCAGTTTTGCCTCCAGAAGGGACCGGAGACTAAAGATATCAGCCCAACCTCCAACAGGAGCTGGAGACTAAAGGTCAGCCATACAGGCAGTATGTGATGGAGTCCCAGTAAAAACTGTAAAGATCATTCCCCGGCTGGCTGTGCATATCGTCATACATCATGGCTGAAAGGAGTTACACTGTCCATGACTCCATGCACAGAGGACAACCGGGAGCTCCAAAGTTGGACCCCTCCTGGACTCTGCCCTAGGCACCTCTTCCCTTGGCTGATTTTAGTCCCTGTAATAATCCATAACTGTGGACATAGCAGCTTTCAGTGTGCTCTGAGTCCTTCTAGCAAATTATCAAAACTGAGGGTGGTTTTGGAACCCCCCTGAATTTACAGTTGGTGTCATGAGTTAGGGCAGTCTTATGTGGACACTGCTCCTCCTAACTGTATGCTTGGCCAAACTCTCATGCCTGGCTTGGGGCTCATCTCCACCTCTGGAGCCATCACCAGGGCCAGGTGAGTAGAGTGCATGCTGCCAGTATATTTGACTGGAGTTGGGAGGGAGGCCAGCTGGTGGGGTAGACTGACAAAAAGATGTTTAATTTTCACCAGCATTTTCTAGGACCTGGAATCTGCCCTGCCCTGACAAAAGTCTGCTTCTTTATTCAGAATATTGCTGCTGCTGCTTCTTTTCTTTTATTCCCTTTCCTGCATCAGGGAGAGACACTTCTCTCTCATCCCTAACCTTTAACTTCCTTCTCCCTTCAGATGCCCACCGTATGCTTTTTGTTTGTCGACACAGCTGATACTATTTTGCTTGGAAATCAGTGGTACCTTAGTGTCGCAGCCTTCTTTATCTGATGTGCAAATTTACATATTACAACTCCTATACTATTTTCATCTCTGAAAATTGAGTTTCTAATTGACATTAGATGCTAATTATAAATCTTCCTTTAAAATGAAACTTCTTTGCGAATACATGTAGTATGGCATCCATAGCATCTTCTTTATTATTTTAAAGAGTCCGTGGTAATTTTCCTCTAAATTTTTATTATCCCGGCTAATAATATTACCTCAGTCCTTGGCTTTTCCTGTCATTAGGTGTTAGCTGATATCAGGTGCTTGGGAGTGCCTGGCGGGAGGCTCCACAGTAATGTTTGGGTCTGACCCAAAGGCACGAAGAAATGTAAGATGAAATCTGAATACCAGCAGATTTTAAGTATAAGTTCTGCTTTACTTAGAATTAGTGTAGGGACTGGGGTAATATATCTCTAGACCAACTAGAGGAGTAAAAAGGGAGACACTGAGAAACCAAGGCAGAGATCGAGAAGGGGAGACATTATCTAACTAGTATCTGAATGAGAAGGACCAATGAGCATTATTAGAACATCACAGTAGTGAAAGCTGTATTTTACTTTCATTTTGCTATGTATACATATATTAAAGTAAGCTTAACTATGTGTGTAAATGAAATTTTTTTTCCTTAAATTAACTGGTAATAAACTGTATTTATTTTATTCCATAATATAAGCCTATTTCTTTTCAGCTGCTTTACTGGAACCGGACTCAATTCAGCTCCTTATTAGCTGAGTGGTTGGGGTCCATTTACTGTACCTCTCTGAGCCTTAGTTTCCCCATCTGTAAAATAGCGATCAAGTTTAACTACCTTGTAGGTTGTTGAGAGCATTTTAGATGATTTATGAAAAGCCAAGGCCCAATAGAGGTGCTCTGGAAATGTAGCTATGACAATTAGCTCTCATAACATTTGGGGTTTAAAAAACTAACTCACCAGGTACCCTTAAGGAGACACCACTCTGATGTCCTAACTGAGTGTACGAGTTAATCAGCACCCTTTTTTGAATGTATCAAGTATAAACCATTCTTTTTTTGGGTATTCCATTCTTTCTACATCATAAATAACTTCTTGAGGACTGGGCATTTATCAGTTTCTTCCTTTGCTGGCCTTGTTCTTTTGAAGGCAGTGGCACCGTCAACCTGACATTCAGCCTCTCCAGGTTCCTGAGCCTCTTGCAGCCATTGCTTTTATCTTTGTACCTAACAGGTGGTGTTTCATCAGATTCAACCAGAGCCCTTGGGGTATGGAGTGATCCTTACTGCTTTAAGCAGTTTTGTGTTTTTCTTTGGGGTGCCTGGGGAGAGCCCTGACTTCTCCCTTGCCCCAACGCCACAGCCTCTGCGCATTCCTCTGTGTTATCCCAGGCCATTTGACTGATTTCTGCCTCAGTTAACGGTGCAGAATCCAAGCTCCCCTTTGGAACAGGAGCCTGAACCAAATCCATGTGAATGGGACCCTAACAGCCTGCCCTTGAGGGGCTGAATCGTGTGCTCCATAGACCCAAGGCTTTGTTAGACTTCTGAAATCCCAAACTGCTGCCTCTCCTGACTTCATTATTATCTACCCTCCATACCGTTGCCCACTGGAATGGACCAAATTTCAATGCCAGTCTGATTAGTGGTGAGTTCGCCATTTGAACACTAGCTTGTACATGGATCTCTTCCTCCTCCTGTCCAATCCGGGATTCAGGCCTGAGTATACCTCAGGGTCAAGCTCACACAAGCGTTAGCATTGCTCAATGCACTCAGGTATTATATCTTTTTAAAACTTTACATAAATTATATTCCATATAACACCTTGTAGAACTACCTGCTCTCCACTGTATAACATGTGCTTCTTTGAAAATCTCCTAATTATCTAATTTTGTGACAGTCATTCTAGTTTGTTACTGACTTTCAAATTCCATTTTGTTTTAGAGCCCTAGGAAAATTGCACACGTTGCTTTAATTAGTATCAATTTGGTTGTCAAATTTTCAAGATAAAACCATTGTGTTGCAGCATTATTTAAAGCTAGGGCGTTAAAATTAGCTGGGGATTTTTCAAGAATCACTCATGATGACCCAATTTTAAAGTCATTTTAAATGTAACATTAAAAAGAATTATTAATAAGTCTGTATTCTACCTTTGGGCTACAATATCTTAAAGTTATATAAAAAGCTAATTGCTAGCCAAAGGTATCACTTTTCACTGCGTAAAATATAGTGTCAACTCAATTGTCTGCATCAGGAGAAGCAGAGGTTGAGTAATGCAAAAGTAATTTAGATTTGTCTTTGGGATGCTTTACCCTTAAATTTGAATATGGGTGAGTCTGATGTCTAGGGAATTCATGTCAAAATAACGAAGCTATACTATAAGGTCTCAAATCTGGAAGCTGATGAGTTCAATTATTCTACCTTTTTCTTTTCAGTTACTCCCACAGATTAAAAAAAGCAAGTTAAGCTGAGCTCTATTCCTCTTTGGATCTTAGAATATTGAACACAGATGTTAAACCATGGGTCTGGGAAGAATTCAGTAGCAGATTAGAAGCTGCTGAAATAAGGATTTTGAGATCCCTATTGGGTTATGTGATTAGGCTTTAAAAAAATAAAAGAAAGAAATGGAGAAAATAAAAATGGAAGATAGATTATATCATAGAAAAAACATTTAGAGAAAATACTACAGAAATTCTGTAAAGAGAACAGGGAATGACATCTGGCCAAGCATTATGCTGGCTTAGAATACACCTATTAAACTCTGCATATTGCATGCCATGGGGGTAGAGGTAAATTGGAGAAGGAAATAAAATAATAAGCTAATGAGGTAAAAACTACTGTCTTCAAAAATTCTTGTGTCCTGGTATGTAAGAAATACGTATATACATATTTTAAAACAAAGACTCTATTGCATCATTTGAATAATTTTTTTACCCTATCCATCTTTTATTTATTACCCAAAAGCAACACACTCGAAAATAGATGCCTTGAAATTGAAAATATATAGAATTTGACGGTAACAGCAAATGTTTTTCCTAATGATAAGTACTTAACTCTCTCCCTACCTGCCTTAGTTTTCCACAGAATTTCTAAATCGAAAGACAGCATGCTTTGCTTCTCTTTTCCAACTAGACTGCACATACTCTAAGGCCAATTACTGTGTCATAGTTCTTTATATCCATTATAGGCTCTAGGAAAACACTTTGCACATAGTGGGTGCTTATTTTTTGAATGAATGAAGGCATGAATACTGAACACATGAATATCTCTGGTTAGATCTGTATGCCCAAAATAACAAGAACACAACAGATCTGATCATTTTAGCCATCTGAATGCTCCACCAAATTGCCCCTGCCATGTCGATTGTGTGATCTGCAAGGAACAACTAATGCCATCGTAATTTATTCCACTTATATTCCACCTTGTTTACAAAAAAGTATTTAGAGATGGCACCAAAATTGCTCTATGGACTGTGCCACCCTGTTTATTTGTTTTTTTTTTTTTTTGCTGAGGAAGATTTTCCCTGAGCTAACACCTGTGCCAATCTTCCTCTATTTTGTATGTGGGTCACCGCCACAGTGTGGTTGCCAATGTGTGGTGTAGGTCTATGCCCAAGACTCAAACCCAGGCCACTCAAGTAGAGCATACTAAATTTAGCCACTAGGCAACAGGGCCAGCCCCTGATTTTTGTTTTTTATCTTAATTACTATTTCAACATGCTGGGCCACATATGTTTCGTTTTTCTTTCATAGTGGCTCATGTTTTGGTAAAAGTTTCTTTGCCTCTGCAGATACACTGATCTCACTTAACTAAGTCACACTATCTTTGTTGTAAAAATATAAGACACAGGGATAGTCCTTAATATTTCCAACTATATTTATTTTAATGAAGTGGATTTATTTAATGGTGTGTGGTTAGCTGAGCTCTCAAAAGATGACTCTGTTTTTGTTTTTTTTCCCATTTCTCAATAATCATATAGATGACCTTACAGGAAAAGTAATATTTAGCAATAACAGCTAACATTCATTCAGTACTTACTATTTTCCTGGCACTGTGCTTGGCTCTTTAAATGCCTTATCTTATTCATTTTTTTATTTAAAGTTTTAAATATATACACCTATAATTTTCGGTAAATTTATGAGAAGATTATACCATACACGGCGAGAAGAGCATGTGGGTGTCGGTGCTTCCCCTTCACCTCAAGGCAACGGAGAGGAACTTAGGGAAACCACCTAAAAAGCTTAATATTGTTCGCCGCAGTTTGGGGGAGACAGAAGACTGGTGTCAGAATTATACCCAAAATATCTGAAAGATGAGAGCTTGGAGGAAGTGGCCAATGGTTGTAGTTTGGGAAGCAGCTGAACTTTTAGAGTCTGTCACAGCAAAAGAGTTGTGATGTTACACAAGGACCAGATGGGTGGATAATTTCAGAGAAAGCCAGTCTGGGATTGTCTTAGTTCCTGCCCAAGAGGAAGCCTCAGTATAAGGCTGAAAAACCCCCAGATTCCTCAGGGTGTGGAAAAAATCACAAATGACTAGTTGGCATTGAGATGGATTTGAGATACCCAGAGGTGGTAGGTTCTCATCACGAGAAAAAATCGTAACCATGTGAGGTGATGGATGTTAACTAAACTTATTGTGGTGATCATTTAGCAATACATACAGATGTTAAATCATTAGGTTATACATCTCAAGCTAATGCAATGTTATACGTCAATTATATCTCAGTAGAACAGGAAAAAATATATAGTTTCCTGGCAGGAAAATTACTAGATTAGCCGTGAGTATAAGCAGTGAGATACCTGCCCCAGCTCTACAAGAAATCAAGCCGGCAGCCAAATGAAACTCAGAGAGGGGGATATAAAAAGCTGTTAATTGAATTAAGGTGCCTCCAGATCACAAACCATTTGTCTCTTGTCTCTACTTTTATTCTCCACCCTTCTTCCAAGTTTATTGTCTGGAATGGCGTCTGGTGAGAGAATCTGCATCCGTTTCCTAATTTTGGATTCCTCATTGTTTGTCATAGGTTCTCTCCCCAGCGCAACAATCTGGACAGCTGTTTCTGATTTCCCTCACTGACAATGCTCAGGCAGTCCCACCTGACTGCTGCCAGGGCTGAAGGAGTAAAAATTCTTAAACCCTGGGCAGGAAATAGCCTCAGCTCTATTATCTGAATTTAGGCTGATGGGAATGAAACCAACCAATAGTTATTAAATGTCTACTGTATACCAGACATTTAAAAAATAACAGCTTTATTGAGATATAAATCACATACCATAAAATTCACCCTGCTAAAGTGTACGACTCAATGGTTTTCACTGCATTTGTAGAGTTGTGCAATCATCACCATTATCTAATTTTAAAACATTTTCATCACAACAAAAAGAAACGTCATACTCAATAGCATACTTTCCCCATTCTCCCCTCCTCCAGGCCCTGGGAAACCACTCATCTATTTTCTGTCCCTATGGATTTGCCTATTCTGGACATTTTATATAAATGCAATACATAGCCTTTTGTGTCTGGCTTGTTTAACTTAGCCAAAAGTTTCCAATGTTCATGAATGTTGCAGTGTATATCAGTACTTCATTTACTTTTATAGCCTGTAACTATTCCATTGTAGTAATATATCACATTTTGGTTATCGATTCATTAGTTGATGGGCAATTGGGTTGTCTCTACTATTTAGCTATTATGAATAATGCTACTATGAACATTTGTGTACAAGTTTTTCCATGGACGTAAGGTTTCAGTTCTCTTCAGTATGTATCTAGGAATGAAAATACTGGGCCATATGGTAACTCCATGTTTAACTTTTGAGGAACTGCCAAACTGTTTTCCAAAGTGGCTTCACCATTTTACATTTTACCAGCAGTGGATGAGGCTTCCAATTTCTTCATATCCTTGCCAATACTTGTTATTGTTCATCTTTTTGATTATACCCATTCTAGTGGGTATGAAATGGTATCTTATTGTGGTTTTGATTTGCATTTGCTGATGACTAATGATTTTGAGCATCTTTTCAGGTTCTTATTGACCATTTGTTCATCTTCTTTGGAGAAATGTCCATTCAAATCCTTTGCCCATTCTTTAATTGGGTTATTTTTCTTTTTATTGTTGAGTTGTAAGAGTTTTTAATATATTCCAGATACTAGGCCTTTATGAAATTCATGATTTGCAAATATTTTCTCCCATTCTGTGAGTTGTCTTTTCACTTTCTTGATGGTATCTTTTGAGACACAAAAGTTTAATTTTTGTAATGCCCAGTTTATCTATTTTTGTTGTTGTTGCTTATGCTTTTGGTTTCATAACTAAGAAACCATTGCCTAATCCAAGGTCATGAAGACTTACCTCTATGATTTCTTCTAACAGTTTTATAGTTTTAGCTCTTACCTTTAAGTCTATGATCCATTTTGAATTAGTTTTTGTATATGGTGTGAGGGAGGGATACAACTTTATTCTTAGCACATGGATATCCAGTGAGCCTGGCACCATTTGTTGAAATGATTATACTTTCCCCATTTACAAGGGTATATTGCACCCTTGTAAAATTCATTTGACTGGAGTGATGTCAGCATCATGGCAGAGCAAGCTCTTCCCTTAGTCTCTCCCCACTAAGATACAATGAAAAGGACATTCATTAACCAACAGAGGACATTCACAGAACACAATAGACATCTGAAAGATCTACACAGTCATATATCTGAAGGTGGGAGTGCTGGACCCCCCCAGGAGGCAGTGGAAGGAGGTAAGGAGATCTCCTCTTCCTCCCCAAATGGCAGTGATCTAGGGCATGGGATCTTGCTGGCAGCCAGCTAACAATACTGAGAGGAGAAGGGGAAAAAAGACAGCCCTCCATGGGAACGCTTGCACTCTTGGAGTTGCCTCCCAGCCTGTGGGAACACTCCACACTGAGGCAGATAAGCAATCGTGGGGCACCCGACACCAAGCCGAACAGCCCAAGCCGGTAGACAGTGAGTGTAGAGTGGGGGCATTTGGGATTGTGCATATGAAAGAAAGTGCCTTTCCCCCTCACCCCTCGCCTGGTGCACCAGCTCAGCCAGTCAACCAGAAACAGGGGATCTCCACCAGAGCACCTGTGCATACGTGTGTAAAGCAGCAGTGGCTAGTGGGCAAATGCAGATGGGCTCTGTTGGGAGAGCTTCCAAAGGACAGGCACATCTGCCAGGGGTCATGGAGGGCTCAGAAGACACAGTTCCCACCCGCCCCCCGAGTGGTGGCAGGTGGAATCTGCAACCAGATACTAACAGTATGCCATGGCACAAATGCACCCCATCAAATAGCATGAAGAAGTGTATTAACACTCCAGACCAGAAGGAAAATGACAAGTACCCAGAAATCAATCCTGAAGTCACAGAAATTAACAATCTAAATGACACAGAATTCAAAATAGCAACCATAAAGAAACTCAACAAGTTACAAGAAAACTCAGACAGTTTAATGATCTTAGGTATAAAAATTAATTAACAGAGGGAATACTTCACAGAAGAGATTGAAACTATAAAAGAAAAAAACCAATCAGAAATGTCAGAGAAGAAAAACACAATGAATGAGATAAAGGAAAATCTGGAGTCCTTAAAAAATAGAGCTGATATTATGGAGGATGAATCAGTAATTTAGAGGATGGAAATATAGAAGTGCTGCAGATGGAGGAGGAGAGAGAACTAAGACTAAAAAGAAATGAAGAAATTCTCTGAGAAATATCTGACTCAATTAGGAAATGCAACATAAGGATTATAGGTATTTCAGAGGGAGAACTGAGGGAGAAAGGAGCAGAGAGCTTGTCCAAAGAAATAATAGCTGAGAACTTCCCAAACCTGGGGAAGGAGCAGGAATTACACGTAAACAAAGCTAATAGAACTTCTAATTACACCAATGTAAAAAGGCCTTCCCAAGGCATATATTAGTAAAACTGGAAAAGTCAATGACAAAGAAAAAATATTAAGGGCAGCAAGGCAGAAGAAAATAACGTACAAAGGAACCTCTAGCAGGCTTTCAGCAGATTTCTCAGCAGAAAACTTACAGGCTGGGAGAGAGTGGAATGATATATTCAAAATTCTGAAAGACAAAACCTTTCAGCCAAGAATATTCTATTAGGTGAAACTATCCTTCAGATATGATGGAGAAATAAAAACTTTCCCACATAAGCAAAAGCTGAGGGAGTTCACCACCACAAGAACCCCCCCACACACACACCCAACACATACAAGCACACAAAAGAAATAATCAAGATGACTTTCATACCTGAAAAAAAAGAGAAAGAGTTTGCAAAGCCTTAAGCAAGGAGATAAATAGACAAACAAAATCAGAATATTGCAGCTCTCTATCAGAACAGGTTAGAAAACACTTATAACATTAAAGATAAAGAGAAGGAAAGAATCAAAGATAACTATAATCACTTCATGTTAATACAAACACACAACACAAAACAGAATAAGTTGTGACAACAATAACTTAGACAAGAAATAGGAAAGAGATAGAATCTGCTTAGACTAAGGAAATAAGAGACTATCAGATAATGGACTATCTCATATACGAGATCTTTTATACAAACTTCATGGTAACGACTAAAGAAAAAATCAGAACAGAGACATAAATGATAAATAGGGAAACTGAGAAAACAATTGTAGAGAAACACCACACTGAACTGGCAGTCAGAAATTCATGGGATGAAAAACAGGGAAATAGAGAGCAAGGGGAAAACAAGTGATAAAATGGCAGTATTAAGCCCTCATAGATCAATAATCACTATAAGCATAAATGGATTTAATTCTCCAATCAAAAGACAAAGAGTGGCGCAATGGATTAAAAAACAAGATCCAAAAATATGCTGCCTCCAGGAAATAAATCTCAGCTCTAAAGACAAACACAGGCTCAGAGTGATGGGATGGAAGATAATACTCCAAGCAAGTGGCAAACAAAGGAAAGCATGTGTTGCCATAGTTATAACAGACAATGTAGTCTTCAAGATTAAAAAAAAGACAATGAGAGACAAAGAGGGGGAGTACATAATGATAAAAAGGACACTCCACCAAGAGGATATAACACTTATAAATATGTATGCACCTAACACAGGAGCACCAAAGTACACAAAGCAACTATTAACAGACCTAAAAGGAGATATTAACAGCAAAACAATAAGAGTAGGGGTCCTTACACCCCACTTAAATCAATGCATAGATCTTCCAGACACAAAGTCAACAAGGAAATAGTGGAATTAAATGAAAAACTAGACCAGATGGGCTTGATAGATATGTATAGAACACTCCATCCAAAATCAGCAGGATACACGTTCTCAAGTGTTCATGGAATGTTCTCAAAGATAGACCATATTTTGGGAAAAAGGCAAGCCTCAATAAATTTAAGAAGGTTGAAATCACATCAAGCATCATTTCTGACCATAAGCTATGAAACTAGAACTCAACCACAAGAAAAAGGCTGGGAAAGTGACAAATATGTGGAGTTGAAACAACATGCTACTGAACAACCAATGGATAAATGAAGAAATTAAAGAAGAAACCGAAAAATATCTGGAGACAAATGAAAATGAAAATATACCATACCGACTCATATGGGATGCAGCAAAAGCAGTCCTAAGAGGGAAATTCATAGCAATACAGGCCCACCTTAACAAACAAGAAAAATCTCAAATACGTAATCTTAAACTACACCTAAAAAAACTAAAAAAAGAACAAGAAGAGCCCAAAGTCAGCTGAAGGAGAGAAATAAAAATTAGAGCAGAAATAAATGAAATTGAAATTAAAAAAAGAGTAGAAAGGATCAATGAAACTGAGAGCTGGTTCTTTGAGAAGATAAACAAAATTGACAAGCCTTTAGCCTGACTCACTAAGAAAAAAAGAAAGAAGGCTCAAAAAAAATTATAAATGGAAGAGGATAAATTACAATGGACACTGCAGAAATACAAAGAATTATAAGAGAATACTATGAAAAACTATATGCCAACTAATTGGACAATCTAGAAGAAATAGATAAATTCTTAGACTCATACAACCTTCCAAAAATGAATCAAGAAGAGATAGAGAATCTGAATAGACCAATCACAAGTAAAGAGATTGAAACAGTAATCTAAAGCCTCTCAAAAAATAAAAGTCGAGGACCAAAAGGCTTCTCAGGAGAATTCTAGCAAACATTCATAGAAGACTTAATACCTATCCTTCTTGAACTATTCAAAAAATTGAAGAAAATGGAACACTTCCTAACTCATTCTAGAAGGCCAACATCATGCTGATACCAAAGCCAGACAAGGACAACACAAATAAGGAAAATTACAGTCCAATATCACTGATGAACATAGAAGCAAAATCCTGAACAAAATATTGCCCGACCAAATAAAGCTATACATTAAAAGGATCATACACCATGATCAACTGGGATTTATACCGGGCACACCGGGGTGGTTCAACATCCGCAAATCAATCAATGTGACAGACCACATTGACAAAATGAGGAATAAAAACCACATGATCTTCTCAATAGACGCAGAGAAAGTATTTGACAAGATCCAACATCCATTGACGATAAAAACTCTCAAAAAAATGGGTATAGAAGGAAATTATCTCAACATGATAAAGGCCATATACAACAAACCCACAGCCAAGATCATACTTAATGGGGGAATACTGAAAGCCATCCATCTGAGAACAGGAACAAGACAAGGGTGCCCACTGGCACTCTTACTCAACATAGTACTGGAGGTTTTGGACAGAGCAATCAGGCAAGAAAAAGAATGAAAAGGTATCCACATTGGCAAGGAAGAAGTGAAACTCTCATTTTTTGCAGACATGATTCTACATATAGAAAACCCTAAAGAATCCATTGGAAAACTATTAGAAATAATCAACACCTACAGCAAAGTTGCAGGCTACAAAATCAACTTATGAAAATCAGTTGCATTTCTATACTCTAACAATGAACTAACAGAAAAAGAAGTCAAGAATGCAATCCCATTTACAATCTCAACAAAAAGAACAAAATATCTAGGAATAAATTAAACCAAGGAAGTGAAAGACCTATACGATGAAAACTGTAAGACAATATTGAAAGAAATCAATGATGACATCGAGAAATGGGATGATATTCCATGCACATGGATTGGAAGAATAAACATAGTTAAAATGTCCATTCTACCTGAAGTAATCTACAGATTCAACGCAATCCCAATCAGAATCACTATGACATTCATCACAGAAATAGAAAGAATCCATTCATTTGGGGCAACAAAAGACCCCAAATGACTAACAGAATCCTGAGAAAAAAGAGCTGGAGGCATCACAATCCCTGACTTCAAAATATACTGCAACGCTATAGTAATCAAAACAGCATGCTACTGGTACAAAAACAGACACACAGATCAATGGAATAGAATTGAAAGCCCAGAAATAAAACCACACATCTATGGACAGCTAACCTTTGACAAAGGAGCTAAGAAAATTCAGTGGAGAAAAGAAATTCTCTTCAATAAATGGTGTTGGGAAAACTGGACAGCCCCCACCCAAAAGAATGAAAGTAGATAATTTTCTTTTGCTATACACAAAAATTAACTGAAAATAGATTAAAGACTTGAAGGTAAGACGTGAAACCATAAAATTCCTGGAAGAAAATATAGGTAGTACACTTTCTGACCTTGGCCTTGGAAGGATATTTTTGAATACCATATCCACTCAGGCAAGGGAAACAAAAGAAAAAATGAACAGACATGACTTCATCAGACTAAAGAGCTTCTGCAAGGCAAAGGAAACCATGAACATAACGAAAAGACAACCCAGCAACTGGGAGAAAATCATATATTCTACAAGGGGTTAATCTCCAAAATATGTAAAGAACTCACATACCTTAACAACAAAAAAACAAACAACCCAATCAAATAATGGGAAGAGGATATGAACAGACATTTTTCCAAAGATATACAGATGGCCAACAGGCAAATGAAATATGTTTAACATCACTTGTCATCAGAGAAAGGCAAATAAAACTACACTGAGATATCACCTTACACCTGTTAGAATGGCTATAATTACCAAGACAAAATAACAAATGTTGGAGAGGATGTGGAGAAAAGGGAACCCTTGTATGCTGCTGATGGGAATGCAAACTGGTGCAGTCATTAGTGAAAACAGTATGGAGATTTCTCAAAAAATTAAAAATAGAAATACTATACGACCCAGCTATCCCACTACTGAATATTTATCCAAAGAACTTGAAATCAACAATTCAAAGAGACTTATCCACCCCTATGTTCATTGCAGCATTAATCACAATAGACAAGACCTGGAAGGAACCCAAGTGTCCATTAACTGATGAGTGGATAAAGAAGATGTGGTATATATATAATATGGAATACTACTCAGCTGTATAAAAAAAAGGACAAATTCTTCCCATATGCAACAACACAGATGGACCTTGAGGGTATTATGTTAAGTGAAACAAGCCAGAGGAGAAAGACAAACACTACATTATTTCACTCATAAGTGGAAGATAAACACACACATGGACAAAGAGAACAGAGCAGTGGTTGCCAGAGGGGAAGGAGGCTGGGGGGTGGGCATAAGGGGTAAAGGGGCACATATATGGTGACTGAAAAATAATAATGTACAACTGAAATATCACACTGTTATAAACTATTATGACCCCAATAAAATAATAAAAAAATCAATTCAGCATAAATAGACAGGTTTTTCCGGACTCTTAAATGTATGCCATGGATCTATATGTCTATCCTTATGCCACTACTACGTTGTCTTGATTAGTTAGCTTTTTAGCAAGTTTTGAAATTGAGGAGTGTGAGTTCTTCAACTTTATTCTTTTTCAAGATTGTTTTACCATTCAGGATTCCTTGTATTTCCATATGAATTTTAGGATCAGTTTGCCAATTTCTGTAAAAACAAAAAACTAGCCAGGATTTTGATAGCAATTGTGTTGAATTTGTAGATTATTTTGGGGAGTATTGACATCTTAACAATATTAAGTCTTCTGATCCATGAATGTGGGATGTCTCTCCATTTATTTAGATATTCTTTAATTTCTTTCAACATTGTTTTGTAGTTTTGATTGTCCAAATCTTGCTCTTTTGTTAAATTTATTCCTATTTTATCCTTTGTTGCAATTGTAAATGGAATTGTTTTCTTAATTTCAGTTTCAGGTTGTTTATTGCTAGTGTATAAAAATATATATAATTGATTTTTCTATACTGATCTTGTGTTCTACAACTTTGAACATTCTTTTCTTAGTTCTGATGGTATATTGTGCGTATTCCGTAGAATTTTCTGTATAGAAGATCATGACTTCTGAAAATAGAGATGGTTTTATTTCTTCTTTTCCAATCCGAGTGCCCTTTATTTCTTTTTCTTGACTACTTGCCCTGGCTAGAACCTACAGTACAATGTTGAAGTAAAGTGGTCAGAGCAGACATCATATTCTCATTTCTGTTAGGAGAAAAGCCTTCAGTCTGTCACCATTAAGTATGATGTCAGCTGTGGGTTTTTAAGGGACAGCCTTTATCAAGTTGAAGAAATTCCCTTCTATTCCTAATTTATTGGGTGGTTTTATTAAGAAAAGATGTTGGAATTCTTCAAATTTGTTTCTGTGTCTATTGAGATGACCATGTGTTTTTTTTAATTCTATTAATATTACATTAATTAATTTTCAGATGTGAATCTGACTTTGCACTCCTAGGACAAATCCTACTTACTCATGGTGAATAATCCTTTTAATAAATTTGATTTGCTAGTACTTTGGTGAGGATTTTAGCGTCCATATTCATAAAAAATATTGGTCTAAAGTTTTCTTCTCTTGTGCCTTTGTCTGATTTTGATATAAGGATAATACTGGCCTCAGAATGAGTTGGGAAGTGTCCTCTCCTTTTCTATTTTTTATGGAAGAGTTTGAAAAGGATTGATGTTAATCCTTCTATAAAGGTTGAATAGAGGATCATATACCATGATCAAGTGGAATTTATTCTAGGGATGCAAGAATGGTTCAACATCCACAAATTAATCAATGTTATACACTACAGTAACAAAATGAAGAATAAAAATCATATGGTCATCTCAACAGATCCAGAGAGAGCATTTGACAAGATATAGCATCCATTTATGATAAAGACTCTGAATAAAATAGATATAGAAAGAACACACCTCAATGTAATAAAGGCTATATACGATAAACCTACAGTTAACCTCATTGTCAACAGTGAAAAACTGAAAGCTATTCCTCTAAGAACAGGAACAAGACAAGGGTGCCCACTTTTGCCATTCTTATTTAACATAGCATTAGAGGTCCTAGCCAGAGCAATTAGGCAAGAAAAAGAAATAAAAGAGATCCAAATTGGAAAAGAAGAAGTAAAACTCTCACTATTTGCAGATGACATGATTTTACATAGAGAATCTACCCAAAAAACTATTAGAAATAACAAACAAATACAGTAAAGTTGCAGGACACAAAATCAACATATATAAATCAGTTGTGTTTCTATGCACTAACAATAAAATAGCAGAAAGAGAAATCAAAAATACAATCCCACTTACAATCACAACAAAAAGAATAAAATACCTAGGAAAAAATTTAACCAAAGAGGTAAAAGACCCGTACACTGAAGACTGTAAAACATTGGTGAAAGAAATTGAAGAAGACGCAAAGAAATAGAAAGATATTCTGTGCTCATGGATTGGAAGAATTAACATAGTTAAAATGTCCATACTTCCTAAAGCAATCTACAGATTCAATGTAACCCATATCAAAGTCTCAAAGGCATTTTTCACAGAAATAGAACAAATAACCCTAAAATTTATGGGGAACAACAAAAGACCCCGAATAGCCAAAGGAATCCTGAGAAAAAAGAACAAAGCTGGAGGTATCACACTCCCTGCTTTCACAATATGCTACAAAACTATAGTAATCAAAGTGGCATGGTGCTGGCGCAAAAACAGACATGAATCAATGTAACAGAATTGAGAGCCAAGAAATAAACCAATGCACGAACAAATATTTGACAAAGGAGCCGACAACACTCAACGGGGAAAGGATAGTCTCTTCAATAAATGGTGTTGGGAAAACTGGACAGCCATGTGCAAAAGAGTGAAGGTACCATACACAGAAATTAACTCAAAATGGATTAAAGACTTGAATGGAAGACCTGAAACCATAAAATCCTAGAAGAAAACGTGGGCAGTATGGCCTTTGACATCTGATCTTAGCGGTATCTTCTTGAATATCACGTCTCCCCAGGCAAGGGAAACAATCAAAATAAACAAATGGGACTACATGACACTAAAAGGCTTCTGCACAGCAAAGGGAACCACCAACAAAACAAAAAGACAGAAACTTTTTAGTTTGATTTAGTCCCATTTGTTCATTTTTTCTTTTGCACAGCAAAGGAAACCATCAACAAAACGAAAAGACAACCTAACAATTGGGAGAAGATATTTGCAAACCACATATCAGATAAGGGGTTAATATCCAAAATATACAAAGAACACATACAGCTCAACAACAAAAAAACCAACAATCCAATTAGAAAATGGGCAAAAGATCTGAACAGAGATTTCTCCAAAGAAGAAATACAGATGGCCAACAGGCATATGAAAAGATGCTCAACATCATTAGCTATCAGGGAAATGCAAATCAAAACTACAATGAGGCACCTCACTCCGGTCAGAATGGCTATAATTAACAAGACAGGAAACAACAAATATTAGAGAGGGTGTGGAGAGAAGGGAACACTTGTTCACTGCTGGTGACAGTGCAAACTGGTGCAGCCACTATGGAAAGCAGTTTGGAGTATCCTCAGAAAATGAAGGCTAGATCTACCATATGATCCAGCTATTCCACTGCTGGGTATTTATCCAAAGAACTTGAAAGCACAAAGGCATAAAGATACTTGCACCCCTATGTTCATTGCAGCATTATACACAATAGCCAAGACTTGGAAGCAACATAGGTGCCCATCAAGGGATGAATGGATAAAGAAGATGTGGTATTTATACATGATGGACTACTACTCAGCCATAAGAAATGACGAAATCCAGCCATTTGTGACAACATGGATGGAACTTGAGGGTATTCTGCTGAGTGAAATAAGTCAGAGGGAGAAAGTCAAATACCATATGATCTCACTCATAAGTAGAAGATAAAAACGACAAAAAAAAAAAAACACATAGCATTGGAGATCGGACTGGTGGTTACCATTGGGGAAGGGGGGGGGAGGGCAAAAGGGGTGATTAGGGTCACATGTGAGGGGATGCACTATAATTAGTGTTCGGGTGGTGAACATGATGTAATGTATCCAGAATTTGAAATATGATGTACATCCGGAAAAAAAATTAATAAATAAATAAATTAAAAAATTTTTTAAAAATTAAAAGAATTAAAAAAAACCAAAAAAAAACAAAAAGACAGCCTAACAATTGGGAGAAGTTATTTGCAAATCATATATCTGATAAGGGGTTAATATCCAAAATGTATAGAGAACTCATACAACTCAACAACAAACAAATAATCCAATTAAAAAATGGACAAAGGATCTGAATAGACACTTTCCAAAGAAGATATACAGATGTCCAACAGGCACATGAAAAGATGTTGACTGTCACTAATTATTAGGGAAATACAAATCAAAACTACAATGAGATATCAAGTCATTGGAATAGCCATTACTAAAAAGACAAGAAATTAGTGTTGGAGAGGATGTGGAGAAAAGGGTACCCTCATGCACTGCTGGTGGGAATGCAAACTGGTGCAGCCACTAGGGAAAACAGTTTGGAGATTCCTCAAAAAATTAAGGATAGAAATACCATATGATCCAGCTATTCCATTTCTGGGTATTTATCCAAAGAACATGAAAGCACTAATTTGAAAAAGTGTATGCACCCCTATGTTCATTGGAGCCTCATTCACAATAGCCAAGACTTGAAAACAACCTAAGTGCCCATCAACGGGTGAATGGATAAAGAAGATACAGTATATACAGACAATCGAATACTACTACATCATAAAAATGATGAAATCTTGCCATTTTCAACAACATGGATGGAACTTGAGGGTATTATGCTAAGCGAAATAAGTCAGCTGGAGAAAGCTAAATACAGTATGATTCACTCGTGTGGAAGATAAACAACAACAAACAAACACATAGATATAGAGATTATTAATCTAATCTCTAATTATTAATTATGGTGATGGATGGTAATTAGTCTTTGGGAGGTGAACAAGATGTAGTCTTCACAGAAACTGAAATATAATGATGTACCCCTGAAATTTATATAATGTTATAAGCCAATGTTACCGCAATAAAAACAAAAGCAAACAAACAAATAAATAAAAACTGTGCTAAAAAAAAAGTTGAGTAGAATTCATGGGTGAAGCCCCTGGGCCTGGATGTTGTTGTTGTTTTTTCCTAATTCAATATCTTTGCATATTATGGTTTTACTCAGATGTTCTGTTTCTTCTTGAGTCAGTTTTGGTAGTTTGTCTTTGTAGGAATATGTTCATTCCATCTAAGGTATCGAATTTGTTGGCTAACAAGTGTTCATTCTCTTATAGTCCTTTTAATTTTTGTAAGATAGTAGATATCCCCTCTTTATTCCTAATATTAATAATTTGAGTCTTCTCTCTTGTGTCAGTCTAGCTAAAGGATTTTCAATTTTGTTGATCTTTTCAAAGAACTAACTTCTCCTTTTATTGATTTTCTTTATTTTTCTTTTTTCACTTTATTTCCACTCTAGTCTTTATTTTCTTCTTTCTGCTTGTTTTGGATTTAGTTTACTCTTCTTTTTTTATTTTATTAAGGTGAAAGTTTAGGCTATTGATTTGAGATCTTTCTTCTCTTTTAATACAGATGCTTACAGCTATAAATTTCCCTCTAAGCACATACTTAGCAGTGTTCCATCAGTTTTAGTATGTTGGGTTTTCATTCATCTTAAAGTATTTTCTAATTTTCTTTGTGATTTGTTTTTTAACCAGTTGGTTATTTAGGAGTGTGTTGTTCAATATCTACATATCTGAGAATTTTCCAAATTTCCTCCTGTTATTGATTTCTAATTTTATTCATTGTTGTTGGAGAAAATACTTTGTATGATTCCAATCCTTTTAAATTTATTGAGGCTTCTTTTATGGCCTAACGTATGCTCCTTCCTTGAAAATATTCCATATGCACTTGAGAAGAATGTGTACTCTGCTGTTTTTTTTCTCATAGTTACCGTGCATGTACATGTGTGTGTGTGTGTGTGTGTGTGTGTGTGTGTGTGTGTGTGTGTGTGTGGTGAGAACACTTAATATCTACTCTCTTAGCAGATTTCAGTTATACTATACGGTATTATTAACTATAGTCACCATAGTGTACATTGGATCCCCAGAACTTATTTATCTTATAACAGAAAACTTATACCCTTTGGCCAACATCTTTACATTTCCTCCACACCCTAGCCCATAGCAACCACTGATTTACTCTCTGGTTCTGTGAATTCAACTTTTTTAGATTCCACACATAAGTGAGATCATACAGTATTTATCTTTTTCTGTCTGGCTTATTTCATTTAGTATAATGTCCTCCAGGTTCATCCATGTTGTTGCAAATGGCATGACTTCCTTCTTTTTTATGGCTGAATAATATTCCATTGTGTGTATATTTATCACATTTTCTTTATCCATTCATCTGTTGACGAACACTTAGGTTGTTTCCATGTCTTGGCTATTGTGAATAATGCTACAATTAACATGGGAGTAAAAATAAAGGTTCTGACTGATTCTGTTTCTGGTGAGAGCTCTCTTCCAGGCTTACAGATGGCTACCTTCTCACTATGTCCACACATGGCCTTTCTTCTCTGCACAGAGAGAAGTGAGCTCTCTGGTCTCTCTTACTATAAGGATACTAATCCTATCAGATCTTGGCCCTACTCTTATGACCTTATGTGACCTTAATTACCTTCTTATAGGCCCTATCTCCAAATACAGTTACACTGGGGGAGAGGGCTTCAACATATTTTGGGAGCACACAAACATTAAATCCACAACAACCGCTAACATTTAACATGATGGCTCGTACATAGCCCTTGAATAAAACAAAGAAAGACCACATTGAAAATATGTGCCTTTCAAAAAAAACCCATAAAATTGATGACTGGCCTGGCAATTTGTTGGCATCCGGATAAATATTATTTTCCTCACAGTAAAGAGTGAAAGGAAGAAAGAATTCATTCACAATGAGAGCTACAATTCTCATGCTTAGGGAAAAACACCTTTGGGTACTGCTGTTTTGTGAGGTAGGGTCCCAGTCTGAACACGGCTGAAGGACACATAGATCTATTTGCTTGGAGAGAGAACAGTGCTTCAGGGTCAGAGTGAAGGAGAAACTCAGAGAAGAGCAAAATACCTGACATTCAGTTTGCTGTTGTGTTGGGTTTCTTCTCTTTATCCCTCTTCTCCACCCTTCCCTACCCTGTTTTTATCCCCAGAAGGCTAACTAAATGGACTGCATCACTAGGGTTCCTTGACCTTTGGCTTTTACCTGAAGGCAATCACCTATATCCAGGTTCTAAAAGAGAGAGGGTAAATGGTTAGAAACTGGTTACATGTCCAATGGAGCTAGATAATGAAAGCCAGCAGTGCCTGAAACTGAATGAGGTGGAGCCCAAAGGAAGCTAATGTTGGGCAGACTTTCAGAGTGGGTAGGGACATTCCCAAGCCAGTGTGCAGAAAACTATAGCAGTTTTTAATATAGTTTGTGCCTTGATTGATATGGGCCCCTTAAGAGTTTTTATAGAAGCAAGAGAAGAGCTGATACAATTCTTAGCAACAAGAATTCAGATAGCAAGCAAAATTCCTAAGTATTTAAATAATTACTATGTTGCATAAGAAGAGGAAATTGCTGCAGTCCAGCCTAAGTCATTAGAAAGAAGCATTCGACTTCTGTACTAACTCATGAAGACAAAGGTCATAGCTTTGAAGGAAGAACAATGGTGTTATTAGGATCTGGATGTTGTGTGGCATGACACATACCAAAAGTCACTTTTCTGGTGTGAAATATAAAAGATTTTATATTTCTGGAGTGAAATATATTGGATTTTGAACTTCTAGTGACATCACCTAAGTTATTACAAGCGACATGAAGTAAAGGGGGTAGTTATTCTTCAGAGCTACCACAAACATCAGAATAAAAACAGCTCACATGTGATTAAATAGTAATGTTTATAAATGGCTATTGCTTGGCTAGGGCTGGGGATGATATGAAAGCCTCATAATTTTGTCCAACAGGGGTATCCATTTTCAATTCAGACTGTAATCAGGAAGCGATTCTTTTGGCTCAGAGGAAGGTTGTACATAACATGTTGCATATAACTAGAGTAGGGTTGCCAGATATTATACAGTATTCCTACTCAGGCCTCTAACCTCACATTTTGCCCCCCTGCCACATGCCACGTTCTGGTACTCTCGAAAGGGGCATGTGTCCTACCTCTGAATATCAGGACCTTTTCACGCTCCAGAAAGAAGGAGGCCGGAAGAGCAGGAGACCTGCAAGAATTTCAGTGTCCAGGAGGATGAGGACGGCCAGGACTCTTCCCACTGAGAAGTAGAACTTGGCTTCGTTTTTCATTTGTTTTTGTGTTATGGGAAAGATGATACAAAAGACAAGCCCTGCAGATATAAGAAGGAAGAAAGAATTTATGCTGCGCCTCTGTGTGTGCGTGTGTATGAGTGTGTGTATGCGTGTGCACATAGTGGTCTTGTCCACCATGGCAGGTGGTCTAAACAGACTCCTGGAATCTGATCAATCATTCTTTTCCAGGAGGAGGGAGCAGAGTTTGGAGAAGGCAAACTTCCCTGAAAGGCCCTCTCCCCAGCTGCCTAAGGTGCTCAATCAATGTTTTATGTTTTATTTACTTTTTGTTTTAGGTGTTATCCTGAATGAACATAAAGTGCCTCTCCTCCTTAGGAGTTTGTTGTATGAACTCAAGAATGATAAACACTGATGCCTTCCTAGAAATACAGTGTCATAAAATCACACAACTGAAAGTAAACTTTGATAACATCCAATGAACTCCAATGCGCTCATTCACGTTTGGAGATAAGGAACCTCAGGCCCAGAGAAGTTAAATTTTTTTCACAAGGGCATCCAGATACTTAATGGTAGGAACAAGTGTGGGGTTTGCTGTAGCAGAGGTAGAGCTGACTACAGCTCAGTATTTTATTACAAGTAAGAACTGTATAAACCAATCACACTCTAGCCCACCTGGCACACAAATGCAATATCCAGAAGGAATAAACTACACCAAAAGTCAGAAGGAGCACAAGTGTCCTCAAATGGCATTGCAGAACCAGTTATATTTACTTGTACGTAACCTCTCTCTCCCATCTTTATCTCAAATGGAATTTTACTTACGTGATGGTGAAACTGCAAAACTGTCTCTATGTTATCCTAAGAAGTATAGAATTACCAAGGGCCTCTATAATGTGCAACATGCCTCGACAGAAATAAGCTGTGCTAAGAGAGTATTTTGTTAACAATGCTGTTTATCTGATTTGCTCCACTCTGGGTATTGGAGTTGTTATTGTAAAACTCAAGTAGAGGCCACTTAGCCCAGTTAAGGCTTATTTAACTCAGGATTTTGTGAACTAGTAGTGGATGTGTTGATAATGACTAAACCTACACACCAGAATAAGAGCTATCTTTTAATGTGCCAGCCTTGGTCACACAGAGGGTCTCTAGGAGTCAGAATCAACATGATGGCACTAACCACAAACCTTTTAATATATCTTTTAATAAATACCAGGACTGAAAACATCATAAAGCAAAGGTTCTTAACATTTTTGGATCTTTTTGAGAATCTGGTGAAAGTTATGGCTATACCTTCCAGTAATGAGGAATTTTAGTTATAATTCACATGACATAGACCCCAACACCAAATTCCATCCATGGAGCCAAAGATAAAGATCTCTGCAACATAATCGTTCTGATATCATCTTTCAGTTCCTCCTTCAGCCATTTTTGGCTGAGGGATTGGCCTCTGTTTTGGCCCAGTCTGCCTGGCTTTCCTGCATCACCTTCCTGCTTGACAACACTTCTTTTTTGGCATGTCACTCTCTAGTTTCAGGGAACTGAATATTTGTTGTTAGTCTCTACATTTGTGAAAACTCAGATTCCTCCCTAATAACACCCCTTATAAGTGTGTTATTTCCACTCTGAGAAGCATTACAAAATTCTGGCTGCCAATTTTACTTGAATATTGGGAGTGACTTTGGTTCCTTTCTTTGACCCAGTACCCCTTTCCTCGTCTAATTTGTAATGTCTCCACATTCCCTCTAGAGCTGTGGGGATGGGGAAAGTTTTCTGTTGTACATGTATGCTGTATATAATTAGGGTAGCCATATAATTCGTTATCAAAATTGGTATACCTTGAGAATAAAAAAGTGCTATCGATAACTACCCCTGGACATTCAGCACTGTCCTGGCAAACCAGGCCATATGGTCCCACTAGCCTAAGACTGAAGTGCTGCTTGGTTTTCCTTTGCCCTCATTGCTTGGGCCTGTATCTCCCTCAGTGGTCTTGTGAGAAGGAGTAGCTGGAACCAGGAAATGAAGAAGTTTCCAAGGTGAATTCAGAGCTAGAACCCAGTGTAGCCCCTCTAATATGCTCTAGATAAAGCCTAAGCAGATTTGTGACTCATCAATTGTGTTGAATCTACTTTGCAATGATATCTTGCCAGATATGTTAATCCCCGGTGTTGATGCTACAGCTGTAGCAGGCACAGGAACTAACCTGTGAGGTTTCTTGTTATTTCCACTTCTGGGAAACTCAATCCCACCATGTAATTCACAGGTCAGAGCTCCTAGTGGGTGTGAATGATTACTGGGTATGAAATGGTCAGACAAGAACACCAAGGCTGCAGTAACCAGGCTGGAAGTTGGACATTAGCACATAAGTCCTCCTGTCCCAGGGCACACTCAAAACACAGATGTGGCAAACCAGAGTGCCAACGTTGGGGCACAGAACACTCAATAAGCACCTGCTTCCTGAGCCAGGGAGCACAGAGTCAGAGTGCAGGATTCAGATGGAAAGAGACAGGGAGCTACAGGAACTGAATAAGTAGTTGGCATTTTGCGGAAATCATCAGAGAGTCACCCTCAGCAATTCAGTGACAGTGATTCTGTGCTTAAAAGAAACTTTGGGCAGTTGTAAATTTAAAGAGAAAAATACTATAGCTGGTATTAAGAGCATTACATAGAGAGGTAACTGTTTTGGGGGCAGGAACAGATATTAGCAAGGAAATTAGCAGAATCCTGAGAAAATAGGAGGGGAGGAGGCTGAGCCAAGCCAGGCCAGGACAGAAATTATTCTTCTAACCAACCCAGCTAAGGTTTTGCCCTGGAAATCTATATCACATTTCCACAAAAACTCAAGTATAGTTTATTAGATATATCCATAGTTAAGTTCAGACTTTTTCAGTCATGCTCAACCAATTATGTTGCTATCAAGTACTGATTTGAGTAACTCCAGCAGACATCAGGACTAGCTAGACCTTGAATAACAACTACAGTCAAAATTCTAGAGCATAAAAACTATAAGGATGGAGAAGAGGTAAGTGGTTGTGGGGGATGGGGGAGGGTAGGAAAAGAGGTTGACCACAAAGGAGCTGCACGAGGGCATTTTGGGGAGTGATAGAACTGCTTTATATTTTGATTGCTGGGATGCATACATGACGCTAGGCATATATGTCAAAATTCATAGAAGTGTATGTCACAAAAAGTGAATTTTAACATATGCAAACTTTAAAATAAATAAAAAATTTCAAAACAGAAGAATCTAGGGACTAAATGAACAAAACCAGATAAACAATCTCTCTCCCACTTCCCCTTGCTTTCTAGACTGTTGCTTTTTCAAGTTTATATCTTTCTGGTGGATACAAAGATATGTCTATTGGAAACTTCCAATAGAGCCTAATCTTCAGGAATAATTAAACTAGCTGAAGTCAATTTGGAGTTACGTCAGGTAAGACAGCTGCTTTATAAGGCCTTTGGTTCTTTGGAAGATAAATATGTGCTCTCTCCTTCTATGTACGATTGAGTACCATCCTTGTAGAAACACAGAATGTTAATGCTGAAAGGAAACTTAAAATCGTACAGTTCGCTTCTTCATGTTACACATGGAGAAATTAAGGCTCAGAAAGATCAAGTATACTCTCAAGGTTAATGCGCAAGCTAGTTAGTGGTGAAAGAGGGACTAGGTCATGGGTCTTATGACCAGAAGTCTCATTGCCACATTAATGTAGCCATATTTTCCAAACTAAAACACCTAAGACACGTGATCTAGAAAGTCTGATATGACTTATGGGGATGATAGGACAGAAGACTTGGGATTCCAAAGGTGCTAGCAGAACACCTCCATTGCTTTCAGCCATTCTTACTGCTCCCTCCTAACCCATTTTCCCACTTCTGTGATTCCATATTTTCTAATCTCCTTTAACCACACTAGGAAGTTACTCATTAGCAAAACTGGGGGACCCAACAATCTTACACATTGGCTCTTCCTTCCCATTTCTGCACTCTCTCGTAATGTAGGTCGAGGAAGAAGTGTTTTTCTTTCTGTTTTAAAGATATATAATGAACTTTCCTATTTGTCCAGACTCATCACATCTTGATGGCCTCTGGCTTATCCATGAGGTATTTCAAATGCTGGAAACTTGTGTAAAACAAGACTTATTTCATGGTCTGACTATAACCAGTGTTAATAATAGCAATTTTTAAATCAACATTTTTTTGGACCCAAATTTAGTGCTTTATCCAGAGTGCTAAATCTTTCTCCTCCTCTATATTTTGTGAATATGCATTTACCCTTTGCATAAGGTTCTACAATGATCCCTTCACTTGTGTCCGAAAGTCTAGAATGAACATATGGTCTCAAATAATCCAACACTCTTTAGTAGAAAGTATCATTAGTAAGAAAGTATAAGTGGTTCTCTGACAGCCTCACAGTTTGACACATTAGACTCAAGAATTAGAGATTGCCCATGTTGAAAGGGATGCTAAAGATCCTTGAGGACAGCTGTCCCTGTCAATGGGTCATTCAGCCTCTGCTTATGCACTGTCACTTGTCACTGACTGAAATGCTCTTTTCTCAGAGAGAGTTTATTCCAATTTTAGGCAACTTTAACTGCTAGAAAGTTCTTATTTGAGTAGAAATACCCCTCTTTGTGACTTCCACTCACTAGCCACCTTTTTCCCAGTTTCTTTGGTGTCATGATGATTACATCCAATTTTTCTTGTACTTGTCAGCCCTTTAGATATTTGAAAGTAGTTTTCATGTCCCCATCACAGCTTTACAACAAAACCTATAGACAAAAGTCTCTATTGGAGAACACAGAACGAAGTCAACTTTTCTTCTGATTATAAGTATTTTTATGCTTCTGATTTATGAAACATATGCTATAAAATGTTTTCTAAACTTTTAACATAAACTGAGTTTTTATAGAACTGCTTGAAAATTACAGATAAATATCTTAGTTTTAGTATGCCCAGAAGCAGACAAGACAAGGATTTGAGTATAATTAGATTATTTGGGAAATGCAGAATATCTTAGGGGGAAGTAATAATCATAATAGTAATAGTAATAATAGGAAGAGAATCCAGCCAATGAATGGCGTGTTATTATGCCAGCTATCACAGTGGGCAACTGGAGAGAAATCTCAGGGAGAAACCCTGGAAAACTGAAAAATAAATGTCTCAGAATTATGCCAACTCAGGGGTGAGCTACTACCTCAGCATTTTCAGCCCTCTCACAGGCAAGCTGTCTTCCACAGGTCTGGAATAAAAAGCTCTCAGGCACAGAGGAAGTCATTAGAAGTTGGCTGGAGTATTTCATAGCACACTGACAGCATCTAGGACAATAAGCAAAATAATGATAATTGTAATTATTAATGGTTAACAATTTGATTGCTTCCATTCAGAATTTTTTCTCTATGTATATTTCCCTGAATATAAATTATCACGAAAATAAAGTCATTCTACTGCAAAAATTAATTTGCAGCCTGCTTTGGCACTTAGTAATACTGTATGTCATATCTTTCTATGTCAATAAATATACATATACTCATATCATCATTAATGATGATATGGCATACCATAATTTATTTATTTAATTCCCTGGTTGGACATTTAGGTTAGTTCCAGATTCTTGCTATTTTTTTTATTGAAGTAAAATTGACATACAATGTTATATTAGGTGTATAACATGGTGATTTGATATTTTTACATGTTACAAAATGATCACCATGCTGTCTAGTTACCTTCTGTCACCCTACAATGTTGTTACAATATTATTGACTATATTCCCTAAGCTGTAACATTACATCCCCATGACATATTTCTTTTTAACTGCAAGTTTCTAACCTCTTAAACCCCTTCACCTATTTTGCCCATCCTCTCACCCGCCTTTCCTCAGGCAACCACTAGTTTGTTTCTATGTATCTGTGAGTCTGTTTCTGTTTTATGTTTATTCATTGTTTTGTTTTTTAGATCCCACATGTAAGTGAAATCATATGGTATTTGTCTTTCTCTCTCTGACTTATCTCACTTAGCGTAATACCCTCTAGGTCCATCCATGTTGTTGCAAATAGCAAAATTTCATTCTTTTTATGGCTGAATAATATTCTATTGTATATATACTACATCTTCTTTATCCATTCATCTATCGGTGGAAATTTAGGTTGCTTCTATATCTTGGCTATTGTAAATAATGCTGCAATGAACATTGGGATGCATATGTCTTTTTGAATTAATGTTTTCATTTTCTTCAGGTAAATACTCAGAGTTAGAATTGCTGGATCATATGTGGTTCTGTTTTTAACTGTTTGAGGAACCTCCATACTGTTTTTTATAGTAGCTGTACCAATTTACATTCACACCAACATTGCAAAAGGTTCCCTTTTCTCCACATCCTCACCAAAACTTATTTCTTCTCTTTTTGATAATAGACATTCTGACAGGTGTGAGATGATATCTCATTGTGGTTTTGATTTGCATTTCCTTGATGATTAATGATGTTGAGCATCTTTTCATGTGCCTGTTGACCATCTGTATGTCTTCTTTGGAAAAATGTCTATTCAGGTCCTCTGTCTGTTTTTTAATTGGATTGTTTGGGTTTTTACTACTGAGTTGTATGTGTTCTTCATATATTTTGGATATCAACCCCTTAGAGGGTGTGTCATTTGCAAATATCTTCTTTCATTTAGTAGGTTGCCTTTTTATTTGGTTGCTTGCTTCCTTTGCTGTGCAAAAACTTTTTAGTTTGATGTAGTCACAGTTGTTTATTTTTGCTTTTGTTTTTCCTGAGGAAATATATCCAAAAAAATATTGCTAAGATCAATGTCAAAGAACTTACTGCCTGTGTTTTCTTCTAGGAGTTTTATGGTTTCAGGTCTTACATTTAAGTCTTTAATTTATTTTGAGTTTATTTTTGTATATGGTGTGTGGAAGTGGTCCAGTTTCACTTGTTTGCATGTAGCTGTCCAGTCTTCGCAACACCATTTATTGAAGAGACTGTCTTTTCCCTATTGTATACTCTTGACTCATTTATGTAGATTAATTTACCATATATTGCATGGGTTTGTTTCTGGGCTCTCTCTTCTGTTCCATTGATCAATGTGTCTGTTTTTGTGCTAGTATCACACTGTTTTGATTACTATAGCTTTGTAGTATAGTTTGAAATCAGGGAGCATGATACCTCCAGCTTTGTTATTCTTTCTCAAGATCATTTTGGCTATTCAGTCTTATGTTGTTCCACGTAAATTTTAGGATTATTTGTTCTTGTTCTGTGAAAAATTCCATAGGTATTTTGAAAGGGATTACATTGAATCTGCAAATTGCTTTGGGTACTATGGACATTTTAATAGTATTATTTCTTCTAATCCATGAGCACAGTTTATCTTGCCATTTGTTTGTGTTTTCTTCAATTTCTTTCATTAATGTTTTCAGAGTACAGATCTTTCACCTCTTTGGTTAAATTTATTCCTAGCTATTTTATTTTTTTGATGCAATTGTAAGTGGAATTGTTTTCTTAGTTTCTCTTTCTGATACTTCATTATTAGTGTATAGAAATGCATCAGATTTCTGTATATTAATTTTGTATCCTGCAACTTCACTGAATTCATTTATTAGTTCTAATGGTTTTTTTGTGGAGTCTTTAGGGTTTTCTATGTATAGTATCCTGTCATCTGCAAATAGAGACAGTTTTACTTCTTCCTTTTTAATTCAGATGCCTTTTCTTTTTTTTTCTTGTCTGATTGCTGTGGCTAAGACTTCCAGTACTATGTTGAGTAAAAGTAGTGAGAATGGGCATCCTTGTCTTGTTCCTGATCTTAAATGAAAATCTTTCAGCTTTTCCCCATTGAGTATGAAGATAACTGTGGGTTTGTCATATATGGCCTTTATTATGTTGAGGTATGTTGCTTCTATACCCACTTGGTTGAGAGTTTTCATCGTAAATGTTGAATTTTGTCAAATGCTTTATCTGCATCTATTGAGGTGATCATGTGATTTTTATCCTTAGTTTTGTTAATGTAGTGTATCACATTGATTGACTTATGGATGTTGAACCATCTTTGCATCCCTGGAATAAACTCCACTTGGTTATGGTGTGTGATCCTTTTAATGTATTGTTGAATTTGGTTCACTAATATTTTGTTGAGGATTTTTGCATCTATAGTCATCAGAAATTTTGACCTGTAATTTTGTTTTTATAGTATCTTTGTCTAGTCTTGGTATCAGGGTAATGCTGGCCTCATAAACTGCATTTGGAAGCATTCCTTCCTCTTCAATTTTTTGGAATAGCATGAGAAGGATAGATATTACCTCTTCTTTAAATGTTTGGTAGAATTCATCTGTGAAGTTATATGGTCCTGGACTTTCCTTTGTTGAGAGTTTTCTAAATCACTGATTCAATTTAATTACTAGTGATCCATCTGTTTAGATTTTCTATTTCCACCTGGTTCAGTCTTGAAAGATTATGTGTTTCTAGGAATGTATCCATTTCTTCTAGGCTGTCCAATTTGTTGGCATATAATGGTTCATAATAGTCTTTTATGATTCTTTGTATTTCTGTGGTATCATTTGTAATTTCTCCCCTTTAATTTCTGATTTTATTTATTTAGGCCCTCTCTCTTTTTTTCTTGATGAGTCTGGCTCAAGGTTTATTAATTTTATTTCTCTTTTCAAAGAACCAGGTCTTAGTTTCATTGATCTTTTCTATTGTTTTTTTGGTTTCTGTTTCATTTATTTCCACTCTGATCTTTATTATATCCTTCCTTCTCCTAACTTTGGATTTTTTTTTTGCTCTTCTTTTTCTGGTTCCTTTAGGGTGTAAAGTTAGATTATTTATTTGAGATTTTTCTCATTTCTTGAGGTAGGCCTGTATCTCTAGGAACTTTTCTCTTAGAACTTTTGCTGCATCCAATAAATTTTATAAAGTTGTGTTTCCATTTTCACTTGTCTCAAGGTTTTTTTTTATTTCTTCATTGACACATTGCTTGTTTAGTGGCATGTTGTTTAGTTTCCATGTGATTGTGTTTTGTCCAGTTTTTTTTCTTGTAACTGATCTCTAGTTTTATGTCATTTGGTCAGAAAAGAAGCTTGATATGATTTCAATCTTCTTAAATTTATTAAGACTCATTTTGTGGCCTAATATGTGATCTATCCTTGAGAAGGTCCCATGTGCACTTGAAAAGAATGTTTATTTTGCAATTTTTGGATGGAATGTTCTGTATATATCTATTAAGTCCGTTTGGTCTCTTGTGTTGTTTCAAGCCAAAGTTTCCTTACTGATTTTCTGTCTGGATGATCTATCCATGTTTTTTGCTATTCTTAAGGGAGACACTTAATTTAAGTCTCATTTAGCAATGAATTTATACTTGGTTCAGTTGCCACTTGACTATATGTTTATTATTATAATGCTTAAAAGATATAAACAGTGTGGGAAAGAGTACTGTGTATTTAAGGGCTGATGATTAATGCTTGCTTTGCAATTTATAAATATTACTTAATACAGATAAGTTTGAATTCAAAATACTGTTAAATCTTGTGATTATATCACAAGATACAGCCTTTTAGGTTATAGAGGTTCAACTTCATGTGTTTCATTTAACACCACTACCACAACTTAGGAACCATTTCTTTGCATTTATGAAGATTGATTTAGATTTTAGCTCAGTACTGCCATTCCAGAGCCATCATGGCCTCTCAGTGCTGTTGATAGTATAGCTGGAATACTTTCTTTTCTCCTCAGAGTACTTGCCATTTGTTAGTTTATAGCAGTGCTAAGTGGTGCATAATAGCCCCATGATTTCGACTTGTTCAGTGAGTATAATATTGTATTAGGTTAGGTTTCCTGGGAAACAGACTGAGATGGAGATTTGCATGCAGGAGGCTTAATGGGGAGTCGTCTCAGAAACATTCTGAGAAACATAACTTCTCTTTATCTGGAGACAGCTTATCTTGGATTCTATACTCTTTATTTCCTGGGGAAATTTATAAGAAAGTTAGTGGGAAAAATTCCAAATCCTGACTTTGGATTTGATCCTGATACTCATTACCTCTCTCCTCTTCCACACTCCTATATCCCCTTATCATTCAAGTAGCTCTTCTGCTGGGCTAGGTGTCTTGTCTGGTGAGGCTATCCAGACTCCTATCCTTCAGGGATCTGAACCCCTAGTAACCATGTCTCTCTCATGCTGTGGATGCTGCATTTGTCCATTTGCCATCAAAATTGGTTATGGGAGTTATCAAGAGACATTCCAGTGGATCAGCTAAGTGCTAAATAGTTTTCCTTTACCCCATTGTGTAATAGCCCTACTTCATCTGAGTCAATTACCCTGCCAGTATGGGGACTCTTTTCCTTGCCTGCTAGACTCTTGGCACAAGGAATCTAAAATAACCAGGTGGTAGCCATAGCTTAAATTTTATGGAGACTCTTGTTACTGTGCCCCTTTTTAGAAGCATTTCCTTTATGTCAACTGGAAACTCTAGGCCTGCAGAACATGAAGTTGAAGCAACAGGAAATGCTTGGAGTGCTATTGAGAAAAGTTACTCCTACTTCCACAACTTTGGGTTCCCCAGTTTTGGAAATATCACCATACAGTGGTCATTGATTCAAGGTGTCAACCCTATCCATAGGATAGTGCCCATCCACACATGATGCTGTGCTTTCAAAAGTCCCCTATCTCTCTATCAGGCCTGCAGTTTTTAGGTGGAGCAGTGTGTGATAGGACCCATGAATCCCATGGTCATGAGTCCACCACCATACCTCATTTGTAAAATAGTTCACTTAGCCTGAGATGGTGATCCCTTGTATAGTGGTGTTGGCTGAGGCACTTTGGGCAGGAAGAGTAAACCCATGCCTGAAATAGATGTTAGTATTTAATTTTGGAGGTGATGTCTTAGCAAGCTCCAGATCAATGGACTCCTAAAAACTTTACTGATATGGGTAGGCCTGAATTTTCATAGGATTTGTCTTCCATACTAAGGAGTGCATGTATCTTACCAAAGTTTATGGAGTACTTGCCCATCTTACTCATTAATTCTGACTAACGTGTTATCTCTAATCTCATAGGACAATGTGATGTTCTGAGGGATGTCCAGAAGGCCCGGGTATTTTCCACTATATTATAACAGAGTATAGGAGAGTCAACTTAGCTCAGTGGCAAGACCATTAATGTATACTGTTGTTCCTACCATGTAAAGGCAAACTGCTTATGCTCCTCTCGCGTGCTAGATATTGAACACAACACATTTGCCAGACTAATAGCCTCATACCTCTTAACAGGGGCTGTGTTAATATGCTATAACAAAGATATCACCTCCATCACATTAGCTACAAATAGAGTTACTACTTAGTTAAGTTTGAGGAATTATCTACCTTGTGTTTTAGAGGCCAGGTTGGACAGCTACATAGGGATATGATGGGTACCACCAAGCCTGTATCATTCAAGTCTTTGAGGATGGTACTAATCTCTGCAATTTCCCCTAGAAGAAGCATTATTTTTTTTTAAGACTTTACTTTTCCTTCTTTTTCTCCAAAGCCCCCAAGTACGTAGTTGCATATTTTAGTTGTGAGTCCTTCTAGTTGCGGCATGGGGGACACTGCCTCAGCGTGACCCAGTGAGTGGTGCCAAGTCCGTGCCCAGGATTCAAACTGGCAAAACTCTGGGCCACGGAAGCAGAGTGCATGAACTCAACTACTCAGCCACGGGGCCAGCCCCAGAAGCATTATTTTTGATTTTACAGTCTTCCAATGATGGGGAGGTTTTCACTTGGCCTTTTCTATTATAACAGCTCTTCTTTCATAGGTCAAAAAACCAGTGGGAGGGTTCTGCTCATTGTTGAGTATGTCCACTCCAATTATGTGTTAAGGTACCAGGGAAATAACCACTAGGTCATTTTATATGTTTATTTTTGGAACTAATGGATTCACTATGAGTTGAGACTTGGGCCAAGGCTCCATTTATTATCGACGTCCTTCGTTATTCTAACAGAGGTGACATGATAACACTTGGAGCGATTCGATATTCAACTCAGTGTTTGCTCAGACAGTGTATCCAATATCCCTCAAAAACTTCTATGTATTCCCTTTCCTCAGTTTATAATTACCTCAGAAAAGTCTTTTTGGGGAAGGACTGGGGAAATCACTTGGTATACATTTGCTATTGTATTGCAGTGTCAAGAGGCCTGGCCTCTCTTTTAATTGACAGACTCTGAGTCTGAGAACTGCCTCAGGTCTGGAAACTAGGCAAGGGATTATATCTTTTCAATGGGGCAGCTGACCTCAATCTTTTGCTTATACAGTAATATATATCACTGATTGATTATATATATTAAGGACTACCCTTGTTGGATCCCTATGTATCTTGCTCCTGGACACACCATGTTCTATTAGCCAGCCCTATAGATCACTGTGGGTCAGGCTTCCTTGGCTGCCATTCTACCCTTGCTGCCCAAGAGAATAATTACACCCACCTCGCTTTTGACAATTAGATGCTGCCACCTGGCATCTATTATTTCAGCATCAGACTCTTGCCGTTAGGGAATCTAGTTCTGTTATAGAACTTCTTACTGTCAGCCCCTTCTTACAGAGGACAGACACTAGTACTGAGCATCTCCATGCTACTGCTGCCCATCCTCTCCGTTGCATTTCTTATTGCCTTGGTAAATGGAATGCCCTCAGGGCCATACCAAGGAATATAATTAGCCGTTGAATTTTCTACCTCACTTAGCATAGTCCTTTGCTTTTTCCAAGCTTCTAAGAGCCATCCTAGCAACTTATTAGAACTAGATGTCAAGATCCTTGACAGGGTGTTAAACCCAATGTCATGGGAGAGTGCCTCTATATCAACAAACTCTCCTTTATTCTGATTTATATCCTGCTTCCCTTGATTCAGCATCTTTAGGATCTATTTCCTTGCATATGATCCTGATCCTGGTTCTTGCTACTGCATGTTATTGAGATGCTACAGCTCATGTGTAGCTCATCCCTCTCCTGCCTTAGCAGACCTGATACTCCCCAATTATGCTGAAATTTGACCCTAGTTATTTGTCTAGTTACCAGGACAGGAGTAATGGCAGATCCTGAGAAGGGCAAGCATTGTCTTGTAAGCCATATGCCTATTTTAAATGTCTGCATGTTCTTCAAGCAAAGCAGCACCCATCTTCTAACAAAAATGAGTGGGACATTACTGCAGGCTCAGAGGGTTCAGACATACCAGGAGGGCAAAGTTCTGAGTGGATCTATGCAAAATCCTTAATCCAAGTCTCAAGGTCTCATTCTCTCCATCTCAGGGCCCTTACTTGGGCATAGGACACTTTCTAGGGTTGAGAATGCAATATCTTCTAAAATTCTACTACTCTTAAGATTAGGTCCTGAGCTAATGAGAACTTCTTTAAGTGCTACTTAGTAGGATCTTTAGTGTTCACACTTTGCTTTAAATTGATGAGTGATCATCCTTAGCCTATTATTTTTTCACTTCAAGTCATTGATGGTATTCAGCAACAACTATGTAATTCCAAAATCCTTATAATTACTATTTCTCCCACATCTTTCAAATGCCACAGATATTGCACAAGCCAGTGCATTCCCTTCCAGATCCCATTCCAGTTAGCCACAATTGGAAAGCCTTAATAGTTTTACTGCTTCATCATGCCAGGAACTATCAATTCTCCACCTACCAGCAGAGATGAGGTCCTCATTGGCAACTGGCCAGCAGGTGATCCGACTCCTGAACACTATCCTTAGAGTCTGCTTCCTAGCCCATTCCTAACACCCATGGGTCATGGTTGGGGTTTTCTAGAAGCAGAGTCTGAGACAGGGATTCAGGTGCAGGTGGTTTTTTTTGAAGGAGTGCACTTCAGAAAAAAAACTAAAAGAGATAGAAGAAAGCAGAATAGGGAAGGGGAAAGAAGACAATGACGTTATCTTAGGCTAAGTCTGACTTTGGCCTGAACAATGGGGTGGGGGCCTCTGGAAAATAAATCATGCTGAGAATTTTCCCAACTTGAGGCAAAGGGGCTAGGCTTTTAGACTCCTGTATCAGTCATTTATTAGCACCCCCACCACTACCATACGCACATGGGATGTCTCTTTTGTACTTTGAGCAATGACTAGACACCTGGAAAATTTTTTTTTAATAAGTGGTCTCAGACCCTTCCTGCTGTTTCCTTTCCTCCAAAATTTTCTGGTTAAGTTTATTGGAGAGTAGTACTAAAAGAAAAACTCTGTAGCTCCTTAAATATTCTCATTGGTCAAACTATGATATTTGAGAAGCAAAATGACAATATTAATAATTATTATAATTTAGAGAATTGGTGAAAAAGATGAGTCTGTGAAAGGTCATGAGTGGATAAGAATATACAAAAGAAAAAATAAATATAAAGTATATAAAAAGATAATTATAAATAAAAAATATTGACAATAAGGAGATCCTTAAAGTTAATTTTAGGTGCACATGAGAGTTGGTGGTGGGCAAAAATGCTGATAATTTTAGAGATATAGATGGAAAAGATAGTTCTCTTTTTAAAAGTTATGAGTTCATATTTATCTTCCCAATTTATCATTTATGCCTGTACCCAACTTTTCTTATCAACTATGGAGTAAGATTTTTCTATTACATTGACATAGATTCAATTTTATGCTAATCTGTGTGATGAAGCCCAGAGTCTGGAATTTTGAGAGTTCAAACATGAAATTTCAACTCAGTACTAAAGTATCACCCCTTCCTTTTCACTTGGTGCTATTATTGATGGTCACCTCTCTTGTGGTTCCATAAAAATAATAACTAATATGTGCAAGAAATTCTCCTAACACTTCATATTATTGCTCTCACATTTCACAATAATCTTATGAAACAGGAAGTATTGTTATCCCTATTTTTCACATTAGAAAAATAATACTCAAAGAGGTTAAGTGAAAAGGTCACATGGCCAGTAAACAAATGAGCCACATGGCTAACTCTGCTCATTTCAGGAAATGAAATCTCAAGATAGCTAGTTTTAAAAAATCAAAAATTAAGAATAACTTACCTTTCTACGGTATCTGTTTTACTTGTAAGAACTATCTTCTATCTACCCATCTGTGGTCAAGAAAAGAAGTAAAAGCAAATATTATGGTTCAGAGCATTTAGCGTTTAGTTAAAAAGAAAGAAAAAAGAAGCTCCACATGCAGTAGAAAAGTTGTTATTGTGGTTGGAGGTGGCAGAAATAAATACTCCTAAACACTAGCCCAGTGCAATGAATTCCTAAACAGACAGTAAATTATTTTTTTTTAAAAGCCTCTGCACAAGAAAATAAGCAAGAAGTTACATTGGACTGAAATACAATCCACAAGGACAAATGTGGCTTTTATTGGATGACTGTGGCTGGCTTCTGGGCCACATCCTTCTGATTCATAATGTGAAAAGGCCACAGGGTTAACCTGGGCAGGACAACTGGTCAATTAGGCTGAGTGGAGTGCCACAATAAGTGTGAATCAGGATGCATGGCAGTGCCAAATAAATATTTAAGGGTGTTAAACATAAACATTGCCTGCTTGCCCTCTCATAGAGTTTTCTGTATCTTAAGATCCAATAGTTACTAATAAATACTCAGAGTTTCTCTAGAAAAACAAATGTAGAGAGGGACCTCAATTCAAAAGAAGGGGTCCAAATGGAAGTCTATTTCTGAGGTTGGAAGAAGATGCCTGGGAGAGGTGAGAGAGGAGCAGAGAGGTGCAGCTCAAGTGTGATTCTGGGAATCTGACTTCATTCTTTGGGGAAGTGGATTGTATAAATTTACCAGAATTGAACAGTGACTAGACTAAGGTGTGTGTCTGGCTTTTGCCAGAGACAAGCCAGGGCAAGACTGTGAATGGTGCTTCCTGGAGCCCAGATTAGTATTTATTCCTTTCCCAATCTTTTAAACAAAGCTAGCCTATCCATGAAAGGAGCAGTTGAAGTCTCTAAAAGCCCCTCTTCCATCTCCAAAATTAAACCATCCCACTCTCTATTTGCTACTCTGACTTGCTGTCTAGGGTCTCAGGTTTTCCAATCCATTTCTTTCCTACCTTAGTCCCGGTATTCCTCATATTGATTGACAACTCATTTGGGATATGCTTTATGACCCAACTATGCATTTTTCTCTTGGATGTTTGCAATGCATGTAGAGGTAGGGGAGACCACCTCTCATGCACCCAAGCTTTTAGTACTGATCATCAAGATTTACTTTTATCTTGATTTTTCCATTATCAAGGAGAGGATATAGATATCCACTTTCAGGTAGAGGTAGCGCATGTACTTTTCCCTATTCCTCCCACTAAGTGCAACTAAAACCTCTGGAAATTATATGTAAAACAAACATAAGAAGACTTTGAAAGGTGGATAGAGGAAGGCAGACCAACTAGGTATGTTGGGACTCAAGGAATGACATGACAGTGAGTTCTCTGGGTTGCTGGGTTTTTTTTTTTTTTTTTGCAGCATATATTCCACACTTTGAGGTGAAGAAGACAGAAACCTGAAATGCCATCAAGCAGAGAAGAAGAAAACTCCAACAGAAAGTCTGCTCTCTTAGCCAAAGGATCAGGAAAGGGGCAACATAGAAAGAAAGAACAAATACAAAGAAATTCACTCAGCTTAATTAAATTTATGAAAACTAAAAAGAAAAAATATATTTGAAAGAGGCCAGAGAAAAACAATATTTTACCTAGAGGAGAAAAACAATTAGAATGGCAGCAGATTTCTCATCAGAAAACACAGAGGCCAGAAGGAAGTGACACAATATTTTCAAGTTCTGAAAAAAAAGAACTGTCAACTAGAATCCTATCTCCAGCAAAAATATCCTTAAAAAATTAAGGGGAAATCAAGGCATTCTCAAATGAAGAAAAACTTCATAACAGAATTTGTTGTCAGGAGATGTATCCTAAAAAGATAGCTAAAAGAAATTTTTTAAACTGTAAAGAAACAATTAAAGAACGAATCTTGAAACACCAGGAGGGAAGAAAGAATATGGTAAGCAAAACTATGGGTAAATAAAATAGGCTTGAGTTTTATTAATTATATTTGACACTTGAAGCAAAATTATAACACTGTCTGATGTGGTTCTCAATATATGCAAAGGAGATAGTAATACAATTATATTCTAAACAGGAGAGGGGAAAGGATGTAAAGATAAGCTAAAGTTTCTATACTTTACTAGAACTGGTAGTAGAGTGTGATTATGTATACATAATGTATTACCTAGAGCAACCACTAAAAAATGCTAAGGAGATACAGCCAGAATCACTATAGAAAAATCAAAATGGAATTCTAAAAAACATGTTCAAGTAACCCACAAGAAGGTAGGGAAAATAAAATGAAAAATTTAAAAAACAGAACCAACAGAAAAAATAAAATGGCAGAGATAATCCCTAATATATGAATTATTAGAGTAAATAAAAATGATCTAAGTATGTCAATTAAAGGATAGATATTAGTAGGTTTCATTAAAAACATGACCCATCTAGGAGCCGGCCCCGTGGCTGAGTGGTTAAGTTCGTGCGCTCTGCTGCAGGCAGCGCAGGGTTTCCTCGGTTCGAATCCTGGACATGGCACCGCTCATTGAGCCACACTGAGGTGGCATCCTACATACCACAACGAGAAGGACTCACAACTAAGCATACACAACTATGTACCTGGGGGCTTTGGGGAGAAAAAGGAAAAAAAATAAAATCTTTAAAAAAAAAAATGACCCATCTATATGTTGTCTACAAGAAAGTCACTTCGAATACAATATAGGCAGTTTGGTAAAAGGGTCAATCAACTAAGAAGACGTAGCAATCCCAAATGTGCCTGCACAAAGCAACAGAGCTATAAAATATGTGAAGCAAAAACTGATAGAAAGGAGAAATAGACAAGTTGGGGACTTGAAGCTCATCTCTCAAAAACTGATAGAACTACTAGACAGAATCAGCAAGGATATGGAAGAATTCAAAATAACATCAACAAATAGGATCTAAAAACATTTTTGGAACACTTCACCCAACGACAGCAGAATACAGATACTTTTCAAGTGCACATATATCATTCACCAAGATAGATCATATCTTGAGCCATAAAATAAACCTCAAAAAATTTTAATAGAACTGAAATCATACAGTGTGTCCACTGACCACAAGGGATTCAACCTAGAAATCAATAATAGAAAGATAACAGGAAAATCTCCAAACACTTGGAAACTAAGCAACACTCTTCTAAATAATCCATAGGTGAGAGAGAGTCTTGAGGGGAATTAAAAAAAAATACACTAAACTGAATGAAAATGAAAATACAACCTGTCAAAATTTATAGGATGCAACTAAAGCAGTGCTGAGAGGGAAATTTATAGCAACTAAATGCATAAATAAAAAAGTAAAAATCTCAAATCAATTATCTAATCTCCCACTTCAAGGACCTAGAAAAGAAAGAGCAAAATAAAACCAGAGGAAAGAAATAATAAAGATAGGAGCATAAATTAATGAAATTGACAACAGAAAAACAATAGGGAAAAATCAGTTAAACAAAAAGTTGATTCTTTTAAAAGATCAATAAAATTGAGAGACCTCTGGAAAGACTGACAAAGAAAAAAGAAGAGGAAGACACAAATTACCATTATCAGGAATGAAACAGGGGAGATCACTACCAAACCTGCAGATATCAAAGGGTAATAAGAAATAATATGAACAACTCATTATGGATGAATTTGACAACTTAGGTGACATAGACCACTTTCCCCCCAAAACACAAATAAATAAATGATTTGAATAGCTCTATAACTATTTTAAAAAGGAATTTATATATATATATATATATATATATATATTTGGTGAATAAGATTGGCCCTATTGCCAATCTCTTTCTCTTTTTGCTTGAGGAAGATTGTTGCTAACATCTGTGCCAATCTTCCCCTATTTTGTATGAGGGATACTGCCACAGCATGGCTTGATGAGTGGTGTGTCGCTCCATGCCCAGGATCCAAACCCGGGAACCCCAGGCAGCCAAAGTGGACTGCGTGAACTTAACCACTATGCCACTGGGCCAGCCCCAAAGAAATGAATTTATAATTTTAAAACTCCCAAAAAAGAAATCCCAGGGCAAGATGATTTCAGTGGAGAAATCTACCAAATGTTCAAAGAACTAACATTAATTCTCCCCATCTATTCCAGAAAATAGAATAGAGGGGAACACATTCCAGTTCACTTTATGAAGCCAATATTACGCTGATACCACAACCAGACAAAGGCAATAAAAAAAGAGAAAACTACAGACCAATATCCCTCATGGATAGAGATGCAGAAATCCTTAGCAAAATATTAGCAAATAGAATTCAGCAATACATTAAAAGAATGATACACTGTGAACAAGTGGGATTTATTCCAGAGAAGCAAGGCTGGTTCAATATTTGAAGATCAATCAATGTAATCTACCATATTAACAGGTTAAAGAAGAAAAATCACATGATCATATCCATCAATTCAGAAAAAGCATTTGACAGAATTTAACACACATTCATGAACAAACTCTCAGAAAAACAGAAAAAGAGTAGAACTTCCTCAACTTGATAAAGAACATCTACAAATATCCTACAGCTAACATTATACTCAATGGTAAAGACTGAATGTTTCACTGCTAAGATCAGGAACAAGGTGAGAATGTCGACGGTCACAGCTCTTTTTCAACATAGCACTGCAAGTTCTGGACAGTTCAATAATACAAGAAAAGGAAATAAAAGGCATAGAAATCTTAAAGGAAAAAATAAAATTTCCCTATTTGCAGATAATATGTTTGTCTGCATAGAAAATCCTAAGAATTCTACCAAAAAAATCTTCTAGAACTAATAAGTGAGATTATCAAGGTCACACAATATAAGGTAAAAATACAAAGTAAATTGTATTTCTATATCCTAGCAATGAACATGTGGGCTACAAAATAAAAATACAATACCATTTACAGTCTCTAAAAAAAATACTTAGAGGCCAGCCCAGTTGTATAGTGATTAGGTTTGCATGCTCTGCTTTGGTGGCCTGGGGTTCTCAGGTTCAGGTCCCAGGCGTGGACCTATATACCACTTATCAGCCTTGCTGTGGTGGCATCCCACATACAAAATAGAAGAAGATTGGCATAGATGTTAGCTCAGTGACAATCTTCCTCAAGCAAAAAGAGGAAGATTGGCAACAAATGTTAGCTCAGGGCCAATCTTCCTCATTAAAAAAAAAAAACTTAGATGTAAATTTAATGAAATATCTATAGAACTTATATGCTGAAAATACACAAAACTGATGAAAGAAATGCAAGAAGATCTAAACAATGGAAAGACATACTATGTTCATGGTTTGGAAGAGTCAACATAGTAAAGATGTGAATTCTTCCCAAATTGATATACAGGTTAAACACAATTCCTGTCACAATCACAACAAGAGTTTTTGCAAATACAAAGTAATATTATTCTAAAAATTTTCATGGAAAGGCGAAAGAACTAAAATAGCTAGAACAATTTTTAAAAGAAGAATTAAATGAGAGGAATCGGTCTACTCAGTTTCAAGACTTATTATGTAGTTACAGCAATCAAGTCTGTCTGACATTGCTAGAAGGATAGACAATTAATGGAACAGAACAGAGGACCCAGAAAGAAACCCACAAAGATATGTCCAACTGATTTTTGACAAAGATGGAAAAGCAATCTGATGGGGGAAAGATAGCCTTTTCAATAAGGTGTGCTGGAGCAATTAGATATCCAGAGGTTAAAAAAATGACCCTTGTTTCACACCATATACAAAAAAGTAATTCAATATGGATCACAAACTTCAATGTAAAAGTATAAAACTTTTAGGAAAAAACAGGGTAAAATCTTCAGAATCTAGCGTTAGGCAAAGAGTTCTTAGACTTGACAGCAAAAACATGATGTATAAAGAGAAAAATTGACAAGCTAGACTTCATCAAAATTAAAAACTTTTGCTTCATGAATAGACCCCGTCAAGAGAAGGAAAACACCAGCAAAAAAGTGGTAGAAAATATTTGCAAACCACATATTTGATAAAGGACTAGTGTCGAGGCTATAAAATGAATTTCTAAAACTCAACGGTGAAAATAAAGCAAACAATTCAGTTAAAAAGAAAGACTTGAAGAGACCTATCACCAAAGAGGACATACAGATGGCAAATAAGCACATGAAAAACTGTTCAACATCATTAGCCATTAGGGAAATGTAAATTAATACTATAATGAGATAGCACTACATAACTATCAGAATGGCTAAAATAGAAATAGTGATGACATCAAATGTTGGAGTATGTGGATCAGTCATACATTGCTGGCGGCAATGTAAAATAGTGCAGTCACTGAAGAACAGTTTGGCAGTTTCTTAATAAACTGAACATGTAACTACCATGAGACACAGCAATTCCACTCCTGGGCATTTAGCCTAGAGAAATGACAGCTCCTGTTCATGGAAGAACTTATACACGAATATTTATAGCAGCTTTTTTCATAATAGCCACAAACTAAAAACAACCTTGATGTCCTTCTATGAGTAAAAGGTTAAACAAACTATGATATATCCGTACCAGGAATACTACTGAGTAATAAAAAGGAATGATACGTGTGACAACCTGGATAAGTCTCCAGAGAACTATGCTGGGTAAGAAAAAGTCCAATCTCAAAAGGTTACATTTTATATGATTCCATTTATATGACATTCTTGGAAGGATAAATTTATAGAAATGGAGAATAGATTAGTTATTGCCAGAGGTGTAGCAGAGATTAGAGTGCTAGCAAAGAAAGTGTGTCTTTAAAAGATCAACTTGAAACATCCCTGTGGTAATGGAAATGTTCTATATCTTGACTGTATCGATGTTAATATCCTGGTTATGATACTGTATTATAGTTTTGCAAGATACTGCCATTGGGGAAAAAACTACCGGGTAAAGGGTACACAGAATCTTTCTATATCTTTCTTACAACTACATGTGAATCTAAAATTATCTCAGAATGAAAGAGTTTGGAGAAAAAGAGGAGCGGATTAAGATAGTTTGGGCTGGCATCTGTTATATGATGGAGAGTTTGTGAGGGACTCCTGCAAATGGTCTGTTAGGGACAGAAACTACTGGACAGTAGGAAGAAGGAGAACTGGGATTCCAGCTGCTGGGGACCCAGAGAGAAATAGTTGATTTGATTTCTACTGGGGATTGTTCTTTTTGATTGTTCTTTTCCAGGCTAGTGGCTTGGAAACACCTGGTACGCAGGTTGTGTAAAAGCATATAAATAGAATTTAGTAGATTTTCTTTAGATGAATAGTTTACTTTAGTCCATTGCTATATTTACTTTCATTTTCTGGCACTTAAGAAGGGCTAATTGTATAATTTGTTTGGGGTCTGTTCAACATAGCTTGGTGCTGTGGTGGTAAGGATGATGTTTGTTGAAGGGGGATATGAAATTCAGATGCTATACCTTACATAAAACTGACAGGAAGGAAGAAAAATTCAGAAATACAGGATTTGAGTGTATGTCATAGCTAGATAATTCAGAAACAATTAGGTGTAATTATTTCATCTGGTTATTTAAGGAACTGACAGATTTGTTCTATGTTTTCCCATCCTTTAATATAGCTTTCCAGTGACAGGCTAGTCACCTCTGTTTCCTTCTTCATCTATCTAATTTCCTCCTTCAAGCAGAATGTGCAGCAGTATGCAATTTTAAGTAGGAGAAGTGAGAAAATATCTCACTTCTTTTTAAAAGTTTTTTAAAGAGAAGACTTTTCTTTATTTCTTCTTTCAACTCAATGGTGGGAAAGGGGAATACTTTTCTACTGCAGTTTGGAGTCTCTGTGCTGGAGATCTACGCTACTGGCTCAGACATTTTGCTGTGTTATTCTGAAATGAATGTGGCAAAGTTTCAGATCTGGTGTACAGGAAGTCTTTCTGTAACGATGAGCGGTTACTATCATCATTCCTCACTCCACCTACGCTGTGATCCAAGCAAAACACCTGGTCGAGGAAAAGCATGAAAAGTAGCAGGCTGGATAGCTACCCAAAGAAGCCTTCAAAGACTTGATACCCACAGAGAACACAGATGCTTTCAGCAGAGAAACAGTCATTCCAGAAAGGGGGTAGCCTCCAAAATTGGAGTAATCAAAACTGCATGAGGTCCTCAAGCTCTAAAGCTGTTAATACATGCAGAGACTGTGTGATTTTCAGATTCCAAAAATGTACCCATCACTGGTATGGGTGCCTACTGAGAATTTCTGACTTTTTGGAGACAGGGGATACTGAAAAACATTGCAACAAAGTTGGCAATCACTTAGCTCAGCTTTCTAGTTTGAGAAGAATACAGATGTTCAAGGGACTTCATGAAGTGTGGTGCAATGGAGTTGAGTGTGATATATGAATACAAACGAGACAATAGGAAGCATAGGGATTTTCTTAGGAAGTAGAAAACAAGGCTGTAAGAAACTTTGTTTTACAGAAACTGGCACTGGAAAATCATCCTCATTCGTTAATTTGTTTGGTCATTTATTCCTCCATCCAACAACAACAAAACAAAGTTTATTGAGTCCCTGTTATATGTCAGGCACAGAAACCAAGGGAGCTCTAGCATACCAGCTTATTCCTTTTGCCTCTCTCTGGAGTTACAGTCTCTGCTTCTTTCTATATTTCTTCTTCAGTTCTTGGACTTTCACAAGACCTCTAGCCTCTCTGACATGAAGTTTCAGCCTTGGTTTCCACTATTAAATGACCTATTATTCTTTTGGGATTTCTTGGTTCCAATTCCTGAGAGAGAAAATCTGATTGGCTCAGTTCATCTTTTGGTACTTCCTACATCATAGGATCTTGGTAGGTTTATGAGTTGACTGTCCAATCCCTCCTCTTACCATGTAGCCTAGTCAAAACAGCTGTTGCCAAGGGGAAGAGGGAGCAGAGTCACCTGTTATCAAATAGGAGATCTGAGCCATAATTAGGAGCTATGAATGAGACAGGCAACGTGAATTAGTGCTCAATACAATGTTACCAGAAATTTAGGCAGTAAATTGGTCTGTACTGAGGGAGAACTCCCTCAAATTATTTTTAATGCTCCAAGCGATAATTTTTCTACTTCATTCACAAGCTCCAATTCATACAGATTTAACTTCCAAAATATTTTTCAACCGTGTTCCTCAAACTTCTTACTATCCCTTCTTTAGATCAGGCTCTCTTGATGTGCTTTCTTTAATACTACTCTTGGATCACTGCAACGGCTTAAGTTTCCTGCCTCCAATCTTGCCCTTTCAAATTCATTTTTCACTGAGTAACCTGAGTGATCTACATAAATACAGATCTTATTATGTCATTTTCTGGCTTGACAACCTTCACATAAAAAGTAAGACCAGGCTCCCTAGCATGGCAGACATGTCCTCCAGTCTTCCTTTCACACTTAGCATTACAGCCACGCACCACGTAATGACGTGTTGGTCAATGACAGACTGCATAGATGACAGTATTTCCATAAGATGAGTACTATATGGCCTAGGCAATACCATCTAGGTTTGTGTGAGTACACTCTATGATGTTCGCACAATGATGAAATTGCCTAAAGACACATTTCTCAGAATGCATCCCCATCATTAAGGAACACATTGCTATACATGTAATGAACTGCTGGAAATTCCTTAACACACTGTGTTGTTTCTCTTCTTCATGCCTTTGTTTACATGGTTTCCTTTGCTTGAAATGCACTTTGCCTTCTTTAAAAAGACATTAAAAGAGAAAAATAGTATTTTATATTTACTTCAATATTTACTGTTCTCTATTCCTTCTTGAAGATCCATCTGGTATCATTTCACTTTTGCCTAAAGAACTATAGTATTTTCGTAGTTCAGGTTTTCTGATGATAGATTTGCACACGACTCCTGGTGACAAGTTTGCATAGTTTTCTTTTATGTGGAAATGCCTTTATTTCACCTTCATTATTGACCTTTTTTCCTATTGGATAAAGGGTTCTGAGTTAATGGTTTTTCCTTTCAGCACTTTAGAGCTGTTGTTCCATTGTCCACTCTCCTCCATTATTTCTGAAGAGAAGTCAGTAGTAGTCAAATCATTGTTGCCTTTATGTACTAATTTTCTCTGACTGCTTTCAAGACATTCTTTTGTTTTCAGAAATTTGATTATGATGTGTAGGCATGATTTCCTTTATATTTATACTGTGTGATGGTCACTGAGCTTCTTGGAGCTATAAATTTACTTCTTTCACCAAGTTTGGGGAGTTTTTGGCTATTACTTATTTAAATATTTCTTCTGTCATGTTCTAAATCTCCTCTCCTTCTGTGACTTCAATAATTCATCTATCATGTATGTTAGAACTACAGATATTTTCCACAGGTCTCTGGGTCTCTGCTCAAGTTTTTAATCTTTTTCTCTTTATTGTTCAGAATGAATCATTTCTAATGATCTATATTCAAGTTCAATGACCCTTTCCTTAGTCATCTCTACTCTGCTATTTAGCCTATCTAATGAATTTTTCAAAATTTCACCAATGAAGTTAAAAGAGCTGCTTTAAATTCCTTGTTTGCTAGTTCAAACATTTGAGTCATCTCAAGGTCAGCCTCCATTGATGGCTTTTTATTTTGAGGATGGGTCACATCTTTCTGTTTCTGCAAATGTCAAGTAATTTTGTATTGTTCTTAGACAGTGTGAATACTAATGTTCAGAGACTTTGGATTCTGTTGTATTCTTGCAAAGAGTTATTTTAGCATGAAATTAAGTTGCTCAGACTCAATCTGAAAACTTTGTCTCTTGGGAAATACCTCAAATCTCATATCCATCATTAGCTGAGCTGCTTGAAATCTGCCCATGCATATGTACTTCAGTTGTCAGCTAGAGATTTGGGTGGAGTTTATACACGGAATTTGGGGCTCTCTCTCTCTCTGGTGCTCTTTTCTTTTCTTTCTTTTTTTTTTTTCCCTAAAGATTGGCACCTGAGCTAACAACTGTGGCCAATCTTTGTTTTTTTTCCTTCTGCTTTATCTCCCCAAATCCCCCCTGGTACATAATTGTATATCTTAGTTGCAGGTCCTTCTAGTTGTGGCATATGGGACGCCACCTCAATGTGGCCTGATGAGCGGTGCCATGTCCCCGCCCAGGATCCAAACCAGTGAAACCCTGGGCTGCCGCAGTGGAGCGCTTGAACTTAACCACTCGGCCATGGGTCCAGCCCCTCTGGTGCTCTTTTCTAGTTGCCAAAACTCTGTCTTCTGGTTCTTCAGGCCAGAAAGACTGTGGATTTTCCATCAGAGTTTTAGCCACCCTGGCTTGTGGCAACTGCAGCTTGCCCTCAGGTTAAAAGCTATAAAAATGAGAAACTCATACCATGCCATTCCCTTCACTCAAGTATAATTTTCCTTTCATAAATTGTCTGCTTTTGGTCACCCTCCAGTGTCTATAGGGGATTTTTTCGTATTGTGTCCAGAGTTTATAATTGTTATCTGAAAAATAGTCGGTCCAATAGATTACTCAGCCATACTAGAATTTGAGACCCTTTCCCTTCTTTTTTATCAAAAAAAATCTATTCATTTGTCAAGAATCAGTTAAGACACTACCTCCTCAGAGAAAACCTCCCTTTCTCCTATCTTCTTCAGGTTGAAAGTTAGTTAGCTACCTAAGGGTAGGTTAGGTGTTCCTCCTCTGGGCTTTCATAGGACCTTGTGTCAAATTTGCTTATAGCACTTATTATATTTTAGTGAAATTACTTATGTGGGTATTTCTTTTCCAACTGACTATAAGAATTTGAGCTCAGGGCTTATTATCTTTATATTCCTAGTGTGTAGTACAAGATCTGGTGTATAGGCTAAATATTTTGTTGAACATTCTCTATTGATAAGATAGATAGATAGAATTTTTATGATACTCTCCCTGTTGGTAAGTGTGTAGTGTCCAGCTATTCAAAGCACAGAGTTCATGGGGACAGGTCTCATCTATCTCTTGGCCTAGTAAGGGTAGGATGGTTATACAGAAAGTCAAGTCAACTAGGGTCCGTGGAAAGTTTCCAGACCCAGCAGTGGGGATGATCATTCAAACTAAGAACTGAGATAGAATCTATGTCCTGTTGATCAGGCACTAATGGTGGGGTCCAGATAAGAAGGCAGCCACATGGTACACCTACAAGTACCTGGAGAGTTCTTGTTCCAACTATACCAGCTAATTCCAGATCCTACTCACTTAGTCTGGAATAGCCTTGGGACTGGATGAGTCTGACCTTTATTTTGGTGTTCTTCAACCATTAAAGTTTATTTCTGCTAGGGGGTACATCAAGCCTGGTCCAAGAAATGTCATAATTTTGGATTCATTTCATTAGGGCTTGAGCTTGTATTGGTCCTTAGAAAGTCCCTAACTAAAGTGAAAATACCTGTGGAGGGGTAACAGTTTAGAAGATACAGTCAATTAACTGATAGCTAGCCAAGGCCAAGACCAGGCAAGAATGTGACACACAATGAGTGTTTAACAAAGTGTTTGCGGCATGTGTGGTAGTGGAATGGGTGAAATGGAAGAAGAGCAACTGTAAAACATTTCCACAGCTGCACTGAGAGTCACTGTTTCAGGAGACCCTTGGTCAATTTTCTCTTCATAGGCTACAAATTCTAGACACTTAGGATACAATGAATAATATTTTCCCTCTCTCTTGAGAAAAAGATGAGAATAACTTGTGGCTATTAACAATGTTTCATGAGTAAGTCTTACCCAGATTTTGTGCACCTTTCAAAGAAAGATAAATTTCATATTATAGCAATAAACAGGACATCAGGGATCCAAAGTAACTTTGTTTGAAATTTATGCCAGGTTGGTCTTTATTGTCTCCAGGAAAGGACAAAGAAAGACCTGCCTAATAGACCTGTATTGATGAGATAATGGTGTTATGAGAGGACACCCTATCATATGATAGGATGTTGAACATTTCCACCCAAAAAGCAATTATAAGACGGTTAGAAGTCCACCTTCCTTTGATGAAGATACCTGATTGTAGGCAAAAGCCTCTGGATTTGTCCCCAAAGTGTCAGGATGTGTAGTTCCACTTGAACATAAAAAAATTATGTTATAAGCAGAGAACTAAAACTGCACAAGGGTTGGACCACAGCCAGGGTGGTGGTATCTGCGTATTGTCTAATATTGTTTTGAATAGCGAAGAATGAGGGGACGGCAGGGTAACCCTTGACTGATCTCTAGGTCTGCAGCTAGGTAAAAAATTGGGCCTAGCTAGAGGTTATTAACTCCAGTTTCAGCAAATGTCTTAAGCAATCAGGCTTGACAGCTGCCAAAATATTGAGCTCAAAACATTTCTGGTTTTATAAAATCGCTTGAAACGTAGTCACAAAGATTGGGTTAATATACGCTGTGTGTGAAAGAGAGAACTGCTATTTTGTTTGGCATTGTGTATTTCTTTAATTCAAAATGTCATTTCAACTAAAGTGCCAAGTTGAGGTATACAAAATGCTTCCTTTTGGTTTCTGTAAGTCTTAGCATGTAACTTTGTTAACAGGGCACTTTAGACACTATTGTCGTCCTCCTTAATACTTGAGGTGAGTGGGAGAGGATGCATGATAAGTATATAAGGAAGCTGTTGGTCTGAAGGTATCCTATAAGTGAATTTAAAGCTATTCTAAAGTGAACAAGATTGAAGAAGAAGCAACTTTAATACTTTGGGGAATGAATTTCATTTCCAGGAAGTTAGCATGTGCAGATTGAAAAGGAATCCCAGACAGGAGTGAGTTGGAAAGTATGGAGTGATAAAGTGTTAAAGGCACATCCAGATGTTAATTGCTGCATTTCTATTTCAAGCTTTGCGGTGCATCTTCCATTTAGCATACACCTATTTAAATAATTTACTCTTTTGACGATGTAGTGGTTGATGGCACGTCTATCTTGTTTATTATCTGTTGTTTTCAGTATTCTTACCATATGGTGCTTTATATTCATTGTCACATTAGAAATATATTACTTTAAAATTTAAAAATAAGCTTTTTATGCAGAATATTTTAGTTACTCCACCCAAACTCTGAAATAAGATATTCAGTCAGTTAATAAAGATTGAGCTCTATTATGTAATTTCATACTATATGGGAGTATATGAAAAATACATTTCTAAATATCTTTGAATCATTTTTTCCCCCTCTCCATCTTCTCTCCAACTCAGCTCATTATCTAAACCACCTAAGGTAAGTTCTTTCCTATTCTTATGCAAGAATGATGAATAAATATTTGGATCCTTGTGATATAGGGCATAATATTTGGGCACCTGGCCTGCTCACAGCCCCTTTCTGAACAAATAGACAAGAAGCAGCCCTTAAGAATAGGTGGCCATGCTCAGGTTTATAGGATCTCAATACCGTAACTATGGTTGTTTAGACCCAAAGGTAGTAAATGACCTGGCAAGCTGGTGAGTGAGCCTATCATGAGAGCTTTGGCTAAGGGTGGTGCCCTGGTGCCCAATAACTGGCTAATACCAACAGAAATTTCTCTTAGAGAGTTTGAATGAGACACCTGCTGTGAAAGGGTTATTTCATTGTTATTGACAGGAGCAGTAGCAATAAAGACAGTAACTTGAGTGGTGGAGCACTAGAATTGGGAGCAATGAAAGTCGACTAGTGTGGGTATGACGAAGTAAGCAGACTCCTAAAGTTATATTGTTTCCTTAATGATACCCCAGCTCTCCTAGGCCTGGCTATATGGCTATTGAGACTGTTTCCTTTTTTTCTAATGACCTCCCCTCTGTATATCCACAATATATCCTCATTCATTGAAATAATATGTGCATGTTTCTTATAATCCAAAAAAACCCAGAGCAGTGCTTCTCAAATTTTAACGTGCATACCAATCTCCTGGGGATCTTGTTAAAATGCAGATTCTGATTCAGTGGGTCTGGGGTGTGGCCTGAGATTCTGCATTTTAGAAGTTCCCAGGTAATACTGATGCTGTTAATCCATGGCCATGGGCCACGCTTTGAGTAGCAAGGGCTTAGATACCTCTTCTCTGGGCTACATGCTAATTGATTGATTGATCACTTATAAGTTCCTACTAAGAAACAACATCTATAAAGATTATTTCAGTCTTCAGCAATAGAATCTTAACACTGGAGGAATTATCTAGTTCAATGTTGCCTTAGTCTGTTCAGGCTGCTTTAATAGAAATACCATAGACTGGATAGTTTATAAACAAAGAAATTTATTTCTCACAGTTCTAGAGGCTGAAAGTCCAAGATCAGAGTGCCAGCATGGTCAAGTTCTTGCGAGGACCCTCTTTAAAGTTGCAGACTGCTCACTTCTTATTGTATCCTCACAAGGCAGAGAGCAGAGAAAGGATGCAAGCTCTCTGGTGACTTTTATAAGGGCATTAATCCCATACATGAGGGCTCAACCCTCATGACCACATGTAATCCTAATTAGCTCCCAAAGGCCCCACCTCCTACCTCAATCACATTGGGGGTAGTTTCAACATGTGATTTGGGGAAGACACAAACATTCAGTCTATAACAAATGTCTCAACCAATGCCAGAATCTTTTCTATGATATCCGTGATGTATAGTCTCATTCAGCTTCTGCAATGAATGCTTATGAGTGATGAAGAATTCACTATCTTACAAGACAATCCATTCTACTGGTAAACAACTCTGGTTATGAGGCCTCACAAAGGCAGGACCTAACTCCAGTGAAGCCTGGCCTAAATGTGCAGAAACTATGGATCATAAAGTATCTAAAAATAGTTGTATCTACCACCTATTCATTGTCATACAACCCTACAATACAGGTTTCTCCATTTTACAAATAAAGAAATTGAGGCTTAGGGTAGGTAAATTACTTACCTAAGATTGCACAGCTGTTAGGTGGTGGAACCAGGAATGAAGCCAAGATCTGTCTTAGTCTAAAGTGGGCGTTCTTTGCACAATACCATATTGTCTTTCAAAGTATAATTTTGTTTCTTTCAAATACTTTAAATGTCTAGATTACCAAAATAGTTTCTTAGCTAGGACCCCTGCACACAGTTTCTCTCCTCCTATTCATTTTATTCACTGCTGTTGAGTGAATTTTCCTTCAGAAAATTAAAAAAAAAATTATAGTACCACTCCCAGGTTCAAGAGCCTTCAGTGTTTTCTGATTATCATTCCTACCTTATTACTCACTGATTACCCACCATAAACCTCCATTCTGGACATTTCAGTCTCCTCTTCCATTTACTCTACATCCAAATGATTAGTTTTCCAATGCTTGCCAAATGTTACTGGTTCTTAATGGCCCAGATCAAATCCTTCCTTCCTTATGAAGGTTCTCCTTATTTCTCAAGACTTCCAGGAGTTTATCCTTCTTGAATTCCTATAGCACCGATTACATGTTTTAGTCCTTCCTTAATTAAAAATTCTATCATATTGTCGTCCTGACTTTTGACATTTTTATTCTCATTTCCTCCAACATCATTTTAAACATTTTATGGACTGCTAACATATAGCTTTATATGTAATAGATTTTCCTATTCAGCCCAGTTTTTATCTGTGAAATAGCAAGTATTTTATTTTTATACTTTTTGTAGTTGGCTGTACACACAACGTCAGAACAGGATTTATTTTGTAATTTTAGCAAGTATTTTATTTTTATACTTTTTGTAGTTGGCTGTACACACAACGTCAGAACAGGATTTGTTTTGTAATTTTAGCATTTCTAAGGGTTAAATTTTGATTGTGAAACACATCAGAGAAAATAAATTATTATACTGGTTATAAAATTAAAACACTACTCTAATTTTAGACATCCTGTGTAAAAAAAAAAAAAAAAGCAATGGGGTTGGAGTCATAAAACCTGGCTTTTAATCCCAAATCTACTGTTGTTAATGAACCAGGTAACCTCGAGTGAATTGTTAAATCTCTCTAGACATTGACTTCCTCATTACCGCAAAATGAGGGGCCTATGCCAGATTATGTACTGCTCTAAAATCCTCTGATTCTGTGTTATAATTAAACGTGAACTTTAAAAATACTTTAAGTAGATTGGGCTTCTGTTCTAGCTAATGTTAAGGATATCTTAGACAATGTTCAAGTTGCATTTGCTTTGTGCACACTTTGAACTGAATTCCCATCAGCTTTTTTCCCTCCCCATAAGCCTTTTCTCTATTCACTACTAGCTCCATATTATTGAATCAACTGCGAATGTTTATTCAGATCATGCTCCAAGTGATGAACTTTATTGGATAAAGATACAAAATTCACAACATCCTTTAAATTCTTGTTTGTTTTCACAATGTTTCCATAGCTCAATGCTGTTTCACACATTCTCATTACCCTGAAACATCATTTCAAAACAGATGTAGTGGCTCTATAGAATTATAAACATTTCTAATGTTTTCAAATATTTGTGGAATTGAATTATGGAAGACTAGTTTTGAATTTGCAAATTCCATTTAAAGTAGAAGAAATCAAAGCATTGTTTGTTTGAAAAGTTTCTCATAAGGTACTTCCTTATTCAAGAGAGGCACTGTGAGAGAGAGCATGTGCCAGCCATGACCTGACTCTGTCATTTAGTAGGTAGCAAGTATGATCTGAAAGACACCAGAAGATTGGTATCGTTAGAGCAGGACTTGAGGAGATCTCTGTCATCTGAGGGATGACAGATCAAAGTAGGGTGCAGCTTCGCAACCAGATCTAATAATTATTGCACATACACATCGGCGTAGAGAGAATTTTGAATAATTACAGCTAATCCTCTGCTTTTACTCAGGAAGGGCCACAGGTTTAACACACTCTTTTCTGACCCCATCTGACATTAATTACACAACATTTGAAGGTCGGGAACAGCTGCTGAGAAACACATAACAAATCAGGGGTGTGAATGTGTCTTCCTGTTTGCTGCCAGATGTCAATCTGCTGAGGAAGAACATCCAGAAATCATCTCTCCCTCTCAAAATAAATTATACAAACATGTTTCAGGATAGTGGTGAGGTGGGAAGAAATTTTTCTTGACTACTTATATTATGTATTCAGCATGACTTTTATAAGAAGTTGAATTTCTATAGCATATTATGGTATAGCATTGGACAAGTCTGTTTCTTAAATATAAATTTAAAAATGTTTTTTTTGGTAATAATTTTAAAGTAAACCATGTCAATAAATAGGTTTTACTTAGGCACCTACACTTCTCATGAAATACTGAAGAGAGAATCCACATTTTAATAAAAGTAGGTTTTTCTATAGGCGAAGAGAAAGTGAAAACTATATTAATTTGTGATACAAAGTTTTTTGATAACTGAAGCTAGAAAACACATTTAAAATTTTTCTACTAAACTTATAACTAAGAAGAGATAAATTAACTTGGTTCCATAATCCTCCTATTGTCCTTACTGGACTAGCTTTGTTTTCTTTTTATCCACTTGTAACTACTTTATGCATTTTAAGGTATATTTGATTTTTTTATATTGTCCATGTTTGTTGAGAAATACTCAGAGTATATAAGCTTATTTTAATTAAATTAACGTACATGCTGTTGTTTTCGGTAGTGGTCATTTCCCTTTAAGACAGCCATGTTGAAAATTAATAGTCACTTCCTAACGATGCCACAAAAAATGTTTAACTTTGGATATTTTTTTAAGATTTTTTTTTTTAAAGATTTTATTTTTTCCTGTTTCTCCCCAAAGCCCCCCGGTACATAGTTGTATATTCTTCGTTGTGGGTCCTTCTAGTTGTGGCATGTGAGATGCTGCCTCAGAGTGGTCTGATGAACAGTGCCATGTCCGCGCCCAGGATTCGAACCAACGAAACACTGGGCCGCCTGCAGCGGAGCGCGCGAACTTAACCGCTCGGCCACGGGGCCAGACCCAACTTTGGATATGTTTAAATAAAAAAATGAAAATAACAATTCTTACTCAATTTCTCATATCTCTATAAAACTTGGGGAAAACTATAAAATCATATCAGCACTCTAAGTTAATAGCACTTTTGAAAATTATAAGCTACAGCTTTCTGTGTTGTGAATAACATTTTCCTTTAAGGTTATGTTAATTAAAAAGGAATCAGATAATTATTAAAAGAAATTTTTGGCCACGATTAAAATTGTGATTTTAAATGACTTATTTAAAATAAAATCTGACAAAAAGTGGAAAAAAATATAATAAAGAGACGATGTAGTAAAAATTCAAAAAGTGATATATGTGGAGACCAGTATGGGGCAATTCAGTTGGTCAGGCCTAAGCCTCAGATTTTTGGATATGGACTAATTCAAAAGAAATATGCAACGATCCTTTGGCACCAAATTCCTGAAACATATTGTTGATAGTAATTGCTTTCCACTCATTCCCCTTTAACATGGCTTCTAATGCTTCTACTTCACTATAAATATCCTTCCTGTGGCCAGCAGCTTCTTGCTTGCCAAATCCAGAGGCCTTTTCTTAGTCTGCCTGTTGCTCAATCTTTCCATTGTATTTTAGCTGGGTAACCTCATATTTGTTTCATCTTATTTTTAGCATTCTAAATATTACAAAAGTACTATGTGTTCTTTGCAGTGAATTAGAATATACAGGTTTTTAAAAATCATTTGTGATACCAAGGCTAACATTTTAATGGAATCTTTCCTGGCTTTTAAATCCATTTATATACTTTGTACATTTGTATCCTGAGTTACGTCATTTGGGGTCAGGGATAGGAGTCATTCTTACATTAACACTCAGGTGTCACTGGCTTTTGCCATACCTGCTTACAGAGGACATTACCCACTTCTGCAGTATCCTTCAAGTAATTCTGGGGGTCCCTAGGGGCGTCTCTCTTGTACTCACAAACAAGTCTTACCTTAAAGGTAGCGCTAACTGCTCTGTGAGGTATCTACCTCGCTCGCATCAGGCTTCGTGGACTCTGCTGGACACCAACATTGGCTCTCTAATGCCCTTAAATTGTCAAAGTAGGGCTGATCTCCAAAAGCAAAAAGATGGGTAAAAGACAGATGAGGAAAATGACTAATCAAAAGTATGCCAAGTTAGTTATATTTAATCAGATAAAATTGACTGATCAAAAAAGCATTATTGGAGATAGAAAGATTATTACATAACACTAAAAGGTTGATTTCGCCAGGATTTAAGCCTTATTTGCTTCTACCGCATTTCAGTGCCAAGATGGGTTTCTTCCCCTTCACATTTTAGTATATCTGTTGTCAGAAGGCGTCTTATAGTCACAGTCACACAAGTGGCATAAGCAACGCGATTATCATTGCTTGAACATTCACATCAGAACTTGCAGAATAGGTGTCAGGTGTGGCAGAAATTTCTGTAGAAAACAGTAGAGCTCTCAATAAATGCTGCACAACCAACACTTGATGATACGGAAGAAAATACTGTATGGAAGAGGATGGATATCTTGGCTCTTAGTGGGAAAATAATTCAAACAAGCCAAACTGAATATTCAGAATTATGGGGTATGTCTTACCCAATCTATTTTTCCCCAGCTTTATTGAGGAATAACTTATACACAATGAAATTCACCCATTTTAAGTGTATAGTTTAATGAGTTTTGGCATTTATACGCAGTCATGTATCCACGACCGCAATCAAGGTAGACAACATTTCCAACAACTAAAATTTCCTCATGGCCCTTTCCAGCCAATGCCTTCCTCCCTCCTCCAATTTCAGGGAGCCGTTGATTTGCTTGAAGTCACTACAGTTTGCCTTTTCCAGATGTTAATATTAATGGAATCATATAGTATAAAGATTTTTGTGTTTGACATATGTTTTCATTTCTCTTGGGTAATTACCTAGATTGCTGTGTTGTATGGTAACCACATGTCTAACTTTTTATATGTTTTTTATATGGTGTGAAGTATGGGTCAACGTTACGTTTTTCATGTGGATTTATAATTGTTCCAGCAATATTTGTTTAAAACCCTATTCTTTGGCTTCCCTAAATGCCTTTGTACCTTTATTAAAGTGTGTGAGTCCACTTCTGGACTCTCTTCTGTTCCATTGATCCACGTGTCTACATTTTTTGTCAGTACTACACTGTCTTGATAACTGTAGTCTTAAATCAGGGATTGTGAATCCTCCAACATTGCTCTTCTTTCTCAAAATTTTTTGGCTAGTCTAGTTCCTTTGTCATTCCATGTAAATTTTAGAATCATCTTGTTGATTTCTACACAAATCCTGCTGGGATGTTGACTGGAGAAAATTGACATCGTCACAATATTGAGTCTCCTAATCCAGGAACATGGAATATATTTCATTTATTTGGTCTTTCTTGATATTTTTCATCAGTGTTTTGCAATTTTTAGCATATAGATTTTGCACATATTTTAGTAGATTTATACCTCAGGATTTCATCTTCTTTTGGTGCTACTGTAAATAGGACTGCATTTTAAAATTTAATTTCCAATTGTTCATTGCTAGTATATAGAACTACAATTAGTATTTTTATATTGACCTTGTATTTTACAACTTTGCTAAATTCACTAAGTAGTTCCATGGATTTTTTTGGTAGATTCTTTGGAATTTTCCAAATAGACAATCATGTCATCTATGAATAGAGAGTTTTATTTCCACCTTTCCAAGATTGATCAATTGATTAATTTACCTTATTGCACAGGATGGAACCTTCAGTTCTCCAGTATGATTATGAATAGAAGTGGTGAGAGTGGAAATCCCTGTCTTGTTCCTTATATTAGGGGGGAAGTAGTTGGTTTTTTATCATTAAATGTGATGTTAGATATAGAGTGTTTTGAGACACTCTATCAGGTTGAAGAAGTTCTCTTCTAGTCCCAGTGTGATGAGAATTCAATGTTTTAGTCTTCTTTTTTAACTCCACAAATTAGGCATTATTATTAGTAGGAATTTTAGAGAAATTATTCATTTATACTTACATATATGTTTACCATTTTATTTGCTTACCATTCTTCTGGCATCTCAAAGTGTCCCTCTGGTATTATTTCCTTTCTTGCTGACGTACATCTTGTAGGAATTCCTCTAGTACAAGTATGTGGGTGGTAAATCTTAGATTGTGTTTATCTGAAGATGTCCTTATTTCACTCTCTTGCACTAGAGTATTAGTGAGTGAGTGCACAGTTCTAGACTGGAACTATTTTCTTTGATCACTTTGAAGATATAATAAAATCCCCTCATAATAAGATTAGTAAAGATGAAAATTTTCAATTGTGTACAAAGAAGCGTGGGCTTAATGTGAAAATTAAAGAAATGAGTCATCTGACCCTTGTCTAGCTGATTGGCTAGAAGTTCTGGTGGTCTGGCACTATAATTAAAAGCTTTGCTCATCCTGCTTGTGGTTTGGCACCACTTGGTGGTGGCTGTCTGCTTCAAAATAAACACCAATGGTGCCAATTCTGGATTCTGTCTCACTGGCTAGAACCTCCAGGACAGTGGCAGCATTTATAGTAACCTCCTGTTTAGCTATGGCCCATTTAGTCAGTCTAATCAAAGGAGATTGGCTAAAAGAATTCTGGCGATAGAGGACTCACCCTCTGCCTCCCTGTTACCTGAGAGAGGAGCTTCCTTTTTCTCACCAGCCTTGTGCTTTCCTCCATGTCCTCTACCCCATCCACTCAGAAGATAAAAGTTTATCCTACCCAATTTGAAAAAGAGGGCTAGAGAGAAGGCAGCCAATCATGAATGATTAATTAGTGATTAATCACCAATCATACTTAATCCAAATTCTCACTATAATGAGGCTGTCATGGGATTTCACTCATTATTTTACTGTCTTCTGGGTTTCATTGTTGCTATAAAAACATCTGCTTTCAATCTAATTACTTCTTTGTAGGTTGTCTTTCTCTCTCTAGCTGCTTTAAAGATCTTCTCCTATTCCTTGGTGTTTTGGATTTTACGACAGGTCTAAGAATAAATTTTTAAGTTTATTTTCCCTGTGATACTTTGTGCTTCTTGAATCTGTGCATTCAGGTCTTTCCCAATTCTGTAAAATTCTAAGCGATGAACTTTTGTAACATGCTTCTCAATTCTTAAAATCTGTCCTTCTTGGAATCTGATGGTCAGATATTCTCAGTCTAACTTCTATAATTGTTTAATATTTCTTTCATATTTCCCATATCCTTATCATTCTTTGTTCATTCCGGACAATTTTCTTAGATATTTTATGGTTTATAAATAATCTGTATCTAATCTGCCATTCAACCCATGCACTGGGTGTTTTCATTTCAACAAATACATGGTCAACGTCTAAAAGCTTCATTTGATTGTCGCATCTGCTTGGTCATTCCTGGTAGTTTCTTGTTGCTTGTTCATCATTATGATTCTATCCCTTATTTCTTGAAATATTTTCTAAATAGATATTCTATATTTCACAGCTGATAAAAATTTAATACCTGACTTCCTTGGGGATTCTAAATATTTATTATTTCTTCTGATTTTTCACTCATGGTGACTTGCTTCCTTTATGCCTAGTGATTTTTGATGTTGAACTCACCTTTTTTTTATCTTAATCCAGGAATCTGGTGGGCTTAATTAGGGATATTTGCCCTGATGAGGATCTGTGTTTGATTCTGCTAGGAGCCTGGGGGCACTGCCAATCTGGAACTATCTTATCCTTTTTCAGGTAGCTTAGTAGCTCCAAGCAAGGGTCTCAGGTTCAGCTCCTCCATGTTACTGTTGACCTAAGCCTTGTTTTCTGAGCACAGTTCTTTGATGGGCATTTTCTCAGTTAGTCCATATATTCTTTTCTTTTTTTTCAAAGATTTTAGTTTTCCTTTTTCTCCCCAAAGCCCCCTGATACATAGTTGTATATTTTAGTTGTGGGTCCTTCTAGTTGTGGCATGTGGGACACCGCCTCAGCATGGCCTGATGAGCAGTCATGTCTGCACCCAGGATTCGAACTGGTGAAACCCCCAGCCATGGAAGCAGAGTGCATGAACTTAACCACTTGGCCACAGGGCCAGCCCAAGTCCGTATATTCTTAAATGCCTATTTGCAGAGCCAGTTTTGTTTATTTGAGGGGGCAGAGAGCTGGAGGGGAAGATGTCAGGAGGACACATCGAAATTTTCCCTACTTCCTTCAAGTTCAGCAATGTAACTATGCTTGTTTTAACACAGTCTAGTTGTTTTACAGAATGAGGGTGTCCCAGATGATTTAGCTTGCAATTCCATTGGAGCAAAAGTCTCTTTAGATTATTTTTAAAAAACAGACTTTATTTTTTAGAAAAGATTTAGATTTACAGAAAAATTGAGGATACAGTACAGAGAGTTCCCATATACCCTGCATCAGTTTCCTTTATTATTAACATCTTACCTTAGTATACTACATTTGTTAGAAGTAATAAACCATTATGGATACATTATCAGTAACTAAGCCCATAGTTTATTCAGATGTCTTTGGTTTTTAACCCAGTGTGCTTTTCTGTTCCAGGATTCTATCCAGGATACTACTTTACATTTAGTTGTCATGTCTCCTTAGGCTCCTCTTGGTTGTGACAGTTTCTCAAACTTTCCTTGCTTTGAATGACCTTGATATTTTTGAGAAGTACTGATTGGGTATTTTGTGGGATGCAGCTCTACTGGAAATTTTTTGTGTGTGTGAGGAAGATTAGCCCTGAGCTAACATCTTTTGCCAATCTTTCTCTTTTTGCTTGAGGAAGATTAGCCCTGAACTAATATCTGTGCCAATCTTCCTCTATTTTGTATGTGGGTCACTCCCACAGCATGGCTTGATGAGTGGTGTAGGTCTGCACCCAGGATCTGAACCTGCAAACCTGGGCTGCCAAAGCAGAGTGCTGGACTTAACCACTATGCTACAAAGTCAGCCCTAGGAATTTTTTTATTGTAGTAAAATATACATGACATAAAATTAACCATTTAACTATATTTAAGTATGTAATCTGGTGGTGTTAAGTATATTCACAATGTTGTTTAACGATCGCTATTATCCATTTCCAGGACTTGTTCACCATCCCAAAGAGAAATTCTGTATGAATTAAAAAATAACACTACAGTCCCGTCTCTCTCCATTCCCTGGTAACCTCTATTTTATTTTCTGTCTCTGAATTGCCTATTTTAGGTACCTTATATAAGGAGAATTATACAATATCTCTCTTTTTGTGTCTGGGTTATTTCGCTTCACATGTTTTCAAGGTTCATCTGTGTTATAGCATGTATCCAAATTTTATTGTTTGTATATACTACATTTTGTTTATCAATTTTTTTTATTAGTTCCAGGAGATTTTTATTAATTCTTTGGGACTTTTTCCTTAGAAACTCATGTCATCTGTGAACAAAGATATTTTATTTCTTCTTTTACAGTCTGGATACGTTTTATTTCCTTTTCTTGTCTTATTATAAACTAGGACTTTAGGTATGATATTAAATAAGCATGGCGAGAGAGGACATCTTGCCTTGTTCCTGATCTTTGGAGGGAAGCATCCAGTTTTTCACTATTAAGTATGATGTTAGCCGCAGGTTTTTTGTAGATGTTCTTTCAAGTTGAAGAAGTTCCTCTCTGTTCCCACTTGGCTGGGAATCTTTACCATGAAGGTTGTTGAATTTCCTCAAAAGCTTTTGCTAGATTAATTTATATGATCATATGATGTTTCTTCTTGATTCTCTTTATGTGCTGAATCACACTGATTGATTTTAGAATGTTGAACTATCCTTGCATAACTGGAATAAATCCCACTTGGCTGTGTTGTATAATTCTTTTTGTACATTGTTGGATTCAATTTGCTAATATTTGTTGAAGATTTTTGTATCTATATTCATGAGAGATATCAGTCTATGGTTTTTTCTTCTTATAATGTCCTTAACTGCTTTTGGTATTACGGTAATGCTGGACTCCTAGAATGAGTTAGGAAGTGTTCCCTCTACTTCTATTTTCTAGAAGAGATTGTGGAGAATTGGTATCATTTCTTCCTTCAATGTTCAGTAGAATTCACCAGTGAAACCATCTGGGCCTGGTGCTTTGTTTCTCAGAAGGTTATTAACTCGCTCCTTGACTACTCAGATTATCTATTTCTTCTTGTGCGAGTTTTGGTAATTTGCATATTTCCAGGAATTGGTCTGTTCCATCTAGTTAATCATATTTGTGGTCATAGAGTTGTTTATAGTATTCCTTTATTTTCCTTTTAATGCTCATGGGATAATGAATGATGATTCCTATTCCATTTCTGATTCTGGTATTATCTTGTTTATTTTTAAATTTGTCTGTATAGTATTATGTTTTGCCATCTTAAAAAGTCTCTGTGGCTGGGGAGAAACGGTTACTCCTGTGGCTAGCCAATTCTCAGGGATAGCAAAGGGCATGCCTTTTTGATACCCAAACTAACCAATTCAGAGTCATACCTCCTATATCTGGCCTGTAAACCCCAGGAGGCAATATTCCTCTGCTTTAATCATCCCAGGGCCAACTACCAGGCAACTAGGGACAGACCCTATAGTGTAGAGTCTGCTGAAATTATTCAAACTAGCCAGTTCTAAACTGTTCACTTAGCCCTGCCTTGCCTTTTCTGCAGGAACCCCAATAAAGGCTCTAGCCTATGTCTTCCCTTTGCTCAGGTTTTCTGCCTCCTGATCACCCTGAGGCTTTCGGATGTAGTCCTGTGTGAAGTGTGCTGTGCCTCCTATTTCTAGGACCTGTGAGTATAATAAACTTGGTTTTCTTGAGCCTCTCCTGTGTTTTCTCTTGTGGTTGCACCCGACTGACCATCACATAAAAGAACACAGAACAGGTAATTTTGTGTCTTCTCTCTTTTTTTCTTGGTTAGCATGGCTAGAGGTTTATTGATTTTATTGGTCTTTTCAAAGAACCAGATATTGTTTTCTGTGATTTTCTCTATTGTTTTCCTGTCTTCAAGTCCATTGATTTTAAAAAATTATTTCTTTCTTTTGCTCTTTTTTAAGCTTAAATTGCTCTTCTTTCTCTAATTGTCTAAGGTGGAACCTTAGATTTTTGATTTTAGATTTTTCTTCTTTTCTAATATATGCATTTAATGCTAAGCACTCTAAGAACTGCTTTCACTGCGTCCCACAAATTTTGACAAGTTGTATTTTCATTTTCATTTAGTTCAAAATGTTTTTTAATTTCTCTTGAGACTTCTTATTTGACCTATGTATTATTTGGAAGTGTGTGTTAAACCTCCAAATATTTTAGGATTTTTCTGTTATTTATTTCTAGTTTAATTCCATCCGGGCCTGAGAAGACAGTTTGTACGATTTCTGTTGTAAGTTGAATTGTGTCCCTCCCAAAAAATATGTTGAAATCCTAACCTCCCCCAAGCCCCCAAATCTGTGAATATGACCATATTTAGAAATAGGGTCTGTACAGATATAAGCAAGTTAGGATGAGGTCATTAGGGTGAGTCCTAATCCAATATGACTGGAGTCTTTGTGAGAAGAGGAAATGCCATGTGAAGACAGGGACACACAGGGAGAATGCTACGTGTGGCAGCAGAGAGAGTGATGGCAGAGATGGGAGTGATGCAGCTGCAAGCCAAGGAATGCCAAGGAGGGACAGCCACCACCAGAAGCTAGGAAGATGCAAGGAAGGATTCTCCCCTACAGGTTTCAAAGGGAGCATGGCCCTGCTGACACCTTGATTTCAGACTTCTAGCCTCCAGCGCTGAGACAGTAAATTCCTTTTGTTTTAAGACACCCAGTTTGTTGTACTTTGTTACAGCAGCCCTAGGGAACAATTATAATTTCTATTCTTTTAAATATATTAATTTTTTAATATATTTAATAGAGTGTGCCCAGAGTGTGCTCTATCTCAGTGAATGCCCCACATGACCTTGAGAAGAATGTGTATTCTGCCGTTGTTGGATGGAGTATTCTCTAAATGTCAATTAAACCAAGTTGATTGATAATGCTGTTCAGGGCAATTATATCCTTACTGATTTTCTGCAGCTAAACTATCAATTACTGAAAGAGGGGTGTTGAAGTCTCCAAATATATTTGTGGATTTATCTATATCTCTTTGCAGTCCTATTAGTTTTTGCTTTATGCATTTGGACACTCAACTGTTAGGTGCATACACGTTAAAGACTGGTATGTCTCCTTGGAGAATTGACCCCTTTATCATTACATAATGCTTCTCTTTGTCCTTGATAATTTCCTTGTTCTGAAGTCAGCTTTGTTTGAAATTAATATAGTTACTCCATCTTTCTTTTGATTAGTGTTACTTTGGTGTACCTTTCTCCATCTCTTGGCTGTTTCAGTTTTTCTTTTCTTTTTTTTCTGAGGAAGATTGTCCTGAGCTAAAATTTGTTGCCAATATTCCTCTTTTTTTGCTTGAGGAAGATTAGCCCTGAGCTAGCATTTATGCCAATCTTCCTCCACTTTATAGGTGGGATGCTGCCACAGCATGGCTGATGACTGGTGTAGGTTCATGCCCAGGATCTGAACCCATGAACTCAGGCTGCTGAAGCAGAGTGAGCCAAACTTAACCACTATGCCATGGGGCCAGCCCCCTTGACTTTTTCATTTTAAGTATTTATTTTTAATGTTTTAACAACTTGATTTTGATGTATTTCACATACCTACCATTCACCCATATAAGGCGTACTATTCATTGGCTTTTAGCATATTCAGGGAGTTGTGCAACCATCTTCACAATCAATTTTAGAACATTTTCATTCCCCCTGCAAAAAACCCTTGCAACCCCTTAGGCGATCCCCCACCATCTGCCAGAGCTAGGCAACCACTAATCTACTTTCTGTCTCTATAGATTTGCCTATTCTAGATATTTCACATAATATGTGGTCATATTGGAATGAAGTCATGTAATATGTGGTCTTTTGTGAATTTCTCCTTTCCATAGCATGTTTTCAAGGTTCATCCATATTGTAGTATGTAGCAGTACTTGATTCCTTTTTGGTGCTGAATAATATTCCATCACATGAATATACCACTTTTTATTTACCAATTAATTAGCTTTACCCATTAATCAGCTTATGATCATATGGGTTATTTTCACTTTTTGGCTATTCTGAATAATGCTGCTATAAACATTTATGTACAACTGTTTTTTTTTTTTCTTTTTGAAGAAGGAGATAATGGACATTGGGAAGGCTACTGTCACTGTCCACTAGACCTTGCTTGGCCCCTTCAGTGGTTAGAACTATGGGCATTTCCTCCTTCTGTTTTTTTTTTTTCTCTGCTTTATCTCCCCAAATCCCCCCCGATACACAGTTGTATATCTTAGTTACAGGTCCTTTTAGTTGTGGCATGTGGGACGCCACCTCAACGTGGCCTGACGAGCGGTGCCATGTCCGCACTCAGGATCTGAACTGGTGAAACTCTGGGCTGCTGCAGTGGAGCGCACAAACTTAACCACTCAGCCCCGGGGCCAGGCCACTGTGTACAACTTTTTGTGTGGGTAGATATTTTCATTTCTCTTGGGTATATACCTAGGAGTGGGTTGCTGGATCATGTGATAACTCTATTACGTAAATGTTTGAGGAGCTGCCAAACTGTTTCCCAAAGTGGCTGTGCAATTTTATATTCCCATCAACAGTGTATGAAGGTTTGAATTTCTCCACATCCTCCCCAACACTTGTCACTGCCTGTCTTTTTGATTATAGTCATCCTAGTTGGTGTGAAGTGGTAGTTCACCATGGTTTCGATTTGCATTTCCCCAAAGAGTAATGATATTGAGCACCTTTTCATATGCCTTTTGGTTGTGTGTATCCCTTCTTTGGAGAAATGCCTAGTTAGGATCCTTGTCCATTTTTCACTTGGGTTATTTGCCTTTTTATTTTTGAGTTTTAACAGCACTTTATATATTCTAGACACAAGTCTTCTACCAAATATTAGATTTGCAAAATTTTCCTCCCTTTCTGTGGTTTGTCTTTCCACTTTATTTATGGTATCCTTTGAAGCAAAACATTTTAAATCTTGATAATGTCTAGCATATTGATTTTTCTTCTGTTGCTTGTGTTTTTCGTGTCATATCTAAGAAATAATTACCTAATTCAAGGTGGTGAAGATTTACACCTATGTTTTCTTCCAGGAGATTTTATAATTTTAACTCTTAATGTTAGGGCTTTGATCCATTTTGAGTTAATTTTTGTGTATGGTGTGAGATAAGGGTCCAACTTCATTCTTTTATATGTGGACATCCACCTATCTGAGTACCATTTGTTGAAAAGCCTCTTCTTTCTTCATGGAATGGTCTTGGCACCCTCCCTGAAGATCAGTTGACCCTAGATGTGAAGGTTTATTTCTGAACTCTGGAGTTTATTCCCCCCCAAATGGAAATTTTTGACTGCTTACTGTGTTCCAGGCACAATCCTAAGCACCAATTCATTTATTCCTCCTAGTAACTGAGATGGGCACTATTCTTACTCCCATTTTACAGATGAAGTTGTCAAGATACACAGTGATTTGCCTAAGACCAAACAGCTAGTAAGTAACAAGTGACAGAGCCAGGACATGAATTTAGGCCGACTGACTTGAAAGCCTGACCTCTTAACCATGCCGTAAATAAATGTGAGAAAAGAGAACTTAGAATTCCACTAAAGAGTTCATTTTTAAAAACACAGGTAGAGGTCAGATTGGCTGCTACGTCTGGAAAAGCACAACAGAGTGGGGTTTTACTAGCTCGCTTCCTATTGAGTATTAGTAATGGACTTGCCTGAAAAACTCAAAACCATCCCTCTGAGAACAGGAACAAGACAAGGGTGCCCACTCTCGCCACTCTTACTCAACATAGTACTGGAGGTTTGGGCGAGAGCAATTAGGCAAGAAAAAGAAATAAGAGGAATCCAAATTGGAAAGAAAGAAGTGAAACTGTCACTGTTTGCAGATGACTTGATTCTATATATAGAAAACCCTAAAGAATCCATTGGAAAACTATTAGAAATAATCAACAACTACAGCAAAGTTGCAGGGTATAAAATCAACTTACAAAAATCAGTTGCATTTCTATACTCTAATAACAAACTAACAGAAAGAGAACTCAAGAATACAATCCCATTTACAATTGCAACAAAAAGAATAAAATATCAAGGAACAAATTAAACCAAGGAGGTAAAAGACCTATACACTGAAAACTATAACACATTATTAAAAGAAATCAAGGATGACATAAAGAAATGGAAAGATATTCCATGCTCATGGATTGGAAGAAAGAACATAGTTAAAATGTCCATACTTCTTAAAGCAATCTACAGATTCAGTGCAACCTGAATCAGAATCTCAATGACATTCTTCATGGAAATAAAACAAAGAATCCTAAAATTTATATGGAGCAACAAAAGACCCGGAATAGCCAAAGGAATCCTGAGAAACAAGAACAAAGCTGCAGGTATCACAATCCCTGACTTCAAAATATAATACAAAGCTATAGTAATCAAAACAGCATGGTACTGACACAAAAATGGCCACACAAATCAATAGAGCAGAATTGAAAGCCTGGAAATAAAACCACACATTAATGGACAGCTAATCTTTGACAAAAGAGCCAAGAACATACAATGGAGAAAGGAAAGTCTCTTCAATAAATGGTGTTGGGAACACTAGACAGTCACGTGCAAAAGAATGAAAGTAGACCATTATCTTATACCATACACAAAAATTAACTCAAAATGGATTAAAGACTTGCCTAGAAGACCTGAAACCATAAAACTCCTAGAAGAAAATATAGGGACTACACTCTTTGACATCGGTCTTAGTAGCATCTTTTCAAGTACCATGTCTACTCAGCCACGGGAAACAAAAGAAAAAATAAACAAATGAGACTACATCAGACTAAGGATTTTCTGCAAGGCCAATGAAACCACGAACAAAATGAAAAGACAACCCACCAACTGGGAGAAAATATTTCCAAATCACATATCCAACAAGGAGTTAATTTTCAAAATATATAAAGAACTCATACAATTCAACAACAAAAACAACCTGATTCAAAACTGGGCAGAGGATATGAACAGTTTTCCAAAGGAGATATACAGGTGGCCAATAGGCACATGAAAAGATGTTCAACATCACTAATCATTAGGGAAATACAAATCAAAACTACAATGAGATATCACCTTACATCTGTCAGAATGGCTAAAACTACCAAGACAAAAAACAACAAATGTTGGAGACGATGTAGAGAAAAGAGAACCCTTATACACTGCTGGTGGGAATTTAAACTGGTGCAGCCACTATGGAGATTTCTCCATAAAAATTTATCCAAAAAATTAAAAATAGAAATACTATACGATTCAGCTATCCCAAAGAACTTGAAATCAACAATTCAAAGAGACTTATGCACCCTTATGTTCATCACAGCATTATTCACAATAGCCAAGACATGGAAGCAACCTAAGTGCCCTTCAACCAATGAATGGATAAAGAAATGGTATATATATACAATGGAATACTACTCAGCCATAAAAAAGACAAAATTGTCCCATTTGCAACAACATGGATGGATCTTGAGGGTATGATGTTAAGCGAAATAAGCCAGACAGAAGAAGACAAACACCTGATGATTTCACTCATATGTGGAAAATAAACAAACACATGGACAAAGAGAACAGATTAGTGGTTACCAGAGGGAAAGAGGGTTGGAGGGGCATGGTGGGCGACAGGGGTAAACGTGTACATATATGGTGATAGATAAAAATTAGACCACTGGTGGTGAATATGATGCAGTCTATACAGAAACTGATAAACAATAATGTACACCTGAAATTTCACAATGTTATAAACCATTATGACCTCAATAAAATATTTTAAAAAAGATTTTTACAAAATGCTGAAGGATTATCAAAAGAAAGAAAAGAAATGGACCTGTCTTCTGTGGTTGAAACCCCTTGAAAGCTAACTTAATTTGTGAGTCCACGCACTACTCTGGCTTACTGGGTTCCTGACGGAGTGCAGAGTCCTTTTAGGGCTTGCTGGAGGCACACAGGGGCGATTGCACCGACCCCCAGGGATCAGACCTCGCCCCAGCCGTATGCCGCTTTCTGCTCTCTGCCCCAGAGCGAGAGCGCGGGAGTGGACCAAGTCGGCGCCCCGGAGGGAGGCTGCCCGGGATGTGGTAATTCTCGCGGGAAGATGCATCGTTGCCTCGGCAACGGCGTCGCGGTCGCGAAAGATGGCGGGGCGAAGTCTTGGCCTCAGGGTCAGTTCAGCCCCAGACTCCTAGGTAGCAGGCGGGCTAGAGGAGGCCCAGCCTCATTTAAGATCGGGTCTGAAAGTCTCTCTTTTCCAGAGACGGAGTGTTTCCGGGACTCCGCTCCCGCCACGCGTTCAGCAGCCTGCTACACCTCGACGGGACCTCCTCGCCAAGGAGGAAGAATATAAGTAAGAAATTCGGCGGTTCAGCTTTCCTTTCTTTCACCTAAATGAGGCCACTTAACAAGTACTTTTCCTGTGACTGACTGGATTTTGGGACCACTCGCTGTCTAGCATTCTCTTCTCATGGTCCCATTCGCTTGCCCTTCTTCATCTTTTCTCTTTGACTTGAGTTCCCCTGCGTCCTAGAAGGTCTTTGAAGTGGGCAAACATTTAACGCAAGAAACATGTTCGTCAGCAAGATGATACTGCTAGAAGTGGTTTGCATAATAAGAATTGCCACGAATAGTTCAATTTCTAGTTTAAGAAATTCTACTTAATTTCGATTTCCTAGAGTTTACGTATGTACATTTCTCTTAGCTTGGTTTCTAAATTGAAAGCATGTTTCTCAGGGCAGTTGGAATTACCGTTCTCATCCACGTTTGGTGGTGTTGGGAGTTTCCGTATCTGCGCTCAGTGTAACTGTCCTGACAATACGTGCTTTCATTCTTGGACCACTTCCCTCTTCATCCCCCAGTTTTCACACAGATGCAAGAGTAATCTTTTAATTTGATTGTGTCACTCCCTTGCCTAAAACTTTGCAATGGGTTCCTGTTGCACTTCAAAAGGGCTGTCAGATCTGGCTCCTGCCTCTTGTTTGATCTTGTGCTTTCTTCTTTGGCCTACCCCTCTCCAGCCTCACTGGCCCTTAGTTCCTAAAGTTTTTTCCTTCTCTTTCCTTGACGGCAATCACACATACCTTCTACCTGTAATTCTCAGAGTAGCCTTCCTTGCCTATGCTAAGTAGACTCCCTTGCAACTCTTTTTAAATTGTCTTATTAATTTTTCTTTGCAATTAGCATGGCTTGTTACAATAAACTTATTTTTTGTTTATTTTTTGTTTATTTTTGTATATTTGTTTATTTTTTGTTGTCTTCCTCCACTGGACCATAAGTTCCACAAGGTTGGAGACTATGTCTTTTGTTTGCCATCGTATATACCCTTACAAAAAATTATATTTTAACAGTTCACTTTCTTTTTAAAGTAACTAATTTACTTAAAAATTTGGAGAACATCCTGACAGTTCCTCAAATGGTTAAACATAATATTACCATATGATCTGTACTTAAAATTAAAACATATTTAAAGTTAAAACTGACATATACTGTCTTTAGATGAACTGGACACATGCAACTTGTCATAGCATGTAGGAACATAATCACCCTCCTCTATTTGATGAAATGGGCCTACTATTCCAATTCAAGAGTGTACTTAAGCGATGGATCTGTTGTCCAGATACAGTTCTGAATCAGCTGTGCTCAAACCCCAAACGGTTATTTTTATTATCATACACCAGATAGCACTGAATAGCTGCATTGATTAGGTTAATTTCTTTGGTTATTTAAGGGTATATTTTGCACCTGCCTCTGGTATGGTGTTAGGGATATGGTCCTGCTAAAAGTCAGACATCTATAGGAGCTATTGTATTTTAGCAAAAGTTATTTTGTGGTGAAGGCACCCAGTTGTTACTTGTTCTGTTATCTGTACTCTGAAGTGTGCAAATCTGAGGCATTTGAACAGAGTAGCTCCTAGGCTCTACCTGAGCTTGTAGATCACTTCTGCTCCATTCAGAGGAGTAAAATGTCTGGCTGGGGATTCTTATAGGCAAGAATATGAGTTCGTGACAGAGTATTTTGCCACATGTTGTCTTCTCACTAACCATATTGGGATGTCTTTTCAGTAGGTGGAACACAGCTCTTCCCAGGATTCCCAATCCAGAATCTTCTATAATCAAATAGTTGGAGGAAGTAATCACTATCTGAGAGGACAGACTAAGGAATATGCCAATCAACCAAGTTGAAAAATTTGCCAAGCTTCATGCCTACATCATAAACCAGAGAGCTAAGCAATGAGACTATGTGACATCTGTTTTAGTTGGTCTTAATAACTTGTAGGGTGAGCTTCCCTCTGGCAACCTGCTGTCCATGTCAGTTACATTGGATTTGTAGATTAATTTGCAGAGAACTGACATCTTTATGCTATTGAATCTTCCCCTCCATGAATATGGTACATTTCCATTTACACAGGGGGGTTTTTGGTGTCCTTTAATAATGCTTTGTCATATTACTACATAAATATCTTGCATATGTAATTTTTTTCAAGGTACCTTATAGTTTTTGTTGCTATTTTCTAATTGCTTAGATGTGTAGGACCATTATTGATTTTTGTATGTTGATCCTAAACACATTTATATAGATATAGATTGTCAGCTCTGCTTAACTCTCCTGTTCATTCTGTAGAGTCCCTTGGATTTTTGATATAGTTATATCATATGTAAATTATGATAGTTTTGTCCCTTTACAATTTCTCATGCATCTTCTTTTTTTCTTGATCTGGTTAGAACCTCGAGTGCAATATGAAATACAAAAAGTGATGGTGAGCATCCTTATCTTGGTTATGATTTTAAGGAGCCCACTTTTAATAATTTATCACTACATTTGAGGTTTGCTGTAGAGTTTTGGTAGATTTCTCAGGCTTAAGGACACTGTTTCCCTTATTTCCTGTTTTGAATGAATGTTAAATCTTATCAAATTTTTCTCCCCCAAATTAATTTAGGTGATGAAATTTTTTTTCACTCCCTTGTTTAATGTTTTAACATACTGAACTACAAAGGTATTTTTCTTGTTTTCCTTTAAAAAATTCTGGATTTGAATGCTTTAATTTTATGTAAGTTTTTTTCATCTATGAACAGAAGTGAAATCGGTCTTACACTTTTTTCTAGTTGTTTTCCTTTCTGATTTTGATATCAGTGTTATCCTAGCCACATGAAATAAGTTGAGTAGTTTTCCTTTTTTGTTTTATTCTGTTCTTGGAAGCTTTTTGTAATTAGAGATCATCTGCCCTTTGATAAAAATTGTGAAACCGAATCTGGTGTGGGTTTTTTTTTTTTTTTTTGCCTATCAATTCAGTTTCTTTAATAATTATTGTTTTCAGAATAAATTTTAGTTATTTGGTAGTTTTTTAGAAAAGTGTCCACTTCATGTATATTTTTAAACGTATTAGCATAAAGTTATTCTAACTATGCTCTATGTTTTAAATCTTTACTGTATCTGTAATCTTATATACACCTTCTTTTGGGGACTTTCCAACACTGTTTATTTTTATCTTCTCTCTTTTTTTCTATCAGGCTTTCTGGGAGGTTTATATATTTTATTGGTCTTTTCAGAGAATTAGCTTTTGATTTTATTGCTAATCAATTTTTCTTTAACTTTCATTAGTCTTATCTTTATTATTTCTATCTCTTCTAATTGTGGTGGATTTATTTTTTCCTTTTTTGGCTTTTCTTATTTTTTAATAAATACATTTAATTTCTGTAAATTTCTCTCCAGCTACAGATTATCTGTAAGGAACTGTTTTGATATGTATATCTTTTGTGGTTATTTAGTTTTAAATATTTTATGATTTCCATAGTGATTATTTAGGAATATGTTTTTTAGCTCCAAAGCTTATGTTTGTTTTATTTTTGTTATTTTTGAATTTACTTTTAATTGCACTGTGGTCAGAGAATGTGTATAATTTTGATTTTCAAAAATGTATTGCAGCTTGGTTGTGACGAGGTACCATGTTCAATTTTTGAAAATATTCTGTGTGTTCTTTGATAGAAAATATATTTACTATTTGTTGACTAATCTGTTAGATCAAGCTAATTAATTTTGCTGTCCGTAATATTAGTGTCCTCACCTTTTTTTTCCTACTAGCTGTATTGGTTTCTGTTAGAGGTATACTAAAATCAACTATAACTGTAATTTTAAAAAATTCTCTTTATAATTGTGTCCAGTTTTGTTTGGGGGTTGTATTGTTTAATTTATTTAAATACTTGAGATGAATTATTCCTTTCCTTATTACATAGTGTCTGTTACATCTTTTTCCTTCATTTCATTCCTTTATTTTCATTCCTTTTTTCATTCCTTTATATTCAAACTTTTTGTGTCATTTAGCTTAAAGAGCGTTTCTTTTATATCTATCTCATAATTTCTGCCTTCTAATATGTGAATTTATATTATTTTGTTTATTAATTTGAAGTTGTTTGGGCTATCTTTTTGTTCGTTTGTTTTCTATTAACTGTGCCTTTTCTTTGTTTGGTTCTTTTCTGTCTTCTGTTGGGTTGAATGAGTTTTCATTATGTCTTTATTTTTCTTTCATAAAGACGTTAGAAATGCTTTAACTTGGTTTCCCCCTGTCTGTCAAGTTAGATAATACTTCCTCTTTGTTTTGAATACCCCTACTTGTTATTGTTATAGTCTCTACTAACTTAGACTTATCATGATGTTTTATAATTTCTTTGCTCTTCATGATTCAATTTACTCCTTCCTCAAGTGTAGAACCTTCATTACTTCTCTCTGTGAAAACCTGAGTCTTCAATTCTCCAGTCTTTTCTGAAAATTTAGTTACTTCGCGCTTGTTCTTCAAAGACAGTTTAGCTGAACACAGATTTCCAGATGGCCAGTTTTTCAGCCCCACAGTCCATTAAAGATATCATTTCCTTGCCCATTGGAATCTAGACTTGTTGATGAGCCACCTGCTGTCAGCTTTTTAGATAATCATGCTGGGAGACTATTTTCCTCTGTTCTTTTTAAATAGTTGCTTTGGTAATTTAAAGAATATTCTCTTTGTCTTTGAAGTTCTGCAGTTTCGCTATGATGTGTGTAGGTGTGGATTTGTTTTCTTAATTCTGCTTGAGATCCATACCTTTCTGCATTTCTGACAAATTCTCAGCATTATCTATTCAAATATTGACATTCCCTCCTTCTCTGGGATTTCCTTCTGCACCTCTGTTAGGGTGATATAAATCTGTCTTTGCGGTACCCTCTGTCTTCAGTGGATGTTAGCCTCTGACTCCCACACGTCCGTCGGTTTCTAGCTGTTAAGCTGTTTTGGCTTCTGTTCCTGTTTACTGCTCTCACTTTGAGTTGCTGCTTTATTTTTAGTGCCAGGGTATTTCCCTTGCCTGAGTTTGAGCTTTAGCGGTATTTACTTCATTACATTTTATCCTGCATTTCCATGGGTTTGGAGCAGAAGAATAACATTCTGAGTCATCCTGGTCTACTGTATTGACCAGAAGCTTCTAATGGCTCTTGTTAGGGAAATGTGAAAAATCAGGTGATGGCATTTAGGTGCAACTTTAAGTCTTTATTAGATATTTTTGTTTTGACTAACTCATCCTAAGATGTAAAAATATTTCTTAAAACATCAGACTGGTTTAAGAAGAAAATGGTACTGCTTTTTATTTCCCCTCTGGGAGTGGGGGTCATCAGTCATTTGTGATACTTCTGAATCACATATCTAAAACAGACAAATAAGATATCTCGTTTTTAAAGTTGCGCAACATATTTCTTTCATATCACTTCAAAAGAGGCTAGATGGCCTAGAAATGTGACCTATGAATAGAATAAAAAAGTTATATGCTTTGGAAGATGCTTATTATAGTGTTAACCTTTAAAAGTGAAAAAGGGACTTGAACCAACAGTAGGGACAGTTTAGTATGTTATGTTAGCTTCAACTCAGAATATTTTGTAACCATTTAAGGCACTAATTATAAAGATTATGTAGAGATAAACATATTCCTCTATATTGTTATGGGAAAATGTACAAAATTGTATATATACTATAGATGAAATTTAGAAGGGAATATTAAAAATAAAAATGATTGGATGATGGTGGTAGGATTATGAGCAATTTTCCCTTTAAAAGCAGTTTCCTTCAATGGTATTGCCATTCTTGCAGTCTAAATGGGGCCAAATAGTTTGAAAATTTTTTTTTTAAAAAGGAGTGGCACGGGGAGGTCAAAATAATTACCTTCATTTCTGATGAAGCTGATATTGAAGTACCCAGCTGAGGTGCGAGCCTCATTAGATGTGCTCACTAAACCCCAGATTCGCCTTCCCAGTCACAGCCACACCCCAGACCAATGCAGGCCTCTCCCTCACCCTGCCCCGCTCCTGTCGCCAGTTGGAGTTGATCCCAAGAAGATGAAGAGTGGAACTGAGTTGAATCTGCCAGTTTGTTCTTCCTAAATAAGTCATTTCACCTGAAGTGAGGGCCAGAGAGAGGCCAGGAATTCACTATTTTGATTTCTACCATGAAGGAGGAGGAAGCATGGGGAGTTGGAGATAAGTGTTCTAATAGGTATGTTAATTTTAGAATAAAAATGTCATGTGTATGTTTTGGCATTTGTTGGTTAGCTAAGGTGTAGTTACTGAAATTTAGTTACTTTTATTTTTGTTAGAATCTTCAGTATATCCAAATTATTAAATTATTTTCTGCTTTTAGGCGTTTAAATGCAGAATTGGAGGCAAAAACGGCTGATCTGGTTCGACAAGCTGAGGAAGTAATAGTAAGTAAATGCACAGTTATTAGTAATTCCACGTAAGTGCTAGTTTTTTACCTTTTAACTTGATGTATAACATACGTATGAAAAAGTACCCAAAGCATAAATTTTCAGCTCAATGAATTATCACAAATTGAACATGAATATATGTATAGGTTTGTGTATAGATGCATGTGTATGTTTTTGATAAGCACACATTTTCTAAGAGCCACTGAAAAAGGTCTTTTCTATTTAGGTGTTCCTATCATCTAATTAATAAGAACATTAATATTTAATAATCTTTCCCGCTATTTTAAGATTAATATGTGAGATTGGCTATGTAGAATTAACACTGGGAATTCAGTAAGGATAGACATAAAATAGTCTGTGGACAGAAGCTGAATAAAGGATAACAATTATTACTAATATTCAGATGGTAACTTGTTTCTCAGACTCTGCAGCTGGGGAACTCAAATTCTTAGGGCTAGACGTCATCACAGGAAAAATGTAGAGGCTCTATCACTAGACAATGTAAGTATATATTGCCCCATTCTGGGTACCACGCTGCTTAGTCCTACGTTAGCATTTTTCCTCAGGCATCAACATTCCCATTGTTAATTGATAGGATGTAGTAGCATTCCTTAGAGGAATAGGGTGGCTGCTTTCAAACCTTTTTTCAGTTCTTATTCTCATTTAATTCTATTTTTTTCTTTTAAATCCCCTCCCCCACCGTGGAGTCGTTGGGGGCAAGAAAGTATAGGCAGTATTTTATTTTAATGCCTTATACAGAGCCATTATTATTAGTTCAGGAATAAATATATATAATATTTCAGGTAATATATTCAGATAATGATAGTTACAGGTTTGCTAGGTGCATTTGTAATTAAATATTTTATTAAAAATAAATATTTTCTTACATCTTTTAGTTTTTGCCAGTGTCTGAAGAGCAGGAAAATACTTAAAGAAACCCAGTGTTACAGTGGAAGGAGGGATTTATTATGTATTCTGTTCAAACAGTCTTCTAATAAGGGCCTTTTTTTTTTTTCCAAAAAAGAGTAGACCAGGAAACTGGGAAGGGCTGGGAAAGGGCAGAGGGCATTCTCGCCCCCACAGAAGTAATGGATATAACTTTTGCCACATTGATGAACTTTTGTTTACTCACTTTCATTTCTTTTTTTTTTTTTAAGAATCTCTGAAATTTTTTTTTTTTTTTAAGATTTTATTTTTTTCCTTTTTCTCCCCAAAGCCCCCCGGTACATAGTTGTATATTCTTCGTTGTGGGTCCTTCTAGTTGTGGCATGTGGGACGCTGCCTCAGCGTGGTTTGATGAGCAGTGCCATGTCCACACCCAGGATTCGAACCAAGGAAACACTGGGCCACCTGCAGCGGAGCACGTGAACTTAACCACTCGGCCACGGGGCCAGCTCCTCACTTTCATTTCTTGATATATCTTTTCCAAAAGCTTTTACTCTTAGTGCTTCATTTTTAGCATCTGTGAGCTTTTCTTAACGTTGAAGCTTTGCATGATTTGAGACGAGTCTTTCTACCCATTAAACATTTCTGTTTTTATTTCTTGTGAATTTAATTTCCTTTGCGTGTTACATAAGATGAAAGACTTTAATGTAATGGAGAAGCAGGAGTCAGATAAGATCATATAAAGGCATTGACACTCTCACATTTTCCCCTTAGAATTGACTTTTGTAGGGGAGGAGGACATTTCCTCTCCCCAAATGGGGGTTCGTCTAGCTGGAGAACGAATTAAATTCACATGAGACAGAATAGCAAGAGAAAATTAAACAAAGCTTTATGAGGAACCATGGCCCGGGGCCTTTCTTCCCGAAGGAAGAAAGGGCACCGAAGAAGTGGGGTGCACAGAGTGGTTATATAGCCCCAAACAGGGTGTTTCACATGTGATTGAAATGTCCCTCCCACAATAGTCACAAGATTGCCCTGTTGGCACAGTGCTTGATGGACACAGCAGGTAATGGTCTGCTATCTCGGTGGGCGTAGCAGGAGGCAAGTCTATGTCTGGGGCTGGGCGGTCACTGGTGAGGGCAGCAGCAATCGGTTCCTAGCCTAAGGAAAGATGCTTAATCCTTAAGGAATGCCAAAATTGGGAGGGGGAGGGAAGTCAGTTACAGGAGGTTACCAGACTAGCACAATAAAATGCAGATTTTAAGTCCTTGCCTTTGGTATTGATTAAGAGTTTTTAGAGAGTAGGTCATCTCCTTTCTTCTTCCTGGTACAGAGAGGGAGGCACCTTTTTCAGATAGAGATTTACCTTACAAATGTAAACGTGTCCTAACAAGGGCAAGTTCCACTCCTCAGAGCCTCCTTCCCTGTCCCAGTTTATCAAAAGCAATCAGCCTCAAATAATCCTGATGCCAAAGAGACATATCTTGGGGTGGCCAATTTCAGGTCCCCACACTTTCTTAACCCAGATTGAATGAAAGGTGAAACTACATGATTCCAAACCTTATTTTTATACTGTAGCATTTATAATCCTGTGCCTTGATTTCATAGAAACTGTGGACAACTCTGAAATGATTAATTATGAGAAAGGCACTTGAATGCATCCTAGTTTTGTGTTTTTCCTTCCTATATGGCTTGTCTTTACTCATTTAACTAGAGAGATCAGCAAGAAGTACGATCTAGGCCTACTTCAACACAAATTAAATCATATGAAGAAGAAGATGATTACCGTTTAAGGTAAGTGACAAATTCTCAAACACCTCTTTTTTTTTAACTGGGTAAATGCTGTAAGATATTTTTCTTTTTTTAAATTGAGGTATAACCGATGTACAGCATTTTAGTTTCAGATGTACAGCATAATGATTTGATATTTGTATGTATTGAGAAATGATCATTACAGTAAGTCTAGTTAATGTCCGTCACTGTACATAGTTACAGAACTTTTTTTCTTGTGATGAGAACTTTTAAGATCTACTCTCTTAGCAGCTTTCAAGTATGCAATACAGTATTAACAATAGTTGCCATGCTGTACATTAAATCTCCATAACTTATTTATTTTATAACTGGAAGTTTGTACCTTTTGATTCCCGTCACCCATTTTGCCCAGACCCCAACCCCTAGCCTCTGGCGATCACCAGTCTGTTCTCTGTATCTAAGAGCTTGGTTTCTTTTTTTTAGATTCCACATACAAGTGAGATCATATGGTATTTGTCTTTCTCTGCTGGCTTCTTTCACTTAGCATAATGCCCTCAAGGTCCATCCATGTTGTCGCAAGTGGCAGGATTTCATTCTTTTTTTATGGCTGAATAATATTCCATTGTATGTATATACACCACATTTTCTTTATCCATTCATCTGTCAGTGGACATTTAGGTTGTTTCTATATCTTGGCTATTGTAAATAAGGCTGTAATGAATGCTGGGGTGCATATGTCTTTTCGAGTTAGTGTTTTCATTTTCTTTGGATAAATACCTAGGAGTGGAATTGCTAGATCATATGGTAGTTCTATTTTTAATTTTTTGTGAGTCTCCATACTGTTTTCCATGGTAGCTGCACCAGTTTACATTCCCATGAATGATGCACAAGGGGACCCTTTTCTCCATGTCCTCATCTTATCTCTTGTCTTTTTTTTTTTTCCTTTGGTGAGGAAGATTTGCCCTGAGCTAACATCTGTGCCAATCTTCCTCTATTTTTTATGTAGGATGTGTCTACAGCATGGCTGATGAGTGGAGTAGGTCCTCACCCAGGATACAAATCCATGAACTCAGGCCACTGAAGCAGAGTGTGCAGAACTTTAACTACTTGGCCATGGGACCAGTGTCATCTCATGTCTTTTTGATAATAGCCATTCTAACAGGTGTGAGGTGCTATCTCATTGTAGTTTTGATTTGCATTTCCCTGATGGTTAGGGATGTTGAGCTTCTTTTCATGTAGATGTTGGCCATCTGTATATCTTCTTTGGAAAAATGTCTATTTAGATCATCTGCCCATTTTTTAAATTAGATTTTTTTTTGTTATTGAGTTTATGAGTTCTTTATATATTTAGGATATTGACCCTTTATCAGATATTTGGTTTGCAAATAATTTCTCCCATTCAGTAAGTTGCCTTTTCATTTTGTTGATGGTTTCCTTCGCTGTGCAGAAGCTTTTTAGTTTGATGTAGTCCCACTTGTTTATTTTTGCTTTTGGTGTCAAATCCAAAAAATTACCGCCAAGACTGATATAAGGAGCTTACTGCCTATGTTTTCTTCTAAGAGTTTTATGGTTTCAGGTCATACATTCAAGCCTTTAGTCCATTTTGAGTTTATTGTTGTATATGGTGTAAGATAGTGGTCCAGTTTCATTCTTTTACATGTTACTGTCCCGTTTTCCCAGCACCATTTATTGAAGAGACTGTCCTTTCTCCATTGTATATTCTTGACTCCTTTGTCATAAATTAATTGACCATATATGTGTGGCTTTATTTGTGGGCTCTCTATTCTGTTCCATTGATCTCTGTGTCTGTTTTTATGCCAATATCATACTGTTTTGATTACTAAAGCTTTGTAATATAGTTTTAAGTCAGGGAAAACACCCTTTTTTTTGATGATGTATGTGGATCTTTTATTATATAAAACTTTTTTGCAGGTAAGTATTTGAAATCTGTAACTTGAAGAATACGTAATATATAAAATACTAATAGCTGGGGAGTTCTACCAGTCAGACAAAATGTAAACCCTTCACCTACTTTATCTCATTTAATTCTCAAAGTATTTTGAAATAAATATTATTGTCCTCATTTTAAACATGAGGAAATTGCAGCTTTGAGAAGTTCAGTAGCTTACCCAAGGACGTAGAGATAGTATGTGATTTCACTGAAATCCAAGCCACAGTTGATAAGATTTCTAAACCTGTTCTCACAGATTCTGCCTTTCTTTTAAAATTGCATATGAAGATTAGGTAAAAATAAACAAATTAGCAAAAATAAAATATATTAGATCTTTTCTTTCCTTGAATTTTACATGAACTTCAGATATGTCAAGAAATTAGGGAACCAAAAAAAATTTAGGAATAAATTTAACAGGAAAAGTAGAGGATCTGTGTGAATAAACCTATAAGATCTTGTAGTAGGGGCAATGGTGATCACCAGATCTTCCAAGTCTCTTGCTATGAGCAGAAGTCAAATCATTCTCTTCCAAGCCTGAAGAGACAGGAGTTGGTGTCTGAACTTTCAGCTAACTCTTTCTTTGCCATGATCAGTGAAAATTTGTTTGGCAAAACCTCCCAGCCTGGTCTCTGGGTGACCATGTGGAATATAAGGAAAAAAGGGCCTCCTCTCTCTTTCTGCTGCTACTTTGGGTTTGTTAAGCCCCTGAGATTTGGGGTTAATATCTTAGCCCGTCCTAAGGAATGCAGCAGTTGGCGTTGAGAGTAGGATGCTGTAAGTGCGGGTTTAGCTTTGTAGTCAGGTGGTAGTGGCAAGGAAACTGACATTGGAGGCTGGAAAGATAGAGGAATGCTGGTATGTAGTGGCAATAAATTTAGTAAAACTGTCACCTTTGGTAAACTGGGAGGCAGAACAGATGTCTAATGAACTTGTGCTCTAGGGGAAGAGATGGGAAAACAGTATTAGTAAGCACTGTTACTATTAGCTGTATTTGGTGCAGCGTTATAAGAAAGACAAATTGGGAAAGAATTGCCTTTTTGCAAACAGACATGAAAGGAAATATGGAGATTCTAGGAATTATAGGCCTTGTAATATTGGAAAAGTTGCCTGCTTCTAATTTTGATGAGGTCCAATTTATCTGCTTTTTGGATGCTTGTGCTTTTGGAGTTACTCTAGAAATCCATTGCTAAATCCAAGGTCATTAAGATTCACTCCTCTATTTCTTTATAGGAAAGTAGTATAGTTTTAGCTCTTACCTTTAGGTCTTTGATCCATTTTGAATTAATTTTTGTGTATGGCATGAGATAAGGGTTAACCTTCATTCTTTAGCATGTGGATGTCCAGTTGTCTTAGCACCATTTGTTGAAAAGAGTATTCTTTCCCCCATTGAATGGTCTTGGCACCCTTGTCAATAAGCTGACCAGAGACACAGTTTTATTTTAGGACTGTCAATTCTGTGTCATAGATGTGTGTATCTATTTGTATACCAGCACTACACTGTCTTGATCACTCTTGCTGTGTAGAGTTAGCTGCTTTTAGACCTCAAAATTATGAGAGAAAATTGAGACAAATCTTTGAGTAACAAAAGCCTGTTAAAGCTCAACTTTGAGGCAAAGATCAGAGTAAAGGTATGCTCTTCACAACTATTGGTAAAACTTTCCAATGGATTAAGGTTCTTCAGGGCAAGGATCATATTAAATAGCACCTAGTGAAACTTTCCAGTTGGATAAAATGGCTCAAGGCAAAAACCTAACTAAAGGCATATTCTCTCCATAGAAGCCTGACAACTTCAAAGTAACCCATTTTTAAATTGGTAGGGGGAGAGAAAAGTGGAGGATGGACAGAAGGATGGAAGGGGAGAGAGAGGTGTTCAAGGTAAAGTAAAGAAATAGTCTTGGAAAGAACCGTGGGTGTGGTAATGACACAGGGAACTGACTGGAATCAAATAGTAAGAAATGAGTTTTTGAGAGTTGTACTAGCGAAGAAACTTTGAGTGATGGACTAAAACTGTTTGTGACTACTTAAATCTTGAAAGAGTTATGGGTCCTCTCAGTCTTCTAAGATAAAGAAGCAGGCTGTGAGAATTGCACAGCTGTTAAAGGGTATAACGTTTAAACACCTAGAGGGCGTAGAAACAACAAAGAAATGTGTAACTTAAGTGCCAGTATATTCGTCTCATACTTGAAATATTGGAACATCAGTCATTAGGTCAAAAGTTTTATTGCATACAATCCAGCAATTCCTCTCTAGAAACGAAGACCTGTGTCCTAGCAAAAACCTGTATGCAAATGTTTATTACAGTTTTATTCATAATTGCCAAAAACTAGGGACAACTCATATCTATCAAGTGGTGAATGGATAAACAAATTATATGTTAATGCAGTGGAATACTACCTGGCAATAAAAAGCAATGAACTACTGATAGGGCAATAACACGACGCTAAGTGAAAGAAGCCAGACTAAAAAATGTATATACTGTATGATTTTATTTATTTGACATTTCAGAAAAGGTAAAAACTGTAGGGACAGAAATCAGATCTGTGGTTGTGTGGGGCTCAGGGGGAGAGAAGGGGATTAACTACAAAGGGACATGCGGGAACTTTTTGGGATGACAGAAATATTCTCTATCTTGGTTGTTGTGGTGGTTTCATGACCATATAAGTTTGTTAAAATTTATAGAACTGTACATCTAAAAAGGGTGTATTTTACCATATGCAAATTATATCTCAGTAAACCTACAAAAATAATCTTTAAACACCATTGGTGCCAGGTTCAGCTCTTGGTGGTACAATGGTGGATAAATAGACCAGGTCCTGCTCCCGAGGACTTAATGCCTAGTATGTTGCTTTTTAATGGTTTTTGAAATTTAAACAAATTCTTCATAAAAAATACTTTTTTTACATCATCATTTGATATATACATATATATGTGTACGTATAATGTGAAACTATTCATCCTTATTATATGTAACGCTCTCCAATATTTTATGGAAAATGATGTTTAACAGTTATCAAAATTCCAAAATTTGGATTACAAATAAAATTTGGCACAGCTTTTATCCAGTAAATGAAAAGATTGAAATGATGGTAACGACAGCTAATCCCTAGTTTCTGTTGAAGCAGGTGAGAGACTGATTTCACAAGCATGAAAATAAATCTGTTGGTTTTCTTTTACTAAATTTTTTTAAGTGCAAAGTGGTGGTGACACCTCTGTTTAGATCAGGCGGCTCTTTTTTTTTTAATGCTACTGTTTGAACAGATGGCTTGTACCATGTGAAACATGGCGCTTGACTATTGGGAATTGCTAAGGATGGGAGGTAATTCTATAAAGAGACAATCCATGTTAGCTTGGATCAATGATAATTCACCTAAATGATTATAGTCAGGCAGTCTATATTAGACTAGGTCTTCAACATCCAGGGTTCCTCTGTCAAGTAATATGGTAGGGAAATAAGAATTTAGTTCCCTAATAGTATAGCATACATATCCCTCAGTCTGCTGGAAGCAAGGTTCACCACACAAATCATTTAAATCATAAAACACGCAAACCTTTCATGGAGAAGTTTTACATAAATAATCAGAATACACTGATGCACTGCATGACGATGTTTCAGTCAATGGCAGACCACATGTGTGACAGTGGTCCCATAAGATTAGTACCATATAGCCTAGATGTGTAGTAGTCTATCCCATGTAGATTTGTGTAAGTACGCCCTGTGATGTTCACACAATGACAAAATTGCCTAACAACACACTTCTCAGAATGTGTCCCCGTCATTAAGCAGCACATGATTGTACTGTTTAGTTGATTTTTCATGGAAATACACTAGCAAGTAATAGCACTCTGTTAAACCTGAAGGAGGAACATAACCGTTAAATGTCTTTTAGCTGATAGGTATGTGTATGTGGTGGGGGAGGCCTATGGAAGGTGTAGAAAATGTAAAGAAATGGCAAATATTATTTAAAATGAGGGTGATTAAAGAGGACACTTAAAATTTGTATAAAATTTGAAAACCTTTCATGTCATATGTGAGAGTGATTCTTTAATCTCTGTAATTTTAAGATACTTTGAAAGCCTTGTCTTTTCCCCAGAGCTATTTCTAGTTCTTTAAGAGGTCATAGTCATATTTAATAATATCCATCTAAGCATATCTTTGTGTTTAATATTGAAAAAACCTATATATGACTAGTTCGAGAGGTGGCATCTGATGGACAGAAATGTTGTTTTTCTGTCCTCTACTATGGGTAGGAGTTCTCAGGGGTTTGATGTAATTTCTTAGTTTTTTTTTCGTAGCAACAATAGATACTAACTTGGTAGGTTTTCAGAAATATTAACACATGTGTTGGCGAGGATCTAGAAAATTGATGAGGGGCAGGCAAACTTTTCCTGAAAAGAGCCAGAGAGTAAATATTTTTGGATTTGTGGGCTATGCAGTCTTTGTCACAACCACTCAACTTTCTGGTTTTAGTGTGAAAACAGCTCTAGACAATGAGTAAAGGAATGGATGTGGTGGATTCAGCGTGTGGGCCATAGTTTGCAGACTCCCATAATCACTCTTCATTTTAAACTACAAACATATTTTGTCCATAAAAATGAATTGTATTTTAGATGAATTTGTTAATACAGTTAGCAAATATTTAGTGCCAATTTAAGAGTTTATATGCCAGTTACTGTGGCAAGTACTAGGCATAGAGCAGTGAACAAGGCAGACATGATTCGTACTCTCGTGGAGTCCACAATGTAATGGAGAAAACAGACATTGACCAAGTATTTAAATGCATTAGACAAAGAATAACATTGGGTGAGCTCACAATAAAAAGCCCTGTTTGTAAAATAGGTAATCCTTGTGTGTAGCCAATAATCACTCCTTATGATTTCCATTTGTTAAAATTTGTGCTGTACTTTCTTACAACAATATTGACATCATGGTACATCTTCTCAAAGGTGAATTATTTAACCAAAGCACTTTTCTTGTTTGTGACACTCATTCAAAATCAATTAACATGTGCGTAATAGAATTATAGCAAAGTCTACTTGATAGTTGTTTATTTTCCCTTTCAAATATAATTGCTGTTGAATTTTATCGTGTCTCAGCCTTAGTATCACCTATTCTTAATTCATAATGCTTATTTTTGGTCTGTAGAGGTCTATTGTCATCTGAAGGGACAGTTCATGTACATTCGGAAACTAAGGTATGAAATCAAACTTTGTGAACATAATTACATTCTGTAGAATTTAGGTTACTTTTCAGACTTTTCTTAGGCAAAACAGAGAAGGGGTATGGCTTTATAGAAATAGAATAGAAGCCTTGATACTCAGAAGAGATGCCTTCATGAACTGTTGCTCACATAATAAATTGAGTTCTTTTTTGTCTCATACTTTCACAGAACAATTTGGAGAAACATTGGAAAAAATTCAAAACGAAATGAATCTGTAACCAAGGATTTTTAGTTTTCTCGCTGAAGCTCAAATTTACTAGATAGAAGGCCTGAAAAAGAAAGTATTCATATACAAAGACGGTGATTTAAAGGTTTATTCATTCATTTAAATATTTACAGCGTAGAGATCACTATTCCAGGTGCTGTGTACACTGGGGTCTGCAAGGTCCCCACCCATGGGGATCTAGGACAAGTGTACATGAAGGCCTGTCTGGGGAATGATCAGTGAGGAGGACTAAATTCTGAGTCAGGACATCCAGTCTAACATTCCACTAGCTAGCTGAATATCCTTGAATCTTTGGGACTCATTTTCCTTATCTTTGAATCTCTTGGTCCTGATGAAATCTAGGTATTTTCCAGCTATACAATTCCAGGATTCTTTACAATACAATTCGATTAATTCCATGAAAATAGTAATGCTTCTATATAGTAAACTAGCAATTCTGTGTATTAAAAAATTGCTTTCCTTGGCAAATAAATAGAATCTAATTAATCAGTGGTTTAAATTCTTTTCATGTAGCCAAAGACCAAAAACATTGATCCACTAAATAAGGTTCAAAACAAACTACACTCTGCAAATAAAGGAAGGAAAACAAACTCGAGGTATAGTAGTTTAAAAAGTATTAGTTTTTTGTTTAGTTTTATAATTCACAGTATCATCATTCTTAATTATTAAGCTCTTTCTGTTTATCCAGATCTTTTTATACCCAAAATATACAAAATTACACTGTATATATCTTAGTCATATTCAATAATTTGAAACGTTTTCTACTCAGATGTGTCTTGCAGCATTTAATGAACATTTTGTATTGTTTTCTTAAACAAAATCGCTACATTTAAAATTTTTTGTGTTATTTTTCGTGAGATATTTTCTTAGAACTGAAACTAGAACCTAGGTGTCTTTCTCTGCCTACTTCTCTCAAATGGACTAAATAGTTTTATGCTTTTTGAGCATTTAACAGAGCACCATTACATTTTTGTGTATATTGAGATACAGAATGACTTGGCATGCTCTAAATAAGACTATAGTACAATTATAATTTACATTTTATTGTTTTTGGTGAGAAAGAATTCAAGACTATTCTTAGTATTTTAAGCATAAAAAGGGGACCCAGGAGCTCTCTAGAACAGGAGGCCTAGAACAGGAGGGCCACACCTGCTGTGGGTTGCATCAGCCAGCTTCTTATTCACAGGAAGTCATTAAATTTACATGTCTACTACTTCCCCAAACTGATAATTACATTATAGTTCTGGGAAAATCTTTATTAGTTCTTGTCTTTTAATTGGCTAAGTAATTTTTTTTTTAATAAAAGAGAGAAAAAAATAGAGTGAAGGGATGAGGAAGAGAAAATCTAAAATAGATTGACAACAAGAATATACAACTATGTACCGGGGGGCTTTGGGGAGAAAAAGGAAAAATAAAACCTTTAAAATAGATTGATAGAGGAAAAGAAAACATATACTACCTATATACATAACTGGAAAGGATTATCTTATTTTCAGACTTCAAGTTTACCTTTTAAAGAAAAGATTGTTTTTCCAAAATAAATTTGAAGCCTTTGCTTATGTGTCAAAAGTAATTTTGGCTTTAAAATAAGTAAAAATTTATAATTACGGCTTTGGAACCTTGATGAGTTAGGCCTGGCCCAGTCCTAAATGCCTTTAGAAGTGACTTCTGTTTCGTATTTATTCCTTTACCTCATTAAAAAAGTCAAATCCAACTTTTTGGTCAACTTTGATCCTGGTTAGAATGTGTTTCTTCAGGTGGAAAAAAATGTTGAGTTTGAGCTAATAACTGTTCATTCTGTAATGCTTTCTCAAGAGGTATTATTCTTCAGTGTCTGCAGAATTATGGCTAGAGCAATATCAGTTTTTACAGTTCTTCTCCAGCGGCATGTAAAATTAAAAGACACAGGCCGGATTTGACTAGGTCAAACTCAGTACTCTTGGTTTTGCTGTTCACTTGTTCAGAGGCAATGTCTAGACTAACGGGCCCCATAAAGCCTTCCCTAGCTCTGTGGTTGTGTGATTCAAAAGGACTGAAAGTCTGCTAAGTCTCTTAGAATCCTTGAAAGTAGCAATCGTAGATTTCATCGTAAATTTAAAATTCATAATAATTTTTATCTGCTTTGTTATTTGGATAAAAGCCATATCTAGTAGTCATATCTCCTTTTTATAATATATATAATATGCATTTTTTTTAGTATAAAACTGAAATACCCTGATGTACAAACTGCCAATGATGTTGCCATTCCAGAGGATTTCTCAGACTTTTCTCTTGCAAAAACAATTAGCAAAATTGAAGGGCAACTGGAGGAAGAAGGCTTACCTGATTATATAGATGATGATATTTTTTGTGGTGCTAGTAAAGACATCGGAACAGGTAGGTTTCCTTTTGTTTATTTTTGTCCTTATATCACAATTGCTTAGAAAAGGGTATTTGGGAACTATTTTCCTTGCATTTAAAAAACATATTGTGATGTCTTGCATTTATTTCAAAATCATCTAGTGGGACATGGTGGTGGAAGGAATGAGTGGGATTATAGATGAAATAAAATTGGTTATGAGTGAATAATTGTTGAAATGAATGATGGGTAAGTAGAGTGTCATTGAACTAGTCTCTCTACTTTTGTATGTTTGATATTTTCCATTATAAAAAGTAAAAATGAAAAAGACTACATAGTATTGCTTTCATTGACCACTGTTCAATTAAGGTTAAAATGCCCCATAGCTTGTCATTGAAACATTAAAATAATTTTAAAAACCATGTTTCTTTGAAGTCCTTTTATTTAATGTTACTGTATTCTATTTATTGAATGTTAAATCAACACATGCAAAAGGATAAATGAATTATTGATGTAACATCAGGTAAAATAATCAAATGAGTTTTCTAATGAATATTATTTTTTTCTTATAAACTCATTCTCTATGTACCACTAGAAAAATACTAAGTTTCGATCATGTGAAAACATTACATTAGTTACCAGGAATGCCTCTAAAATTGTTGAATTTTAGACATATTATGGAGTGTTGGACTCAGGGCCCAGGTCACTATCTTGACAGGCAAAGCATCATCCTGGTTCCTCTTCCATGTGGGACACATGGGGGCCAAGGAATCATGGGGCTCCAGGCCTAAAGCAAACTCTCATTGGGACCTCTGTCCCCTCCCAGCAGGCCTTCCCTACTCCCTGGACATGTAATCAGAATAGAAATAAATGGTGGTTGGCGCATTCTCACGTTGAATCAATGGCCTTCTGGGTAAGAGCCTTGTAGTGGAGCTAGGCAGGTGGAGATGTCTGGAATTGCTCCCTGCTACCCACCCCCAGCAGGGAGAGAAATAAAAAACGATATCCTACCCTGGGAAGAAGAGCAACTTCTTTGCTGTTGTAAGCAAAAAATAAGACAATTGAGTGCATATGAATATAGTTAATGCTAAACTATAATTAATTATGAGTTCAGGCAAGCCGTGTAGCTCCTCTGAAATAGCAGTTTCTTCTTTTGAAAATTTAGCACTTGGAATTAGCTGATCATAAACTTTATCTTTAAAATTCTCTGATTCTGTGAAAATCATAACAATTTATGTGTAATGATTATTGTGTTGCTTGCTAGTTAGTCATAAATGAGGAGCAATTCATCTGCATTTATTACGTTTACTGACCTATCCAAGCTTTCTGGGGATAGTTGTCAGGAGGGAAGGTACATGAAGCAGGAAGTTGCCGTTATGTCTCTGTTAAGATGCCTTCAAAGACACAGTGGTCAGATGTTTGCTGTTCCTCCGCACACAGTTACCGAGGGCCCTATTACAGTGTTCCTTCTCCTAGATACAGGAAACCTGCACAGACAGACTACCTTAGATTGCTGCTTTTTTCTTATTGCTGAATCACCTCTCTGCTACTTTGCCTCTCTGTCTTCCCTTTTCAGAGTCCTTGGCTTAGGTGTCCCCCTTTAAGGGGAGCTTTCTCTTATTCCATATGATTGCCTAGAATGGCTGGATTACTTGGGGTAGGAAAAGATCAAAGAGCAGTTTAGTGGCACAGACTGCTTTGTAAGCCTAAAGTTGGCGTGGGATGGGGAGGGGAGGTTAGTGCTGTGGACCTCCAGAGAGACCAGAGCACTCAGCTCCTTGATGATACTACTGAGGTTAGAGTTGGGGAGAGAAAGAGTTGGGAAAAAGTCATGTTCTGCCATTCTTTCTTCCTTCTTTCCCCCTAGAGACCAACTACTGCAAACTTGACACTTTTAAATTTATCATTTTCCTTCTATCCCTTGCTAACCTGGGGTTACATGAGAGGCTAGAAGGAGAGTTGAGGCTAGAGATCTGGGTGGGGTTAGAGCCAACCATGGTTCATCAGCTCCGTGGTAACACTGGGGACGCTTCGTAAGAAGAGTTTTGGAACAGAAAGTTATATATGGAGACGTTCTGTACTCTGCCAGATATATCCTACTGACTTCTCAGAGACAGTTCAGAGTGTTTACTCAAAATAAGCTCCGTGAGGGCAAGGCTTGTCTTATAATATCCGTACTGTGCCTGGAACATTGTAGAGACTTAATGTTTATTTTTTGACTGAATGATTGAATGAATTATGAGTGAGTTCTAAGTTCAGTTTTCACTTTATTTACTTTTATAGGCCTATAAACCTCAAAGATTTACTGCTGATATTATTGAATAAAAAACTTTTGCTAGCAATGAAATACCCAAGGCGGATCTTCATGAGGGTTTGTGGGAGAAACCTCCTGCAGTAAGGTGTTAGTGTGTGTCTTTGCTCCTAAGACACACACACTGTATTTTAACTTTTGTGAAATCGGGCTGCGTATTACAGTCAGTGGCATTTTGTAATCACAATGGCTGGGATTGAAGCTGAGTTTTGCTATAGAGGGTTTGTATTTGTTTCTGCCAAACACTTGCGGACAGTACCGACCTGAGACCACTTTAATTCTGTTTGAGGTGTTTTGGACCACCATGGTGAGTAGGAATTCAGTCTGCAAACGTGTGTGAGGACTGGCTTGTGGTTCAGAGTCTCAGGAGAGGTTTTTGGGTTTTTTCCCTTTTTCTCACTTGGTTCCAGTGTGGGTGTGAACACTTCCTTTCTCCTAGGCGGATTTGTTTTTCATTTACCTTTACATTCGGGGGAGCTAGTGTCTTTGGTGTTCCTAAACAGGGATCTCCTGTTGGAATCCCCATCTTGAGCATTTATTTTTTTCCCTCATAAAATAATGGTCTGTCTTATAATTGATGGTATCTTAGATTCAGCAAAAGATAATAAATATAATTATTTATATACACAGAGGCACAGATCAGATTTTTAAAGGCCAAACTCCGTGTCATGCAGGAGGAATTGGATAATGTTGTGTGTGAATGCAATAAAAAGGTAAGTTTTTAAAACCTCTCAAAATAAATGCTCTAATATTCAAAGACATTTTAGGAGCAATTTCAGTTATATTTTAAAAATAGCTTCATTGAAATATAATTCAGAGTTAAATTTTGAATTCAAAAATTGTATGTAAATACTGAACTTTGTTCTGTGGATGGTGAAGTTTCACAGAGCCTAAAGAATTTTAAATACTTGTTAGCAATTAGAATTCTCTATATTAGGCTTACAAGTGTAAGCTATTAAGTAAGACATCTGGCTTCCATTTTTGAAGATGAAAATAGAATATAATTTGTTTTTCTTCATGAAATGGGTATAAATATCTCATCAAAGATCATATGAAGCTCCTCTTGTTTTCTGCTTTGTGTTTTGATACCAAATCTTGTGCATTTTTTCACATAATCTATAATTTCATAACTACAGGAGGATGAAATTCAGGATTTAAAGTCTCAAGTAAAAAACTTTGAAGAAGATTGTGTGAGACAGCAGCGAACAATTAATTTGCAACAGTCTCAAACAGAAAAATATAAAACTCTTTTCGAAGAAGCAAACAAAAAATGTGTTGGATTACAGCAACAGCTGTCTTCAGTAGAAAGGGTAATAATTTTGCTATTTTTCCTAACTTAATGCCAAAGATGCTCTGAAACATTCAAGTTGCATGTTTGTATAGACGCCACTTTTGGTTGTTCAGTTATTTTGTTACTATTTACTAAAAATTCTTCCCCCATGTCTAGGAGAGTATTTTTGACAGCTTTATTGAGATGTAGTTCACATACATCTCACCATTTTAAAGTGTACAATTCAGTGACTTTTACTATATTCACATAGTTGTGCAACTATCACCACTATCAATTTTAGAACATTTTCATCACCCCAAAGAGAAACCCCATACCATTTAGCCACACAATACCCCAACCCTCTTCCCCCAGTCCCCTCCAGCCCTAGGCAATTCTAATCAATTTTCTGTCCTGATATATTTGCCTGTTCTGGGCATTCCATATACATAGAATCATATAGTATGTGGTATTTGGTGACTGAGATCTTTTGTTTAACATAATGTTTTCAAGGTTCATCTGCATTGTAACACATATCAGTACTTCATTCCTTTTTATAGAGTAATATTCCTTTTTAAGGGGTAAATGGATATAACACATTTTATTTGTTTATCAGTTGATGGATGTTTGAATCGTTTCCACTTTTTGGCTATTTTGAATAATGCTGCTATGAACATTCATGTGCAAGTTTTTGTGTGGACATATGTTTTCATTTCTCTTGGGTATATATCTAGGAGTTAAATTGCTGGATCATATGATAACCCTATGTTTAACCTTTTGCAGAACTGCTGACTATTTTCCAAACCACCTGCACCATTTTCACATTTCCACACTCCAATTTCTCCACATCCTCACCAACTCATGTGAGATTATTTTTATCTTTTTTTTTTTCCTGGGGAAGATTCGCCCTGAGCTAACATCTGTGTCAATCTTCCTCTTTTTTGTATGTGGGTCGCCCCCACAGCATGGCCGCCAATGACTGGTGTAGGTCCACACTCGGGAACCAAACCTGGGCCGCCAAAGTGGAGTGCACCAAACTTAACTGCTAGGCCACAGGGCCGGCCCCCAGATTATCTTTTTGATTATAGCCATCCTAATGGTGTGAAGTAGTTATCTCATTGTGGTTTTGATTTGCATTTCCCTGATAACTAATGATGTTGAAGATCTTTTCATATGCTTATTGGCCATTTGTATATCTTCTTTGGAGAAATGTCTGCTGAGATCCTGTGCCCGTTTTTATTTATTTGTTTGTTTGTTTGTTTGGTTTTTGGTGAGGAAGATTGGCCCTGAGCTAACATCTGTTGCTAATCTTCCTCTTTTTGCTTGAGGAAGATTGCTGCTGAGCTGACATCTGTGCCAGTCTTCCTCTATTTTGTATGTGGGACACTGCCACAGCATGGCTTGATGAGCCATGTGTAGGTCTGCTCCTGGGATCTGAACCAGCAAACCCTGGGCCGCCAAAGTGGATCATGTGAACTTAACTACTACATCACTGGGCCAGCCCCTTGCCCATTTTTTTAAATTGGAATTTTTAAATTATTGAGTAGTAGGAGTTCCTTATATGTTCTAGATACAAGTCCCTTATCAGATATATGATTTGCAAATATTTCTCCATGAAACCACTCATTGGGTTATCTTTCCATTTTCTTTATAGTGTCCTTCAAAGCACAAACGTTTTCAATTTTAAAGTCCAATTTATCTAATTTTTCTTTAGTTGCCTGTGCTTTTGGTATGATATCTAAGGGGAGGATATATTTCAGATAAGCTATCCTATTTAAAAATTTTTATATTAATGTACCATTGTGTTAATAAAAATGAAACATACTGTACAGTATTACTTTGCAAGACAGCCATAAAAATTACGTAATATAGCATGTATTGGGATTTAAGTAGTAAGAAAACATGCCATCTTCATTACTATGTCATATTTCTTTAGTGTGCTCATATAAAAGAGCCTATTTTTAAACATTTTGGTCTTGTATAAATAGCATTATCTTTGGTAATAAAATTTTTAGCATTAGATTTATTGAGATATAATTTATATACTGTAAATCATCCTTTTTAGTATATATTTCTTTGAGTTTTGACAAATGCATAGTCACTTAACCATACCCATAATTAAGATATAGAACAGTTCCATCATCCCAAAATGTCCCTTGTGAATTTAGTCAAGTCCTCCCCTGCTCCCAGTCCCAGGCAGCCACTGATCTGTGTTTGGTTCTTATATTTTGGCCTTTTCCCTAGCGTAGAGCATGTGAGATTCACCCATGTTGTCATTGGTTTCTTTTTATTGCTGAGGAGTGTGACATTGAATGGATGTCTGATTGGCAGTCACTCACCATATGTGGGTAGTCCAAATTGTGACATGCTGTAAGTGTAAAATAAACATCGGATTTTGAAGACTAAATACAAAAAAGAATAAAGAATGTAAAATCTTATAAATATTTTGTATATTGATTACATGTTGAAATGATAATATTTTGGATTTGAGATAAGTGAAATACAGTATTAAAATTAATTTCACCTCTTCTTAAAGTGACTACTAGAAAATTTAAAATTACGTCTGTGGTTTGTATTATATTTCTATTGATCTAAGACATAGACAAATGGTCTGAAAAAAAAGTGTTGTATCTGGAAACAACTGTTTTAGTTTATCATGACACTTTACCATTTGTCATCGTGCAAGCAAGCTCTGGCACATCACTGCTCTAATCTCACATAATCTTGAAACCTTGCCAAGTCTTTAATTCTTTTCTTGTTCTTGACCCTCATACCCAGTCCTGTGCATTCTTTCTTCCAATTGTTTTTCATTCGTCTCTTTTTTTCAATTTCCATTGCCACTATTTGGTTCAAGCTATTATTATGTTATTTCTGAATTCTCCTCACTGATTATTTTATATCCTTTTTCTTTTCCTTATCCATTGTATCCTGTACTCTGACAATAGATTAATATTCTCAAAGGACTACATGATTACAACTCTACCTATGTATAGGCAGAAAGGGAACTAACATTTTTTGAGTGCTATGTGCCAGGCAAACACATTTTACAGCAAGGGAAAAACTGAATCTGAGAGTTTAAGCAAATTGCCCAAGGTCATACAGGAGTGGCAGAGCAGGATTCAAACCGTGTTTGTCAGATGGACTCCAGAGTCTGTTCTTTCTACAAATCATGTAGGCTCTTTCTCTACTCCCCTCCCGCCTCCCCCAATTAAATGGACTTAAACACACAGCTGTTCCAAAATCTCATTGCTGTATAGAGTTGAATATCTGAAACTTTGGGTTCACAATGAATGAACTAAGCAATTATGATGCATTGGCTATCTGAAGCTTTTTATGTTAACTTTCATTGGCTCTGAACTTCCAACTTGAATCCCTGTCTACCTACCAGCCAGAGAGGTGTAACAACTCTTACGGGTTAGGTGGAACTCAAGATTGAATCTTTCTTTGCTAATTCCATTCATTTTCTCTATCTCTAGAAACAAATCTCAATGTACAGTTTGCAGAAATGCAAAACAAAGCTTGGGTTTGATGAAGCTGCTTCTATAAACTTGCAAAAGCCAACTATTTAAAAAATGATTATGTGTATTAACTTATTTTAGCTGCTAATACTAACAGATGGAGTCATTTCTAAAATATAAAAACAGAAAGCATTTTATTTCAGCATTGGATTTTGTTTTTCTTTTGATGATCTCTATGTAAAAATAAACTTAATATTGAGGAATAACTTAATAAAATATACTTGCTTTAATTGTAGAATTCATTGAGTTTTGACAGATTAATACATCCTTATAACCACCGTCACAATCAAGATAAAGAAAATTTCTATCACCCCCCTGCAGATTTCTTTTGTGTCCCTTCCCTGTAAATCCCATCTCTAAGCATGGCCCCAGGCAATCACTGATCTGCACTCTTTTACTACAGATTAGTTTTTCTTGTTCTAAAATTTCAGATAGATGGAATCATAAATACGTACTTTTTTGGGTCTGGCTTCTTTCGTTCAGCGTAATGTTTTTGAGATTCATCAATGTTATTGTGTGTTTTATTCCCTTGTATTGCTGATTAGTATTTATTTATGGATTTACCACATTTTGTTTATCTCTTCACCAGTTGATGGGCATTTGGGTTGTTTCCAGCATTGGGCTATTAGAAATAAAGCCACTATGAATTTTCATGTACAAATGTTTTGTGTAGACACATGTTTTTGTGTAAAAGGATCCAATATCATTCATGATGTTGGATAAATACCTAGGAGTAGAATTTCTGGGATTTATGGAAAGTGTATCTTTAGCTTTTTAAGAAACTGTCAAACTGTGTTCCACAGTGTACCATTTCTCATTCTGACTAGCAATATGTGAGAGTTCCAGTTAGTCTGTGTCCTCCCCCAAACTTGGTATTGTCAGTCTTTTAATTTTAGCTGTTCTAGAAGGGCAGAAGTATTGGTCATTTGTATATCTTCTTTTGTGATGTGTCTGTTCAAACCTTTTGCCCATTTAAAAAATATTGGGTTATAGTAAGAGTTCTTTATGTTTCCTTGTCTAATTCCTTTGCTAGAAGAATTTGTACTGTGAATAGTTTCTCCCAGTCTGACTTGGTTTTTTTATTTTCCTAACGGTGTCTTTCAAAAGGCAGTAGTTTTAAATTTTGATGAATGCCAATGTATTTTTTTGTGGTTTGTGCTTTTTTTTATCCTATTTGAGAAATCTTTGCCTATCCCAAGGTCATGAGGATTTTCTCCTATGTTTTCTTATAGAAATTGTATGGTTTTAGTCTTTATGTATATATGTATTGTATATAAATAGATCTATAATCTATTTCAAGTTAATTTTGTGTATGGTATGAGGTTAAGGGTCAAGCTTCATTTTTTTCATACAGATAATCAACAGCATTTATTGAAAATACTCGGCTTTCTCCACTTAATTAGTATAGCACCTGTGTAGAAAATGAATTGACTATATGTGCAGGTCTATTTCTGGAGTCGCCTGTTACATTGATCTGTATGTTTGATATACTTCATTGGTAAAACTTTGTGGGCTGGAGTTTTCTTTTTGGAAGGATTTTAATTACCAATTCCATTTATTTAGTGCACATAAGTCTATTTTGATTTTCTGTTACTTTTTGAGTCAGTTCTGGTAATTTGTGTTTTTGAAGTAATTTTTCCAATTCATCTAAGTAGTCAAATTTAGTGGCTTAAATTTGTCCATAATATTCCTTTATCATATTTATAATGCCTGTATGATATGTAATAATGACTGCATTTCATTTTTGATATTAATAATTTGTGTCTTCTCTGGTTTATTCTTAATCAGTCTAGCTAGAAATGTATCAATTTCATTGAGCATTTGGCTTCAATGATTTTTCTCTACTGTTTGTTAGTTTTCTATTTCATTGATTTGTACCCTTATCTTTAGCATTGCCCTCATTCTTAATAGGGTTTAATTTACTCTTATTTTTCAGAATTCTTAAGGTAAAATCTTAGATAATTGATTTTCCATTTCTCTTCTTTTCTAACATAAACATTTGAAGTTACAAATTTTCCTCTTAAGTGCTGCTTTATCTGCATCCACAAATTTTGATACTGTCTTGATATTTTCATTAGGTTCAAAGCAATTTCTAATTTCCTTCCTGTTTTTCCTTGATCATTGATTATTTAGAAGTGTATTGTTTAATTTCTAAATAATTGGGGATTTTTCATTTCTTTCTGTTAATTGATTTCTAATTTAATTCTGTGGTGTAAGAACTTACTCTGTATGATTTTATTCTTTTAAAATTTGTTTCAACTAGTTTTATGGACCAGTATTTGGCCTCTCTTGGTGAATACTTCATGTGCACTTGAAAAGAATATGTATTATGCTGTGTTGAGTGGAGTCTTCGATAAATACCAATTAGGCTAAATTTGTTGGTAGTGTTGTTCAAGTGTTCTATATCCTTATTGATTTTCTGCTTGTTCTATCAATTATTGAGATAGGAGTGCTGGTGCTGAATTCTCTGGATAGAATTGTGGATTTGTCTATTTCTCCTTTCAGTTATATCTGTTTGGACTTCCTGTATTTTCAGTCTCTGTTTTGGATGCCTGCACATTTAGGATTATAATAGTGTTTTGATTAGTGCCCCCTTTATAATTATGAAATACTGTTCTTTAAATTTCTGTTAATATTCTTTGTTCCAAAGTCCACTTTGTCTGATATTAGTGTAATTCCAGCTTTATTATGCTTAATGTTTGCACAGTATATCTTTTTTCATCTTTTACTTTTAATCTGTCTTTATACTGAAAGTGGGTTTGTTACAGACAGCATGGAATTGGGTTTTGCTTCCCTATCCACTCTGACAGTCTCTGTCTCTTGTTGGAATGCTCAGACCATTTACATTAATGCACTTTTTCATGTTTGGATTTAAATCTATGATCCTACTATTTGTTTTCTATTTTTCCCAACTGTTCTTTGTCACCTTTCTCCTCTTTTGAATTGGATACTTTTTAGTATTGCATTTTTTTCTCCACTATTAGCTATATCTCTGTCTTATATTTTTAGTTTTAGATTTAAGGTTTACAATATACGTATTTAACATATCACAGTCTACCTTTAAATCATGTTATACTATTTCACATATAAGACTGTCACCACAATATATGCCATTTCTGCCTCCTTTCTTTTATGCTTTTGTTGTCATACATTTACTTTTAAATGTTATCATCCCACAATATTTTTTCTTTAAATAGTCAGTTATATTTTGAAGAGATTAAGATATGGAAACGTCTTTTATATTTACTATTTCTCGTATTCTTCATTCTTTAGATCTGTTTTTCCATACTTCTGCTTGAAATAACTACGCTATCAATTTTTGTGGTGTCAGTTTGCAAGTTCACTAATTCTCTGTTTTTGTTTCTCTGAAAAAGACTGTATTTTTCCATACTTAAAAAAACCTTTTTATTTTGAAATGATCATAGATTCACAGGAAGTTTCAAAAATAGTACATAGAGGTCCTTTGTACAATTCACTGTTTCCCTCAATGGTAATGTCTAACATAATTAGTATGATATCAAAACCAGCAAACTGATATTGGTACAATCCACAGCCATTATTCAGATTCCATCAGTTTTGTCTGCACTCATGTGTGTTCTGGGGCCCTTTAATTTTTGAATGGTATTTTCCACTAGGTATAATTGTGAGTTGACCATTTTTGTTTTCTTTTAGTAGTTTAAAAATGTCATCCTATTGTCTTCTGGGTTGTGTAGTTTCTGACAAAATGTCCACAGTAATTCCTTTCTTTCTATCTCTGCCCTTAAGACATTTTCTGTCATTGGTTTTTAGCAATTTCATAATGATGCGCTTTCTCAGTTTTGTGTGGGGAGAGTGTTTATTCTGCTTGAAGTTGTTGAGCTTTTTGAATTTGTGGGTTTTAGTTTTCATCAAATTTGGAAAATTTTGGCTATTATTTCTTCAGATATTTTTCCTATATTCCAACACCCTTTCCTAAGACTCCAATTATACTTCTGTTAAACCACCTGATATTATTGCACTGATAATATCAGTAATATTAGGTCACTGAGGAGCTGGTTTTAGCTGTTTTTCTTTATATTCTTCATTTGAATAGATTCTATTGCTGTGTCTTCAGTAGTTCACTGATCTGTTTTTTGTAGTGTCTAATATGCTCTTATTCCTAACCAGTGAAATCTTCATTTTGATATATTATTCATCTATAGAAATTCCATTTGATTTTCTTTTGTATGTTCAGTTTATCTTCTCATATTAATGTTTTGCTTTAAATACTTGTATATAATTAAAATAGCTGTTTTGACAGCCTTGTTGGCTACATCCATTGTATTTCTCATTTGTGGGTTTGTTTCTATTGACTGATTTTTCTCCTGGATATCAGTTACATTTTCCTGATACTTGGCTTAGTCAGTGATTTTATACTAGATGCTAGACATTGTGACTATTATATTGTTGAGTGCCTGTATTTAGGGTGCTTTGTGAACATGGCATTGGGTTTTTTTTTTTTAACTTTTTATTAAGATTATGATAGTTTACAACCATGTGAAATTTCAGTTGTACATTATTGTTAGTCATGTTGTAGGTGAACCACTTCACCCTTTGTGCCCTCCCCGCAACCCCCCTTTCCCCTGGTAACCACCAATCAATTCTCTTTGTCTCCATGTTTAACTTCCACCTATGAGTGGAGTCATACAGAGTTCGTCTTTCTCTGTCTGGCTTATTTCACTTAACATAATACCTTCAAGGTCCAAGATGGCGTTGGGTTTTGACAAGTAGTTATTTGCCAGTTTAATTCCTTTGAGGCCTATTTTTAAGTTTTGCTAGGGTGTGTCTAGAGTAGCCTCTAGTAATAGTTCAGCTCTACCACTAAGGCTTCCCCTAAAGAGACTTTCCAGGGTCTCCACCAAATGCCCCAGAGATGACTGAGGCTGTCCTTTCAGACTGGTTAGAGCTCAAATGTCTTCCTGCCCTGTGTGAGCTATGGGAATTGTTCTATTTACAACTCCTTGATTGTTCTCTGCCTGGCCTTGTTGAGTTGCCCGGTATGCAGGTGTGGCCTAGTCCTCAGTAGAATCAAGGGATTTCCCATGTAGATTCCTGAAGCTCCCTCCTAAGGTAGCTCCTCCTTACTTGAACCCACCACACAAATTCCAGCTGCCTCAGTCTCCTCCAACTCTGATCTCTGCCTCCTTAATTCAACAGACCTCTGGACTCTGTATTTTCTCCTACCTATGCCTGCAGTGTAGATATGGCCTCCAGGCAGAATGCTGGGATGCTTGTAGGACTACCTCATTTGTTTTCTTTCTCTCAGGGATCATAATCCTACTATTTCCCAGTATTAATACAGGTTTTAACATATTTTGACCATTTTTTTCTAGTTGTTTACAATGCATTTTACGTTAGATCCTTAGTCTTTCATCATGGGTGGAAGACTTAATCTCTGTTTTGTTTGGGGTTTTGGTCAAATTAAAGCCAGTAGGTGCACTCTGCAAGTTTCTCTGATCATGGATCATGTCACTCTTATCATTAGTAACTTTAAAAAATATATGTCTGCTGTCATTATCTTGCTTCAGCTAAAATTGAGCTCTGTGTCATTTCCTAAAGGTGCTTTGTTCTTTTCTGCTTTCATAGTGAAACTCTGAAAAAGCATTTTCTCAACTTCTTCAAGTCATTTCCTTATTTTGCAAAGAAAACTTTTTTCATTTTTGCCTATATGTATCCTGCAAAGCTATGATGTTATTGGTACTTTATCTTTGTTTAATATTGTATAGTTTACAAATTGCTATCATATACATATAATAGTTGGATACTCTCATATATGCTTTTTTTATATAGGCCTACCACTTCTCCCATGTTCTTTATTCCCTTCTTCCTCAGTTTAGGTTCCATGGTACACAACTTAATTATCCATTGCATATATTCTTAATTTCCTGCCAGTCTAGTATGTGGGCAAAACTCAACCCTAGTTAAACCTAATTTACCCCCTACTGCATGCCTACTCATGAGCAGTAAATTATGGCTGGACAAAAATACACAGGCAAGCGGATTGGTCCTACTTTAAATTTATTTACAAATATCAAGTGTAATGATGCCATTTTCCTCTCCCACTTTCTGAGAAGCCAGTTCCCTCTCCCACTTTCAGAGGTGATTATTAAACGGTGATCTTTCTTCCTCAGTTTTCCATTACCTCTTCCAACCTTCTCATTCTCAGTGCATGACTTTGCTCCCTATTTTACTAAGAAAACAGAATCAAAAGATAACTCTTCCTGATCCTATTACTAAATCTGTCAACTTCTCTGCCTCTATAACCATCTATTCTTTTTTCTCCTTCATTATGATGGATTACTATCTCTTCGGTCTAAAGCTGATCACTGTGCACTGGATTCCATGCCCTTTCTCCTATTCAAGGGCTTTGCTCCTACAATTTTCCTGTCTTTCTTTCTCTTGCAAAAATCAAATTTACTCTATCTATTGGATTATTCACATTAGCATACAAACATGCCATGGACTCTCCAATATGTATTTTTACAAACCTCCGTAGGTCTCACATCTACCTCCAGCCCTATATCATTGCTCCCCTTTACAGTGAAGCTTCTTAAAATAGTTGTCTATACTCAGTGTCTCTATTCCTCATTTGCCATTCTCTCCTAAAGCTCCTCCAGTTAGGCTTCCATCTCTACTCTGCTTCTGAAACCATTCTTAACAAGGTCACCAGTAATTCACATTGCCAGTTCTAGTCAGTTATTATTCCTCATAGTGATTTATATCTTAGCAATATTTGACATGGTTGATTACTCCATCCTTGAAACACTATTAATTTGGCTTATAGAGCACCACACTGATGATTTTATTCCTCATTTTCCTGACCTTTACGTGTTGGAGTGTCCAAGGCTCAGTCCTTGGCTCTTTTCTCTTTTCTGTCTACATCCAATTCTGAGATGCCTTCATTCATTTCCATGGCTTTATATACCATCGATATATCGATCACTTCCACATTTCTATTTCTTGCTCTTACATCCTTGAGCTCGACTCTCACATCTTGCTGCCCACTTGATATCTCTACTTGGTATGTTAAACTTCATATGTCCTAAAGGGAACTCTTGCTTCCCTGTCCTCTGCAAACCTACTTCTCCCTTCCTCCCTCTCAGTAAAAGACATCAGGTTGTTCAGGCCAAAATCCAAAAATCATCTTGATCCTTCTCTTTCCCACACCTACATCCAATCCATCAAGTCCTGCCTATTCTGTCTTCAAAATATATAGAAGTGACCCATTGTCAAAAACTCATTACTCAAGTCTAAGCTACTATCTTTCACTTATACTATTCCAGTGACCTTCTAGATTGGTATTCCTACTCTCAGTACCACAGTATACCACAGTAGCTAGAATAATCCTTAAAAAAACTTAGGTCATGACAGACATACACACCCCCTACTAAAAACCCTCCAAAGGCTTCCCATGTCATTCAGAATAAAATCCAAACTCCTGAGCAGGGTTTACAAGGTCTGCCTAAGCTCGCCCTGCCTGTTTCTCCTGTCTCAAGACCTGACACTGTGGCTGTGTCACTCAGCTGAAGCCACACTGACCACCTAGGTGATCTTTGAATATACTAAGTGGATTCTTGCCTCAGAGTCTTTGTCTTCATTGTTCCTCCAGTCTGTAATTCATTCCTTCAGATCTTTACATGGATCATTCCCTCATTTGGAAGCCTTCCCATAGCCACTTTATCTTAAATAATTATGCTCCTCCGCCATTGCTCTGTCACCTTACCCTTTATTTTTCTTCATAGCCCTTATCACTACCCGGTATTACATATGAGTGAATATGTATGTATGCATGTGTTTATCATCTATCTCTTCCTCTAGAAAGCTTTATGAGGGGAGGAACTTTGGTTAATTATCGTGTGCCCATGATGTAGAATAGTACCTGGCATAATAGTAAGTGCTTGATAAAAGTGTTGAATAAGTAAAACCTATTAAGTATAGATATTATTACTCTCAATTTCAAATGTGGAAACTGAGTCTACCAAAGCTGGCAGGTTTTCTGACTCCAAGTTTATTGCTTTTTGTACCTTGGCCACTTGTTTCTAGAACCTTATCTGATCATTTATTTGTCCTCATCTGATTATTCCTCATCTGAATTACTATAGCAATTTGTGTTACTCTTAAAGCATATACTACATTTTATCTTGTGCCCTGGCTACTGATACATACCTCTTTCTCTTCTTGCCCCTCCCCAGTATCTTATGAATGCTTTAAAAAATTATTAGAGAATGGCACATTATTTCTTGTTGGATCTCATAGTATTTTACTTTTAAATTTAGACTTGATTTTCTCTAAGCTATCCAGCTTTTTCTTTTAAAAACTAATGTAAAATTTAGGGCTTGATATTTTTCATAAAACTTTAGCAACATGTAAACTGCTTAATTTTTTTGGTAACAATAGATTTTCTTTATTATTTTCAGGATGCAAGCTCTTTCATAACAGTATTGGTATCTTGTCTTCACTTTGTAAAAAGTACTTGAGTATGCTTGAAGACAGAACTGTTTTCAAGTTTTTGTTAAGGGTTTCCCTTTCTTTAATGGATTTACTCATATAGGAAAACTTTATTTCCTACTTTACTACTCTTCTGACTATTCTTTTTCACTTCTCCCAAGAAGCAGAGACAGTATTGATTCAATGGTAAGGGGAGATCATGTGGTGAAGGATGTTTTTCATTTTTCTGTGAAGTAGGTTACAAAGTCATCAGTCGGAAAGAGAAGAGCAAAGATTCATTTCCATATTCTTATGTGAGGAAGCTGAAATGAGGCAGCAAGAATTGTGGACTTTGCAGCTAATGAGAATCTCTGCTTTCTCATGTGAACAGTGAGACAAATCAGGCTTGCTCTTAGTGTAGCTGCTACCCACAAAGCTGCGCAGAAGGCTGGTGATAGCAGATGGCATCTGTACACAGTTTGATTTGTTTAGAAACCTACATAAAGAGCAGCATGTGTTATGTTTTGTTTTGTTTTCCCCTTAATTGCTCAGAGCCAGGGAGATCAGTTTCAAATAAAATGTAGTGATAGAGCCAGGAGAAAAAATTATAAAAGAAGAAAACAGACAACTGTATTTTTAACTGCATCATTTCAATTCCATGGTAATTATTGAGTGTCTGCTTTGTATAAGGCTTTGGACTAGGCATTGTATGGGGATGCAAGGAAGAGTGAGTTAAGAATTACAAAATAAATTTAGTTCAATAAACATGTCATTAGTGCCTCTTATATGCCACTAAAGTGCTGGGAATATAGACATTAAGACAGTTCCTACCCTCAGGAGCTTACACTATAGTGGGGAAATGAAGTGAATGGATAGTTTCAGCTCCACACAGCAGGTACTATGATTATATGTAGATCAGGGTGCTGTAGAAGCTCTGAAGAAAGGATACCTAATCCAACTTGGGAGAACAGGGAGGCGATAGTGAGAGACGGCTTCTGTGAGGAGGGAAAACCTAGTGTACCGCCCTGGCTGAGTCTTAAAGGATGAGTAGGTGCTAGCCAGGTAACAATGAAGAGTAGGGAGGGATCAGGGCAGAAAGAAGAAAATGAGCAAGGGTTCAGAGGAAAGAAACATCATGGCTGTTTGGGAGAGAGCCAAACATGGCTGTTGACAGAGCCAAGGGTATCACCTGTGCTGGAGATGAGATTATGGCGCAGTTTGGAGCTTATCCTGTATGTTCGCGTTTCTCCACGTGTGGTGTGAAGACTGTGTACGACAGCACCTCTCAGAATATTTGCAGAAATGCAGGTCTAGACCCACCCTAAGAGGTGGAAAATAATCCATAGGATCTGTTGTTTTTACTCAGAACTTGGATTTTCCTCTAAGTCTAATGTGGAATGCTCTGTATTTAACAAATATTTTTTTATATGGTATACTTTGTCAGGTTTACACGAACACAGTATTTATGAGAGAGTGTGTGTCTTACATTGGTGTTTTGGGAGGTTCCCAAAGGAAGAACTATAATTATAAAGAGTTGTGTATAAAATAAATATAGAGGACATGTATAGTGTACTTGGGGTCAATAAAAAGAGGCAGAAAATTCCAAATAAAAAGTAATCTGAAAGCCTATTTCGTGACTACATCTTTAAGGACATGTTTTCCTAATACCAAGTCAGGGTAAGAATTCCCTAAGACTGTCACTCAGTGCTCGGTCTCTGGCTGTGTGTGTGTGTGTCTGTGTGTGTGTAAAATTTGGGAGAAAGCAAGGAATATGGAAATGGAAAATGTTGCAAAATAATAAAGAGAATTTATGATATATTTATAAATGTTCCATATTATTCTCTTTTACTCTACAGGAATTAGAAAATAAAAGACGACTACAAAAACAGGCTGCCACTAGTCAAAGTGCCACAGAAGTCCGTTTGAATAGAGCTCTAGAAGAAGCAGAAAAATATAAATTAGAGTTAAGTAAATTAAGGCAAAATAACAAGGTATGGAAAAATTGAGTAGTTTTGGTACTGATAACCTTTGGTAACTTCTTTTATGTGAGAGTCAAAAACAGTAGTTTTTAAATTATAATTCTTGATGTCATGGTGAACATTTCTCTTTTCAGAGGAAATGCATTCATTATCAATATGTACATTTTCAGTAAGTTAGGACTATATTGCTTGGGCTATTGCCATAATTGAGTGAAAACACAACTCTTTGGAGGATTCATTCATCTTTTTCATCCAACAAATCTTTATTGTGTGCCCATATTATATGCCACACACTTTTCTAATCTCTGGGGATAAGTGGTGGCAAAAAGTCTCTTTTGTATCCCAAGTCTGTGATATCCTTGTCAGAGCCTCAATTTTCTAATATACAGTAGCCCCCCCTTATCCGCAGGGGAGATACGTTTTAATGCCCTTAGTGGATGCCTGAAACTCTGGATAGTACCAAACCCTCTATATGCTATGTTCTCTTCACTTAAAGGAAGCACTTTATGGCTTCTCTTTGGCATATCCAAATTGCCAGCATCACTACTCTTGCACTTTGGGGCCATTATTAAGTAAAATAAGGGTTACTTGACCACAGGCACTGTGATACTGCAACAGCAGATCTGATAACCAAGATGGCTACTATGGGACTAACAGGTGGGTAGTGTATACAGCATCCATCCACTGTACAAAGGGATGATTCATGTCCCAGGTGGGACAGCGCAGGACAGCATGAGATTTCATCATACTACTTAGAATGGCATGCAGTTTAAAACTTATGAATTGTTTATTTCTGGAATTTTGAATTTAATATTTTTGGACCACAGTTGACTGTGGATAACTGAAACCATGGAAAGCGAAACCGTAGATGATCAGGAACTACTGTATAATGTAAGGAGCTATTTTACAGGGCAGTGGTTCTCAAACTAGATCATGTATCAGAATCACCTGGAGGGCTTGTTAGAGATTCCTGAATTGCTCAGCCCTACCCCCAGATTCTGATTCTGTAGGTCTGGGGTGAGGCCTGAGAATGTGGAGTTTTAACAAGTTCCCAGGTGATGCGGATGCTACTCGTTCTGAGACATTTTGATAACCACTATTACAGAGTTATTGTAAGGACTGCCATTGTATCCCCACTATCTAGCCAATGACTGGCATAGAATTAGCACTCAGTTCCTGAAATATCTGTTGAATAAATGAAGGATCAAATATCGATGTGTGTGAAAGCCTTTTGTACACGCTATAAATGTTGACTATTCATTGTTGATTTTGTGTCAGCCTGAAAGTACTGTTCCATTGGAATCTCTCCTTTAGGACAATATTTAATAATTTAACAATGGGTTGGATGATGAAATTAAGAGCCATTGCAATTACATACACAGATGATACATTCTGGATTAAATTAGTAACAATTAATAGGACATAGAACTAAATTGGTCTTAAGTCCTCCAACATGTTTAACAGAGGCAAATATGTTACAGTGACTACAGAGTTTTAAGATATCTTCTGTGAGATAGTTTATGCTCTATGATCAGACTTTCATGTTCGAGAGCCATCAATGAGGGCATGATGACTGGGATTTATTAATAGAAGTTATTAAATGAACAAGTAGGAGGTCATCCTTACAAACTTGCCAATAGTTAGCAGGTTATTAGAGTATTATTTCCAATTTGGTGCATTCTAAAAGGATTTTGAAGAAAATAAAATGGAATAACCATGTATATGTCAGGGTTTGATAATTGTGGTTATAGATTTTTATCTCTATTTTAGCACACACATTAGAGAAATAGAAAGAGAAACTTGTTTCCATGACAACAGATGACTCTCCTAATTCTAGCCAGCCATTTTGCAAATTCAAGTAATGAGGACTTGGTGTGTGAACAGCTCAGTTTAAAACCAACACCACTATAAAAACAATGTAGATGTAGTCAAGACAACTTCCGACCCCAGGTCTGCATTATGGGTAATCGATTTAGACACAGTGGGATAACATTTTGTGTATATATCACTTACTATTTACTATCGAGTAGGTATTTTGAGAAAAGAGTTTTTAAATGCAACTTCTTTCAGATTTCTGAAAAACAATGTGTATGTGTCTTAAGTTTTTGATTTGTCAATTATTTGCCTTATTTCTGACTTTTGTCTTTGAGGGATGTTTTCAGGATATGCAATAGGTTTTTCCTTGGAGTCTAATCTATATATGTTTATCTTTTGTGAGCAGGTATATTTTTTTCCATTTTAATTCTTTGTACCTTGCTTCTCATTCTGATTAGACATATAGTTATGTAGGCAATTAAAATTATTCAGGTCTATATGTTTGAGAAATAGTAAGGTTTCCATAAAATAGAACAAGATTGCCTCACAGTCATCAGAAAGTTAAAGATTTATTTAAAAAATAATGATAAACTTATTCTCCACAGAGGTTAGGAAACAAGTAATCTGGCTTTAGAGTAAGAACTTTTGAAGTGAAATGTCAGTCAACTTAAACCGGATGCTGCATGAATGAGTGCAGGAACCTTGACTGTCTCTGTCACTTCTTTGCCTCAGTGCCTGGAACATAGTAATTGCTTCTGAAACACACTGAAGAAAGGAATGATGAAAGACAACTATGTGATAGTTTGACTGGAATTCTACTTAAAAACAGGGCATTTGATTAGATGGTTGCTTGAAGTCCATTTAAAATATGTCACCAGGTCCATGTTACTTCATTTAGGAACAGATAATTTTTAATTCTTCATTAATTCATTTAGAAATATTTATAAGGGTCTGCTAGGTACCTGCCAGATCTTTACTAGAGGCTGGATATACAAAGGTGATAAAAAAATAAATGGAGTGCTTATAGCCATGCATCTTGTAGTGGAGAAGTTGGATGTTATTTAGACAATTCATCAAACAAAACTAAGGTGCAACTGTGATACATGCCATGAAGGGGGGTACACAGTGCTTTAAGCAGGTAACCAGGTCAGTGAATGCTTTTTGAAAAATGTAATTCTAAGCTGAGATCTGAATAATATGTAGGAGTCATGTGCCAGGGGAGACATTATGGATAGAAGGAATAATATGTAAAAAATGGCTCTCTGACAGGAAAGAAGAAAGGTAATGAAAGCCAGGATGAATGTGAAGGGAGTGTTGCAAAGTGAGATTTCAAACATAGGCAGAGGCCAAACGAGCTTGGTCCTTTAGGCCACGTTATATATTTTGGATTTTATCCAAAGAGCAGTGCAAAGCCACTACATGATTATTTTGAAAAAGGTAAAGGGAGACTATGCCATGATCAGATATGCACCTGGAAAGTATTTCTCTGTTTGTAGTGTAGAGAATCGATTGGAAGTAGGCCAGAATGGATGCAGATAGACTGGTTAAGAGTAGTAGTGTAAGTGAGAGACGATGATGTAGCTTGGACTAAACTAATACTGGTAGAGATGGAGAGAAACTAAGTATCAAAAATACATCTAGGAGAGAAAATTGCTAGGATGTGGTGATGGACTGGATGTGGGATTGTGGGAAAGGGAAGCTTAAGGATGTTTTGACTTGTGGTTTTCAGAACTAGATATGTAGTGCCATTCACTGAAATAAGAAACACTGGTATAGGTTTGGGGAAGATGATTGAGTTGTTTTAGAACATGTTAAGTTTGAAGATATTCTGGGAAATACAAGGGGAGATGTCAAGATTTAGGGGAGAAGTCTGCACAGAGATAGTAGCAGAAGCCATTAGTGTTCCCTAGGAAGACATGATAGAGAGGAAGAAAGAAGAACGGCCTAGGGCTGAGCCTTGAAGAATTCAGTATTTCAAAAGAAGCAGTCAACAATGTTGAATACTACTGAGAGGTCAAGTTCTATGAGAACTGAAAAAATCTGCTGGATTTAACACAAGTGATCTTAGTTAGAAATGTCTTAGTAGAGTATGATAGGAAAGAAGCTAAATTCAAGGGAGATGAAGAATGAATGCAGGTGAGGAAATGGAGACAGTGGATGTATGTAATTCTTTCAAGAAGCTTAGCTAAAGGGTAGAGCTAGAGGGACATAAAAGAGTTGAGTGAATTTTTTAATTGAATTTACATACAATAAAATGCACAGATTTTCCATTATAATTCATTGAGTTTGGGCTCTTGTACATCTGTGTAATAAGCACTTCAATCAACATATAAAATATTTTCATCACCTCTACATCCTTCTCTCAGAGATACCACTGTTCTGATATTTCTGTTCTTGAATGTCATGTAAATGGAATTGCATAGAAAGAGTACATTCTACTGCCTTCTTTCACTAGGCATAGTGTTGAAATTCATCCATGTTGTGTTTTTTTAATCCTTGATCAATCTTGTTAATGAGTTATCAATTAATCCTTTTAAAGGACCAACTTTTGGTTTTATTTTCTGTATTGTCTGTTTTCTATTTTCACTGAATTCTCCTTATTGTATCCTTTTGTCTACTTGCTTTAGTTTTTAATTTGCTCTTCCATCATCTTAAATTGAAGGCTTACATCATTGATTTTCATCCTTTCTTCTTTTCTAACACAGCATTCAAAGCTAAAATTGTCCTCAAAGTTATACTTGAGCTGTGTCCCACAATTTTCTCATTTGCCTGTCTTTAGGTATATATATTTCTATTTTTATTTTTTCACATTTTTGGGATATAATTGACATACAATAAACCTGCACATATTTAAAGTGTAAAATTTGATGAGTTTTGACTGTGTATACCGTGAAACAATCACCACAATAAAGATAATGAATATATCCATCACCCCCAGAAGTTTCCTTGTGCTCCTTTATATTTTATGCTCTTCTCCTAACCCCCATCTCCAGGCAACTCATTTGCAATTTCTAGAATTTTATATTCTTTTTAAAAATGTGTTTTTACTCAGTACAGTAATTTTGAGATTCATCCACATTGTTGTATATGACAATAGGTCACTTTTAATAACTTTATACATGATATAAATACCAACCTATACCACCTTTTGATGGACATTAGGGTTGTTTCCAGTTTGGGGCTATTACACATAAAGCTACCATCAACATTCACATGCAACTCTTTGTGTGGACATATGTTTTCATTTCTCTTGGGTAAATACCTAGGAGTCAAATGTCTGGGTTGTATTATAGATGTATCTTCAACTGTCAAACTGTTTTCCAAAATGATTGTACCAAGCTACACTCTCACCAGCAGTATACGAAAGCTTCAGCTGTTCTGTGTCCTCACCAGCACTTGATATAGTCAGTCTTTTATATTTTAATTGTTCTAATGGGCACCTAATTGTATCTCATTGTGGTTTTCATTTGCATTTCCCTAATGACTAATGATGTTGAGCATTTTCATGTATTTACCATCTTGGTATCTTTTTTCTCCAGTTTTATTGAGATATAACTGACATACAGCACTGTATAAGTTTAAGGTGTCCAGCATAGTGATTTGACTTACATATATTGTGAAATGATTATCACGATAAGTTTAGTTAATATCCATCATCTCATATAAATAACAAAGAAAAAAAAGGAAAAGGAAAAAAGTTTTTCTTCTTGGTGATTAGAACTCTTAGGATCTACTCTCTGCACAATTTTAAAATATACCATGCAGCAGTGTTAACTACAGTCATCATGTTGTACATAACATACCCAGGATTTTTTTATAGCTGGAAATTGTTTGTACCTTTTGACCACCTTCATCCAGTCCCCCTTCCTGCCACCCCCCACTCCTGGTAACCATAAATCTGGATCTCTTTTTCTATGAGTTTGGCTTTTTTTTTTTTAGATTCCATATATAAGTGATATGCATATTGCATATAAACATATAAGCAATCCATGTTGTTGCAAATGGCAGGATTTCTTCCTTTTTTATGGCTGAATAATCCATTGCATGTATATGCCACAACTTCTTCATGCATTCATCTATTGGTGAACACTTACCTAACTTATCCCTATTTCATCTTTTTCATATTATTGTGATTTTTTAAATCCAGATTTCCAATTGTTTGTTGCTAGAATAGAGAAATACAATTTACTTTTGTATATTGAACTTGTATCTTGAAATTTTGCTGAAGTTACTTGTTCTAGAATATTTAGGATTCTACACAGACCAAGGGTAGGCAGGCTTTTTCTGTAAAGGGCCAACTAATAACTGTTTCAGGTTTTGTGGGCTCCATATGGTCCCTGTGCATATTCTTGGCTGGTTTTCTTTTCTAAGAAATTTGTTTAACCCTTTCAAGATTAAAAAAAAGATCATTCTTAGTTCACATGGAAAGATTTTAAACTTCAAATTCAGTTTCTTTGACCAATACAGAAGTATTCTATACAGGCATACTGTGCTTCGCAGATACTGCATTTTTTACAAATTGAAGGTTTGTGGCAACCTTGTGTCAAGCAGGTCTATTGGTGCCATTTTTCCAACAGCATTTGCATTTCTTAGCAATATTTTAAAATTAAGATATGACATTGTTTTTTTAGACATAATGCTATTGCACATTTAATAGACCACAGTATAGTGCAAACATAACTTTTATATGCACTGGGAAACAAAAAAATTTGTGTGATATTTGCTTTATAGTGATATTTGCTTTATTGTGGTGGTCTGGAACTGAACCTGTGTATCTCTGGGGTATGCCTGTATAGAGGCTCTCTGTATTTTATTGTGTGATTTGGGTGTGTCTTTCAAGGAATCTGTCCATTTTACCTATGTTGTCAAATTTATTGGCATGTAGTGTTTTTATGTTATTCCCTTATTGTCCTTTGAATAAGACATAGAATAGAGTAGAACCTATGGTGATGTTCCTCCCACATTTTTGTGGGATTTTTCCTTACCTCGTTCTTGATATTGGTGATTTGTGTCTTCTTTTCCTGATCAGTCTTACACTAGAGCCTTACTAAATCTGGTTTTGTTGATTTTCCTGTAATATTTTTTATTTTCTTTTTATATTGATTTCTGCTCTTTATTATTTCCCTCTCTCTCTTTACTTTGGGTTCAATTTGTTCTCTTTTTCTCATTTTTAAAAATGGAAGCAGAGACTGTTGATTTGAAACCTTTCTTCTTTATAATATAAGCATTTAACATTGTTAAAATTTCCTCTATGTATTCCTTTAGCTACATCTCACCAAGTTTGATGATTTGTCATGTTTTCATTTTCATTCCATTCAGAATACTTTCTAATTTTCCTTTTGATTTTTTTTTTAACTCATGAGTTATTTAGAAGCTTGTCATTTCATTTACAAATATTTGGGGATTTTTCCAGATACCTTTCTTACCAATTTCTAATTTAATTCCATCATGGACAGATAATGTATTTGGTCTTATCTGAATCATTGTGAATTTATACAGACTTGTTTTATGGCCCAGAATACAGTTTAAATTGGTAAATATTCCATGTCCCCTTGAAAAGAATGTATAGTTTGCATTTATTGGGTGCAGTATTCTATAAATGTCAGTTATGTCACGTTGCTTGATAGTGTTGTTCAAGTCTTCTGTATCTTTACATATTTTCTGTCTCCTTGTTCTCTCAATGACTAAAAGAGGGGTACTGATCTCTGAATAGAAGTGTGGATTTGTCTACTTCCCCTTTCAGTTTTGTCAATTTTTGCATCATGTACTTTGGAGCTCTGTTATTAGGTATATTAAATATTTAAGATTGTTATATCCTCTTGAAGAATTTAACCCTTTATTATTGTGACATAACTATATTCTGGTAATAGTCTTTGTTCTGATATGTACTTTGTTAGATTTTAAGTAACTTTAGCTTTCTTTTAACTAGCTAGCATTAGCTTACCTTTTTCCATCCTTTTTCTTGTAACTCCTTTATATCTTCTGTAGGCGGCACATAGTTGAGTTTTCCTTGTCTTTAAAGTTTCATCCAATCGGACAATCTGACTTTTTAATTGGATGTTTAGGCCATTACATTTAATGTGATTATTAATATGGTAGGGTTTAATTCTATTAACTTGCTATTTGTTTTTTGTTTCCATATGTTCTTTTTTTGTCCATTTCTTTTTCTCCTTCTTTTGAATATTTTTAATGATTCCATTTTGTCTCCTTTATTGGCTCATTATCTTCACTTTTTTTGTACATGTTTTAGCATTTATCATATACATCTTCAACTTATCATTGTGTACCTTCAAGTATTATTTCATGAATAATGTTTAAGAAACTTTTAGCAGTAATACTCCTATTTACTCTCTTCTGCCCCTTTTGCTATTGTTGCCACACATTTTACTTATACACAAACCCCACACTACATTGGGACTTTTTTGCAATTTAAAGAATTAACTTTTTAAATTAAAAAAAAAAATTTACTTGTGGTATACTACACATAGAACTTAGCCTCTCGTTTGTTAAGTGTACAGTTCAGTAGTGTTATATACATTAACACTGTTGTGCAACCAAACTCTTACCTGTGTCCACTAAACAGTCCCCATCTCCCTCTCCACCACCCCTGGCAAACACCAGCCTACTTTCAATCTTTATGATTTTGACTGCCATAGGTACCTCGCATAAGTGGAATCATACAGAATTTGTCTTTTTGCAGCTGGTTTATTTCACTTAGCATAATGTCCCCAAGGTTCATCCAGGTTGTAGCATGTCAGACTGTCATTCCTTTTTAAGGCTCAGTAATATTCCATTGTATGTATATACCTCATTTTGTTTATCCATTCATTGGTTGATGGACACTCGGTTGCTTCTACCTTTTAGCTATTGTGAATAATGGCTGCTATGAACTTGGGAGTACAAGTATCTCTTTGAGACCCTGTGTTATCATTTTGGGTATATGCCCAGATGTGGAATTGCTGGATCATATGATAAATCTTTTATAATTTTTTGAGGAACCACCATACTGTTTTTCGGTTGCAGTTGCACCATTTTACATCCCCACTAACAATGCACAAGGGTTCCAATTTCTTCATATCCTTGCTAACACTTGTTATTTTGTTTTTTTGATAGTAGTTATCCTAATGTTTATTAGATGATATCTCATTGTGGTTTTGATTTGCATTTCCCTAATGATTGGTGATGTTGACTATATTTTCATGTGTTTATTAGCCATTTGTGTATCTTCTTTGGAGAAATGTATATCCAACCCTTTGCCCATTTTTTAATTGGTTGTGTTTTGTTTATTGATTTGCAAGTTTTTTTAATATATTCTGGATATTAACTCATCAGATATCATTTGCAAATATTTTCTCCCATTCTGAAGATTGCCTTTTCACTGTTGATTGTGTCCTTTGATGTAGTCCAATTTATCTATTTTTTCTTTTGTCACCTGTGTTTTTGGTGTCATACCCAAGAAATCACAACCAAATCTAATGTCATGAACCATTTCCCCTCTGTTTTCTTCTAGTACTAGGTTTTAGGGTATACATTTAGGTCTTTGACCAAATTTGAGTTAATTTTTGTACATGGTATGAGATAGGGGTACAGCTTCATTCTTTTGCATGGAGATATCCAGTTTCATAGCACAATTTGTTAAAGAGGCTGTCTTTTTCCAGTGAATGGTCTTGGCATCCTTGTCAAAAATCATTTGGCCTTATATGCAAGGATTTCTTTCTTTCTAGTCCATTGGTCTATATGCCTTTCCTTATGCCAGTACCACATTGTTTTGATTACTATAGCTTTGTAATAAGTTTTGAAATCAGGAAGTGTGAGACCTCAACTTTGTTATGCATTTTCGGCTATTTGTGGTCCCTTGAGATTTCATATGAATATTAAGATGGATCTATTTCTGTAAAAAATACCATGGGGATTTTGATAGGGATTGCACTGAATCTGTAGATCTCTTTGAGTAGTATTGACACCTTAATAATAAGTCTTCCAATCCATGACCTCAGACTATCTTTCCATTTGTCTTTAAATACTTTCAGTAATGTTTTGAAGTTTTCAATGTAAAAGTCTTTCACCTCCTTGGTTACATTTATTACTAAGTATTTTATTCTTTTTTATGATATTACAAATGGAACTGTTTTCTTAATTTCTTTTTAGGAATGTTCATTGTTAGTATATAGAAACACAACTGATTTTTGTGTGTTGAATCTGTATCCTGCAACTTTGCCAAATTAATTTGTAAGTTCTGTTTTGGGAATCTTTAGGGTTTTCTACATATGTGATCACATGATCTGTGAACAGAAATAATCTTACTTCTTTTTTATTTGGGTGCCCTTTATTTCTTTTTCTTCCCTTGCTGCTTTGACCAGAACTTCCAATGCTATGTTGAATAAAAGTGGCAAAAGCAGGCATCTTTGTCTTGTTCCTAATCATAGAGGGAAGGCTTTCAGACCTTTACTATGGAGTATGATGTTAGCTGTGGGCTTTTCATATATGGCTTTTATTATGTTGAAAAGTATCCTTCTATCCCTTGTTTGTTGAGTGTTTTTATCTTGAAAGTGTGTTCAATCTTGTCAAATGCCTTTTCTGTATTAATTGAGATGATCATGTGGTTTTTTCCTTCATTAATGTGGAGTGTTACATTGATTGATTGATTTTTGTATGTTGAACCATCTTTGCGTTCCAGGAATAAATCCCACTTGGTCATTGCATATAATCCTTTTCATGTGCTGTGGAATTCAGTTTGCTATTATTTTGTTGAGGATTTTTGCATTAATATTTGTCAGGGATTTTGGTCTGTAGTTTTATCGTAGTGTCTTTGTCTGGCTCTGGTATCTGGTTAACGTTAGCTGGCCTCACAGAATGAGTTTGGAAGTGTTCTGTCCTCTTGAATTTTTTGGAAGAATTTGAGGATGATTGGTGTTAATTCTTCTTTAAATGTTTGGTAGAATTCACCAGTGAAGCCATCTGGTACTGGCTTTTCTTTGTTGGGAGATTTTTGATTATTCCTTCAATGTCCTTACTAGTTACAGCTCTGTTCAGATTTCCTGTTTCTTCATCACTTTTGATAGCTTGTGAGTTTCTAGGAATTTATCCATTTCATCGAGGGTATCCAATTTGCTGTATACAACTGTCATAGTATTCTCTTATGATCCTTTGTATTTCTGTGGTATCAGTTATAATGTCTCCTCTTCCATTTATAATTTTATTTCTGTAAAATCAGTTGTAATGTCCCCTCTTTCATCTCTGATATTATTTGAGTCTTCTTTTTTTCTTAGTCAGTCTATGTAAAGGTTAGTCAATTTGTTGATCTTTTCAAAGAATCAACTCTTGGTCTCAGTAATTTTTCTCTACTGTTTTTCTGTTCTCTATCTTCAACTAGCTTTGGGCTTAGTTCTTAACTATAAAGTTAACTTGTTGACTTGAGACCTTCTTTTTTAATGTAAGCATTTACAGATATAAATTTCCCTCTTTGCACTGTTTTCACTGCATCTCATAAGTTTTGGTATGTTGTTTTCATTATCTGAAATTTCTACTTTCTAATTTCTCTTGTGATTTCTTCTTTGGTTATTTTAGAGTATGCTGTTTAATTCCCACATATGTGTGGATTTTCCAGGTTTCCTTCTGCTATTGATTTCTAGTTTCATTCCACTGTGAACAGGAAAGATATTTTGTATCATTTCAGTCTTTTAAAATCTTACTAAGACTTGTTTTGTGGTCTAACATACGATCTATTCTGGAGAATGTTCCATGTGCACATGAGAAAAATGTGTATTCTGCTATTGTTGGGTGGAATGTTTTGTATATGTTGGGTCCAGTTGGTCTGTAGTTGTTGTTCAACCAGTGTTGTTCAAGTACTGTTCCCTTATTGATCTTCTATCTGGTTGTTCTATCCATTATTAAAAGTGGGGTATTGAAGTCTCCTTATTGTAGAGCTGTCTATTTCTCCCACCAATTCTGTCAATGTTTGCTTCCTATATTTAGGAGCTCTGATATTTGGTGCATATATAATTGTTATAGCTCCATGGTGAATTGACCCTTTTATCATTATATAATGCCTTTCTTTGTCTCCTGTAATTGTTTCTATTTTGTCTGGTATTTATTACAGCCACCCCTTTTCTCTTTTGGTGGAATATCTTTTTCCAAACTTTGATTTTCAATCTATGTATGTCCTTAGATCTAAAGTGAGTCTCTTGTAGACAGCATATAGTTGGATCCTGCTTTTCTAATCCATTCTTCCAAACTATGGGAGAGTTTAATCCATTAACATTTCAAGTTATTACTGATAAGAACTTCTTACTCCATTTTGTTCTTTTCTATATATGTTAAAGCTTTTTTGTCTCTTATTTAAATGTCTTAATTTCCTAAACGTTTCAGCCCTGCTTATTCTCAGGGCTTTAGATGTTGTATTTTATTCCTCTGCCCAAAATCTCTTGCCCCTAGGTGCCTGTGGTTCTGCAGACCTTCTGCAATTCTCATGTGCAGTGGTGCCCACTAATGCTTTCAGCAGCCTCCAGCCTGATATCCAAACTATGCCACCATTCCATCAGTACTCTTGAGTTAGGCAAGACAGAAACTAGTCCTTCAGGCAGCCCCCAGACAAGTCAGAATGTCATAAGCAAATTTCACTTTCTTTCCATCCTGAGGGAGAAGCCAGGAATTGAGAGGCTTCCTTCCACTATGCCTGGAAGGGTGAGGGGAAAGATTGCGCATAAATGCCATGAAATTTCCTACCATTTTGAATGTGGTTTTTTTCTTGTTTGGCGTTTACTTGGTTGCTGCTGCTGTTTAATTGGCTTCTAGAGTTCTCACAATGCTACATTAGCCTGTGTATTGTGTATTCAGTGTTTCCATGGGTGTTCCTTGGCAGAACAAGGGCCTGGAGCTTTCTAATCTGCCATCTTGCTGATGTCACTCTCAATTATCTTTTAGATTTTTTAAAAAGAAAAAGTGTACTAATATTTACCACATGTTACTATCTGGTACGCTTTTTTTTTCTTTCCTTTTTACGTGTATGTAGATTCAGATTTCCTTCTAGTATCATTTTCCTTTTGCATGAAAGACTTCAACATTTTTTCACGTATACTTGAAAAATATACTTAATGTATATTTTGTACTTAATAACTTCTAGTGATCTGTCTTAAAGTTCAATGATTCTTTTTCTGCATTGTCCACATTACTGGAGAGCTCATCCAGTTAATTTTTACTGAGATTACAAACTTGTTCTCCCTTGTCATGGGCAGTGACTGAATTCTCTGCTCAGCTCTTTACACCACAGCTGCTGCCTATCATGGGTTCCTAGGCATCTCACCTTGCACATGTATTTAGGTGTCTGCCAAGGATTTGAGGGAAATATGTATGCAGATTTTGAGGACTCGTTTCTAGGATTTCCCACCTGGAAATTCTACCACCCTGGCAGCCCTGCTGTCTCATTCCTCAGCCCAATAAGACTGCTACTTTTTGCTTGAGGTATATCCCCTGTGAACCCTGAACTGGAAAGTGCTCTCAGAATCCAGCTGAATGTGGATCTCAACCAGTAAGCTTCCACTTTTTCAAGGATCATATCAAATCCAGTTTCTGTTTACTATTGATTACTCACCTATTGCCTTCAAGTATATTTTTAAAATTGTGTCCAGAGTTTATATTTGTTACTGTCAGGAGAGCTAGTCCAATACAAGCAACTTTGCTATTATTGGAATTAGACCTGAGTTGTTATTTTAAAAATGTTTTTTAAAATGCAAGAGATGTGAGTATCATTAAAAGTGATCAAAGTTACAGTAATTTGGTAATGTGAAGAAAACTATCTACAAAGAATTTTATATTTGTTATAAAATAGTTTTTATTACTGATGCGATGATAATTTTTTCCATTAAAAAACTGCAAAGAATATATGGGATTTTTTTTTCCTTTTGCAGGATGTAGTGAATGAAGAACAAAAAAAAATTGAAGCATTAAAATCAGAAAACAAGAAGCTAGAAAAACAAAAAGGAGAATTAATGATAGGATTCAAGAAACAATTAAAATTAATTGATGTTTTAAAAAGGCAGAAGGTGAGTCTATCCTAAAAAAACAAAGTTAAAATAAATTTTAGAGCTCTCTACTAAAATATTTAATATTCCTACTTTAGTATGTTTCTTATTTTGACATGATTAGGCAGAAAATTTTATCAACATAAAATGCATTAAGCATACAAAATGTATTTAATGTGTTATCCAAGCAAATGGATATTTTCAGGCAAGTAAACTAGTAATGTGAAAAATGGGACTAGTAAGTACAGTATGGGTACTCCTTAACTAAATAAAGTACCATATACAAGAATAACTATTATCTTAGGTGATTGGTTTGCTTCTTGAAACCTTAAGAGTGAAAACTGATTTTCCAAACCCCTATTGTTCCAGTCTCTACACATGAGTTATCTGGTGGTGAGAAGATATGAATTCATGGTTCTGCCACTCTCCATTTTTGCAAAGGTTAGGTATTAGTAGTATTCTCTCAAGAGTAGGTTGGTACAATACCACTGTTCGACAAGTAGGCTTTTATAGGCTGGCCCTTGAATGTAATTACCATTTCAAATATGTTTATTGGAATATTTGATAGCACATTAATATACACATACTTCTCAAATTTCCTGTTGTTCTGTGGTCTAGTCTTAATATTAAATTAGACAATATTGATTTTTTTAAAACCAGATGCATATTGAAGCTGCCAAGATGCTGTCTTTCACTGAAGAGGAATTTATGAAGGCACTTGAATGGGGAAATTCATAAGTGATCTACTCTAATTAGTCTGTATAGCCAACTGTGCGTGATGGGTATATGTTTTATTTAAGTTGTAATAGTTTGAATTATTTGATAATGAAATCAAAATACTTGTATAGAATTCCCTGTTTAAATTTGGGGAATACAAAATTGATAGTGTTATTGGGAAAAGGAAATATTTTGTAAAATAAAGCAATATGAAATAACTTTTGACTCGGCTATCTTTATGATCTGCTAGCCCTTTTCAACAGTACTTGAATAGAAAATATGTTCTGGAGATTTAACTCTAGTTAATAAACGATAGTTTCTGAGAGAAATACTGTTTTTAATTTCTAATTGACAATTAAGCCCATTAGGTAATAAAGCACTTTAAAATTCCTCACTCTTTGCTTTTCTCCTCCCTTATAATGGACAGAAAAAGATGCTCCAAACCCAAATTAATTCTAAATACTTATTTCCCTAGCCAAATCAGGGAAGTAAATTCCCTAAACATAGACAGACTGTAGCCTGAATGGGGATACTGAAGAATCTCTGAACAGCAGGAGTGGTACAGAGAAGTTAGTCCTCTGCTTTTGGCTTATAATATGTTTTTATATATGGAGTGTTGTATAGAACTCAGATCTTCAAATCATCAGTACAAAAACAACAGTTTGACTAAAAGCGATTAATTTTGCAGTTAAAAAATGCTTAGTAATTTGTTTAGTTTTTGTCAAATGTTTCCTTATAGATTAATTGTTTACAAATGATGAAATACAGATGTTTTAGAAAATCCAAATAGACAATGGATTCTTACTATCACTGATCTGTAAAACAAAAGTTACGCTGACATCTAGTGGTAACATACAAAAGAATCCAGGTTTTTTACCAAATCTTGGTGATATCACTTCTCTTCACAAATTGCACTCCTTTCCTGATATGCTTTCCTAAACTCTTCACCAAGCATATCAATATCATCCTCTTTTTTAAATACTCCCTACAAGAAAAAAATTTTGTGGGTTACTTTGAATGCCAGAATATTTCACTAAATGCTGTAAGACTCACAAATATGTAGACATGAAATTCGTAGTTATCTCCAAGACAATAAATTCTATTTAATAGATTTATGAAGAAAAACATTATTTTCTGAAAATTATAACTTGATATATATACTGAATATTTTTAGACTGACTTGATTTCCTGATTTATCAGCTCCACTGTTGGAACTTATCATAGGAATCTGGGCTCTTCTACTTTACTACTACAAGCACCACTGCTTGGACTGGCTGAACGGGAAGGAATTTAATCTATCCCACACCCTACCCTTGTCTTGAAACAGCCCTACAATGTAATATGAGGGAGGTCAGGGTAAAGAGACTGAGCTCAGCCAGACTCCTCATGGGATTGGCCCTTCCCTCAGTTCTACGGCTCATCAGCAGACACTCAGTCTTGCAGATGGAAGACTCAGGTTTGGAGTTAAGTCATTTAAGCAAGCCCTTTGAAATTCTTCATTCTTATTTACTTATTTTTCATAGTATACAGTAAAAGGCTCTTTGAAACAAAATTCAACTTAAATATTTACTTGTAATCTAAAGGATCTAAAGAATAATTTAGGCCATTTGGGGCCATTAGGACCTAAAGGATAAAAATCATTTTAGGATATTAGGTTTATTAGGCTCTCCCTATCTCCAAAATTATTTCCCTACTAAAACATCTAAACCCCAAGACTCTCCCAGAATTTATAGTCTATTTTATGAAATTTATCAATTCCATATGGTTTTTGTGATTAACACATAATTTTGTACTCATTAATCCTGTCTAACCAATTAGACTATAAGGTCCTGTGGACAGGCAATAATTACTTATATAGTTCTCTTTCTTCTTCCTTCCTTAGCACTGGACTAAACATAAAATATGCACTCAATTCTTCTAATTGAATAAAACATCAAATGGCATAATTTCTTTATTTGAAGGATAGAAATTTTATTTACATGAGTCCAGATGTTTATGTGGCCTGTGAAACTTGGTTATTTTATTTATTGTTACAATGTATCTGAGATACACATGAAAATTTGCTGTCTTCTGGAAGTACTTTCAAAACCCCAGGTTACCTAGTACCACCTAGTTATAACCTACTATTACAGAGCAGATCTGTCTCAGACTCAATTTAAGCAAATGTCTGTTATTGGTGTTAACAATTACAAGATTTTGCTGTATAGAATCAGCTTTGGTGTACAAAGTATCACAACTGGTTTCAAGTAGTTTAGTTTTAGACCTCCTACACTGAGAGCAGAGAAAACCACCTCTAAGATTTACATTCCATAAATTTAGCTCATACTTCTAAGAATGTGCCAAAACCAACACTCTCATTTTGGAGATGTTTAATGACTGGCAAAAATCACACTGCTGCTTCGTAACAGCAAGGAGTGAGTGAAACCCAGGCCTTCTGAAATCCTAATGCCATGTTTTTCCCCCACTGTTAGAGGTCATGAGGATTACACTTTAAGTTAAATCTCACTTACTTTAGGGAGATATCCTAGTAATTTTGAAGCATGTTCTTTGAGAAGTTTTAGTCTTTCTTCTTCAATAATTGCATTAATACATCCTTGTCGTCTTTGCTGCAACTGCCATTCTTCCAGTTCCTGTTGCTGGAAATGTAAATAAAATTTCATTAGTTGTCACAAAATACATTAATCTTATGAGAAGCTGTTGAATAAAACTACTCTTGCAGTGAATTAGATAAAACTGATTATTTGACACTAACTTCAAAGGATGCTAGTGTATATCTTTTATGTATATTATATCTATCTTATCTTTTATAGTTACTATGCCTTTAAAGTTGCAAGAACAATAGTCATGATTGACTGGGTTTTTAGGGAGGCCAGTACACATTTTCAGGACAATGTCTTCATCACCAAGGAAAAAATGTTCAAAGAAGTAATTTTCTAATTAATTCAACAAATATTTATGGAATGCTTACCATATGCCAGGTGCTGAAGGCAGCTTATAGTGTAAGATAAAAAAAGGTAGATAAAACAGAATAGGGATATCTAAGAGAGAAGTATTTCCATATGTATTAAATTTTCAAAAGCCTGTATTAAGCACAAGAGTAGCAGCACGAGTTCCAGCAGAACTAGTATTTCTCAGGCAAGAGTTCTGAATACTCTTAGATAATGACACCATTATAAGAGAGACATATAATGTGCCATATAATGTGGAAAAAATGACTAGCTTAAAAAATTTCGGGCTTAAAAGAACTCTTATGGAATTGTATCCAAATAATCCTATTGGGTAGGGAAGGTTGCTAAGAGAAGACCACTGAAATAGTGATGAATTCCTGCCAAGAATTACTTTAAAGTAGTATTAATGCTAAGCTTTTCTTTGAAATAACTAGTTCAGTAGGGTCATTATTTCTTCAGACCACTCCTTATCAAAGTCATGTAAACCAGAAAGCAGGATGTCTCTTTTTTGGTACAATGAGAGGCAAGCTTCCATATAACCTAATAACTCTTCAAAGTTATTGAATGATGACAAAGAAGGATGCTAGGACACATATCCAATACCATTTAAACCTGGAATTGCTTCACATGAGAATATTTTGTCTATCATGTTAGACGTATTTGTGTTATAGAATCAGAAGCAGAAATGAAAGCTAATTGAGAAAAGACTTATACTGTCATTCATCTTGCTACTGAATCAAAGGGTTGAGTTGCTCTTAATTATTTTATCTCTAAGATGAAATAGGGTAATACAATCTGCCATGGAATTATTATACTTGAATTTTTTTGAGACTACATTTCTAAGACTCCCATATAGTCACGTGTGGTCATAACAGGTCTACATTTTTGCCAATGGAGTATAAGCAAGAATGTCCTATGGCAGCTTCTTGGAATCAGTCTGATATTCACTCTTTGTCCCTTCTTCATTTCTTGCATCTGCTGCCTGAAACATGGGTACGAAGGCTGAAGATCCACTTTAGACCATGAAGACGAAGACCATAACCTATAGAAGCCATAGTGAAAAGCTAGGCTGGGTTCCTGAAGACTATGAATAAAGCCTCCATTCCAGCCTGGAATTGCCTATCTCTAGACTTTTATGTGAGAGAATAGTAGTAAACTATCTACTAAGTCATTGTTAATTTGAGACTCTGTACTTGTAGCCAAACCTAATCCTAAATTGATCTATTCTTTATAAAAGGGAGATGCAAGAAAGGTCTGTAATGTTGTAAGGAAAGCTCACTTGTTAGATTTTTGTCCAATGATATATGGTCTCAAATTTGGGTATAATACAGGATTTCCCTTCTTAGGATGTGGTAGACCACATTAAATGTTTATCCTAGAAAACATTTTTATAGTAAAATAGGGTAAATAGTTTAGAAAAGTATGAAACCAATTTGTCCATTTAGAACAAATTCTGAATAGCTTTGGTGGTAGGAAATATCTCCTGGGGAGTTTCAGATTTTGTCTAACCATATGATTTTTCAGAAGTAAATAGAATTATAGATATGTATTTAGGAATATCTCTGAAATCTAACAAACAGAGCCTTATGGGATTGTGTAGTGGAATAGATTAACAAGTTCCACGATCATGAAAATCCATCCTTGCTCTGGGGCCAGAACAAAAATGTGACCCAATTCATTGACACTTAAAACTAAGCCCACAGCTTTATATTGGGAATGTTTACAATTAAAAAAAAAATTAAGACAAAAATTATTTGTAAAAGTATCTATGCTTTAGGTAGTTTTATCTGATTTCTATTTTGTAGTTGTCTTGCTAACTTTTCCAGGAGCTTTTTGATTGGCTCTGTAGCCATGAGATAGGACAGTCAGTCACGGGTTCTCCCTCCCGTTAGGCAAGGAATATTCAAAGCCATCGTCAATTTCAAAAGCCTTTTATTTTCAGCCTCTTTGATTACTGACGCTGTTGATCATCTTCACTGATTCAACAAACATTTATTTAGTATTTACCACTTGCCAGGCAAAATGCTAGATGCTTTATAGATAATTGTCTGAGATCTAAGAGTAGATCATGATTGGTTTACATGAAAGATAAGGAATTAGGATTTTTATCCTGTAGGAATCCACTTAGGTTTAAGCAGGAGGAGAACATAATGAGATTTTTTAAACCATGGTAACTGGTGGCAGATGGACTGGAATCACACAGAGACCAGTTAGAAACTAATTTCAGTAGTCCACAGGAACGGTATTGAATGTCTGAACTAAGTTATGATGAAGAGAAACCGGATTTAAGAGTTATTGCTGAGGTGGCATCAACATGATTTGGTGGCTGACTAAAAATTATTCAGTAAGAAAGGGGAAAAATCTAGGAATGATTCCAAAGTGATATGGTTGGTGACTGAGTAAATATGCTGTCTTTAACCAAGGTAGGCTACAGAAATTGGAAAAAGTTTGTCTGGTATGTCCACTTTTGGAAACCTAAATTCTAAGGCACCCACAAGTTTTCCAACTATGTCCTTTAGGCATCTGGAAATATGGCAACAGAACTATGGTGTGAGTTGACTAAGAATAGAGGAGAGCCAAAAATTCAGCCCCGAGTACCCCAACATTTCATGGAGCAGGCAAAAGGGCCGATCTCTCCGGGTTTTCTGTGACTATGCCATCCAGATTCTCTTATCTTTCTGACCATTTCTTGGTCTTGTCATTGGTTTTTTCTCCTCCATCTACCTTCTGAGTTAGAATGTTCTACAAGACTCAGTCATTGGTTCTCTGATTGTTTCTCATTATAATATATTCTTTGGAGGAATCATCTTAGTTTGAACCTCTGTGCTACTTAACGCCAGATATGCATTTCTAAGAAAACTGGACCTAAACTTTACTCTTCTGTTTGACTGCCTTCAGGATTTTGCAACTTGCATTTCTATTTCAAAGTTAACATGACTACAAAAGAAGTCATTATATCTTTTTGCTACAACTCAAAACACAACAGCACTTGTATTCCCTGAGTTTCTTGTATTTGAAACCTTGAATTATTTTGACTCCGTCCTTCACTCTACCCCATATGGTCAAAAAGAAAAAGAAAAATCACACAAGTCTCATCTATGCTTCCTTTAAAAATATTTAAACTCTTCCTTTTCTCTCTCCTTCCCTTGCTCTGTTAACCTATTCCAGGTTCTAGTCACTTCACTCTTGGATTACTACTTTCTCCTCTTGTTAAGCATATTATGATAACCAGTTTTCTACCGTATCATGTCTAAACTCCTCCCCCTGTCATTCTAGTTTCTCCATATGGTAATTCGATATGCCGTCAACTTAGAATAGCCTACCTCTGTCTCCTTTTATTCAGCTTTTATGTATTTCCAGGTAAATTCACATAGTTCTGCCATAAACGTATTGCACAATTAGTAAATTACACACTACCAAATTCTATAAATGTTTACAGTGTACACTTAAGAAATGTATTCTTAGTATAGTTTTATATATAATCAAGTCTTTTCGGGAGCTATACTTCATTTTCTGCACTAGATTAGAAGTTAACTGAAGGAACTTTTTTTGTTTTGGTTCCTTCACCAAAGCTCAGCAGAATGCCTAGCAGGCCAGTATCTGTTGATTACAAGAATATCTTGGGATTTCTTTTTGTCCAGCTATGCAGGAAAAGATCAGCATTACTATATTAATTAACTTCTGGTACTTAACTGCTGTGAAACCTTGGGCAATATATATAATCTCTCTATGCCTCAGATGCTACATCTTTAAAACAGGAGGAAGAGGAGTACCTAACTCACAGGGTTGAAAGTTATTGCTTTGCCTGTAATGTGCTTAAAAGAGTGACTGACATATGTAAATGCTCAAATATTATTATTACTACCACTTCTGTTATTACTTAAAAGCATGTACCATATGCCTAATCTGTACTCTTCATATTTAGAGCTCTTTATCTTTTCAAAGCACATTATCTCATTTGGTTCTTAAAGCACAGCAATCTAATGAGGCAGATTGTATACATATTATTTCAGTTTTATGGATGAAACATAAATAGACAAATCACTATGTCCAAAGTCACAAACCTAGTTTCCTCTCCAACTCTTTTTTTTTTTTTGCTGAGGAAGATTTTCCCTGAGCTAACATCTGTTGCCAATCTTCCTCTTTTTTCACTTGAGGAAGATTAGCCCTGAGCTAGCATCTGTGCCAGTCCTCCTCTATTTTGTATGTGGGTTGCTGCCACAGCATGGCTTGACAAGTGGTATAGGTCTGTGCCCAGGATTAGAACCTACAAACCTGGGCCACCAAAGCAGAGCGCATGAAATTTTAATCACTCGGCCATGGGGCCAGCCCCTCCTCTCCAACTCTTAAATCCACATTTCCAATGAAGAAATCTTCCCCTGGGTCTCAAAGTCACTGTGGACAAAACGGAATTATATACCGTCTCAAATTACATACCCTCCTCAAAATTTTGCTTAATGCATACACTTTCTTTAGGACATCACTCACTCACTTACTCAAGATGGAGGTAACAGTATTATTTATCAGTAGTAGCCTTAATTCTTCTCTCACCTCTCTAGATCTAACATCAGTTCTTTTTTTTTTTTGGCTGGGAAAGATTTGCCCTGAGCTAACATCTGTTGCCAATCTTCCTCTTTTTTTTCCCCCCTCTCAAAGCCCCAGCCCATAGTCGTATATTCTAGTTGTAAGTCCTTCTAGTTCTTCTATGTGAGGCGCTGCTACAGCCTGGCTAGTGACAGGTGAAGGGTGTGGTTCCACACCTGGGAATCAAACCCAGGCCACCAAAGCAGAGCACACCAACCTTTAACACTAGGCCATCAGGCCTGGCTCTCAGTTCTGTCTTCTTACCATCTCTCAGATGGATCCCTTCTCCATTTGCATGGGCTTTCACCAACTATCACTGGGACTACTGTAATAACTTCCTTGCAGGTCTCCCTCTCTCCAGTCTTACTCCCCTCACATCTATCCACACTACTGCTACTTGAGTCATCTTTCCAAGTGCAGATCTTATCATGTAGCTTTCTTAATTCTTCAGTGGGTCCTGTTGGATAAAGTCTACCTTCCTTAAAATAGCATCCAGGCATTCATGATCTGTCTCCTCTCTGCCATACCAAGACGTCCACCATCCCTGTATAATTATAATCACTTGCACTTGACATATCTTATTATATAGTAATTGTTTTTATATATTTTTTTCTTAACCAAGACCACAAACTCATAGATGACATGGACTTAGTCATATTTATCTTTATGTTCTTAACACCAACCAGCACACAGAAAACATCAATAAATATTTTCTAGATACACTAACGATTGGTCAGAAAATTTATAGATCATATGATTAGTAAACAGACATCTGACATCATCTGGCACATAAAAGTTTCTGAGTTAAATGTTTTGTGTATGAGTAGATGAGCTGATTGCTGTTCAATGATAATGACCAAAAAAACCCCAAAACACTTCTTACTTTGTCTGCAAGGAATTGGTTGCGACGTTCCTCAATAAGTCTTTCCACAGCCCTCCTGTGTTCGAGCTGCTTCATTCTTTGTTTCTGAGCGTTCATTAATTCTATTCTATCATCCTCAGCAAGTTTAGCTAGCATAGCTTTTCTGAAGATCTCCTCTTCCTCTTTTGCAGCCTGTAGTACTAGTTCCTTCAAGGCCATTTGTTCTATAAAATTTTGCTTCAACTCCTTTTGCTTTCTCAATTTCTCTTCTGCTTCTTCCTAAAGAACAATACATATGAAAGTTAATTCAGTTATGGTTTCTTTACAGCAGATTTATAAAGAAAGGGTAGGATATAGTTTGCTTAAGCTTAATGTTACAATATGAAATGAAAGTGAAAAAATTAAGCATTTTCAAGGTAACATGTTGCCCCATCCTGTTAAAACTAGTTGGATAAAGTACATGTTACTTTTGGATTGCCTCCGTTACTTATTTTCAATTTTAATTTGTAGGTATTTATAATCTTGTTTCTGTACTCAGAATTAACACATAACTACTTTGAAAGAGCTGATATAAAATGTTTTTCTACATGTGAGTGTATTAAATCTGTGGTCTGCGTAATTTGTATCAACCATGAGTCATTCTAGAATCTTGCCTGAAACTGTTGTTCAAATCATTGACAAACATTTTTCAGAACAATAATCTAGCAATGATAATCAGAAGTTTTTCAGGGAAATTCAAATTTACTTGGAGCAGTTAAAGTCCTTTACTACAAACTTTAATTTTCCCAAAATCTTATTATGAAAAATTTCAAACATAACTGAAAATATAAAGAATTTCACAGTGATTTCTGAACACCTAGATTCTACCAATAACATTTTACCATGTTTGTTTTATCATCTAGTCTACTCAGTTAGGACTGATGTAAATTTTAAATCCTTCTCTAATCTAATCAACCTTGCCCAATTCTAACACAAGCTCCAGGTAAGCCAGTATCTTTCAGGCATCCAAAATATTGCCTTAACAACAACAGCTCTATGGTCAGGGTTCTTACTTATCAATAACACAAACTATAACAGAGGCCATCAGGGGGCATACAGAACTTCCAGGAAGGCCAGGGAACTGCTCAAATCCCGTGATGGGGACTCTACCAAAGCTACCCGCAATGACCTGATCTGGCGTGGCTGTTAACTCATCTGCTCACTTCCATCTTCACCCCTTGATGGGGGCGGGGGGGGGGGGGGGGGGGGAAGATAACTGTTGGAGATAACCTAGGTCACATGAAGAATTCCAGCTCAGAGAAGAGAAATGTAGTTTAAACTTTATAGTCTTTATGGAAGACAAATGTTTTTAAAAGGGGGTAGGAGTGGGCTTTAAGTGAGCCAATCTGGAGTATCAGCGCAGCAACTTTGTGCGCCACATCCGACCTCTGTCTCTTCACTTATCCCCATCTAATAGCTTCACAATCCTACCTCCTCCTTAGTTTTCTCTAATCACTCTAACCGATAATTACCTCTCTTTTTGGCCACTTATCCCATTTAATTTTTCCATCATTTAACTTTATTTCATATGTACATGCCTATTCCTCACTAAAAATAAATTCCTAGAGTGCATATCTTATTTTTCTTTGGGATGCTGGGCACATAGTGTTTTTATAATACGCAGTTGGTGTTCATTTGCCATGTATTATATACAAGTCAAAAGGCTCACTGAAGGCAGAGATGCTGTCAGTTAGCTTTGAATTCCTCAAGAGCTTATAATGCTTTGCACACAGAAATTTAGTACATACTGAATGAAACAAATGAACTGCTCACATTTCCTGGCACCCATCTCCCACACAAATTTTAGTTTAACCCAATGGTGAAGACAGCTGGCTAAAAACAGGGAAGAGTTTGGCAAAATAAATATATATTAAACAAAACTATCTCTTTTCAACTAGGAAAGTGTTCATGTACTCTTTGACATGTCTGGATCAGGATTATATAGTTATATAATATGAAATGCATAGTTTTCTATCCTTTTCTATGTTCTAAAACCCATTATGTGGTTTGAGAAGTAGCTGTTCACTGAAGGTTTGAAATAATTTGCTGTAAAACTACTCTGAGCCTGGAAACTTTTAGAGGTTTCTTAGTCTGGGTTCTCCTCTGAAAGCAGAGCCTTAAACAAGGACTTGTAATAGAGATTTTACCAGGGAGGTAATCTTAGGAAGCAGCAGTCAAGGACAAGCAGAGCGAAGCAGGGAAGCAAGAAAAGCCAACACAAGGGTGCTCCACTGAGCTGGTTACCACCATGGGCACTGAGGCTTAATCCTGCCAGGGCCTTGCGAGGAAGGCACGGAGTGCCTTTCAGGACCTTCCTGAAGGCTGACAGGAAGAAGCATTTACCCCTTAATTTCTGTCCACTGTTGCTGAGGGATGCCCCAGAGGACAGTGACTCCCTGACCCCACCCACACCCCCACACCCCCACACTTAAGGAAGCTGTCAGTACAGTCAGACTAAGCCCTCACAACTGTCTCCACAGCTGTCACTGAAACCAGAGGTGAGGCTGAGAGGAGGTGAGGCAGGGCACTTTTAATATAGCAAATATTCTTAATAATCTTATTTTGTCTGATTTTTCTACATGTTTTTAAATCACTATATTTTTAACTCAGAAAATTGCGCCATCAAGATTTTTACATTTTATTAGGATACAATTGAATAATCTTTCACTATTTTTCTAATCTTCTTTCTTTACAGACCTTTTATTCCTTCAATTTTTTTTTATTTTTCAATGTTTTTCCAGAGTAAAAGCTTTTTCTCATTAACATTAAGCAACTGGATTAATACTAATGTGTTCTCCTGATTTTAGTTTATTTCCACTTGTATCTTTATTATTTCCTTCCATATTCTTGCCGCACACTTGAATTTGTATTGTTCTTCTAAGTTACTGAGTTGACTGCCTAGATAATTTTTTCCAGTATTTCTCATTTAATAATTAATTGCCCCAGAGATCAGTTTTACAAAATCTGATAGATTCTGATATGCAGTAATCTCATTCTTTAAACTGTCTCCAAATATCCTCTTCAACCAATAATAATTGAAAAGAATGTTTTTAGATTTTCAGTTAGTAGGTTACAATATCTGTTATTAATTTCTAGTGATGTTAAACACCCTTTCCTCCTGCATTATTCTGGTAAATTTTCTTTGGAGATCTCACAGCCTTTAAAAAGTTATGCACTTCTGGGGCCAGCCCTGTGGCCGACTGGTTAAGTTCGCCCGCTCTGCTGTGGCGGCCCAGGGTTTCACCAGTTCGAGTCCTGGGCGCGGACATGGCACCGCTCACCAGGCCATGCTGGGGCGGCGTCCTACGTGCCCCAGCTAGAAGGACCCACAACTAAAGGTGCACAACTATGTACTGGGGGACTTTGGGGAGAAAAAGGAAAAACAAAATCTTAAAAAAAAAAAAAGTTACGTACTTCAAGGCAACATTAGATGGAAGATTAAATGTTCATTCTGCTGTACCTTCATTATCGATTATACCTTTTATCTGTGATATCTGGTATCCATTTGGTGTTTTACTTATCTGGTGATAACTCTGCCTGTCTGCTTCCCATTTGTTCATATATGTCTGTTATGCCTTCATCCACCATTTAATTCTTAACTTTTTTGAGTAATTTGATCTTAGATGTATATAAGTGAATTACATTAAGATGTTTTTAAAAGAACTGTACACATTTTACATTCTTAAATGAAGTTCATTATTAAGAATATACATCAATAGATTTTGACATCAATACCTGGTATCTATTTCCTCCTCGCTGAGGAAACAGTGTATCTAAAATAATGTTCTACTTTGAGATAGCTGAAAAATATTAAATATAATAACACTAATAGCTACAATTTATTGTGTACTTGGCTATTCATATATATTGTTCTATGAAGTATCTGTTCAAACTTTTTGCTCATTAAAAAAAAGCTGAGTTCTTTATATTCTATTATGAAGTTATAAGTGTGCTTTATATATTCTGGATAAAAGTTCTTTGTAAGATACATGTATGGGGAATATTCTCTCCCAGACTGTGGCTTGCATTTTCATTTTCCTAACAATGTTAAGAAATTATTAACTTCTTTCTTTGGTGCTAACATGCCCTTTATACCAATACTTAGTAATCTCCATTTTCTTTTTTGGCTAGGAAATATTTGGCCTGAGCTAACATTTGTTGCCAGTCTTCCTCTCTTTTTTTCCCCTGCCCCAGTACATAGTTGTATATTCTTGTTCTAAGTCCTTCTGGTTCTTCTATGTGAGCCGCTGCCACAGCATGGCTCCTGACAGATGAGCGGTATGGTTCCACACCTGGGAACGGAACCTGGGCCACCAATGCAGGGCGTGTGGAACTTTAACCACTAGGCAATCAGGACTGGCTCAGGAAATTATTAATTTTGATGAAACCCAATTTATACACTTTTTCTTTTATAGTTCATGACTTTTTAGTCTTATTTTTATCCTTTAGCCATTCTCAAGTTTATAAAGAATTTCTCCTATGTTTTCTTCCAAAAGTTTTGTAGTTTCAGCTTCTTTTTGTTTATATCTTACTCATTTTGAGGTCGTTTTTGTGTATAATATGACAGAAAATAACAAGTGTTGGAAAGGATGTAGAGAAAATGGAACCTTCATACACTGATAGTAGGAATGTAAAATGGTGCAGCCTTTGTGGAAAACAGTTGGGCAGTTCCTCAAAAAGTTAAACACAAAATTACCATGTGACCCAGCAATTCCACTCTTAGGTATATACCCAAAATAATTTTTAAAAGATATTCAAACAAAAACAAATGTTCATAGCAGCAACAGTCACAATGGTCAAAAGGTGGAAACAAATCAAATATCCATAAACTGTTGAATGGATAAACAAAATGTGGTATAGCCATACAATGGAATGTTATTCAGCCAAAAGAAGAAATGAATTACTAATACAAGCTATAAAATGGATAATCCTCAAAAACATTATCCTAAGGGAAAAACGCCAAACACAAAAGGTCACATATTGTACGACCCCATTTATATGAAATATCCAGAATAGCAAAATCCATAAAGACAGAAAGCCAATTAGTAGTTGCCAGCAGCTAGGGAAATACGGAATGTAGAGTGACAGCTTAAGGGGTGCAAGGTATTCTTTCGGGGTAACAAAAATGTCTTGCAACTAGACAGATGTGATGGCTGCACAACACTATGAATGTACTAAATGCTCCTGAACTGTATATTTTAAAACAAAGTAGTTAATTTTATGCAATGTAAATTTTACCTCAATTAGAAAACACTTTGTAAAAGGAGAAATATTCACATCCACAATTATAGTTACAGACTTCAATAACCTTCTCTCAACAACTGATAGAATAATTAGACAGAAAATCGGCAAGGATTTAGAAGAACCCAACAATATCATCAACCAGTAGGATCTAATGGACATTTATAGAGCATTTTTCTTTTCAAGTGCCCACAGAAGAAATTTAAAGGAAATGAAATCATACTGAATGTATTCTCTGACCACAATGGAATCAAACTAAAAATCAATAATAAAAAAAAAAATGAACATTTCTGGACATTTGGGGACACCTGCAACACACTTTTAAATAATTCATGGATCAAAGAGGAAGTCTCAGGGAAAATAAGTACAATGGAGTTAATGAAAATAAGACATATCAAAACTTGTGAGATGCAACTAAAACAATTTTGAGGGAAATTTACAGCACTAAATGCATATGTTTCGGAAAATGCATGTATAGCACTAAGTGCATGCCTAGGAAATGTCTCAAATCAATGATCTAAGTGCCTACCCCAAAACCTATAAAAAGAGAAGTAAACTCAAAACAAGCAGAAGGAAGGAAATAATAGAGCAGATATCAATGGAATTGATCACAGAAAACCAATAGACAATATCAATGAAACAAAAGACTGATTCTTTAAAAAGAAATCAGTGAAACTGAAACTACAAAACTCCTAGAAGAAAACATACAGGGTAAACTCTTCAAAACCAGTCTCAGTAATGATTTTTTGGATTAGATGCCAAAAGCAAAGGCAACAAAAGCAAAAACAAACAGGTAGGACTACATCAAATTAACAAGCTTCTGCACAGCAAAGGAAACCATCAACAAAATGAAAAGGCAATCTACGGAATGGGAGAAAACATTTGCAAATCATATATCTGATAAGGGGTTAATATCCAAAATATATAAAAACTCATACAACTCAATAAAAAAGAACAAGAAATCTGATTTAAAAAATGGGCAGAGGATCTGAATAGACATTTTACCAAAGAAGCTATACAATTAGCCAGCAGGTACATGAAAATGTGCTTGACATTAATCATCAGGGAAATGCAAATCAAAACCACAATGAGATATCACCTCACATCTGTTACAAATTACACAATGTTATAAACCAATATGACCTCACTAAAATAATTTTTTAAAAAAGATTCAGGTCTAAAAAATAAATAAATAAAAAAGACAAGAGATCACAAGTGTTGGTAAGGATGTGGAGAAAAGAAGACCCTTGTGCACTGTCGGTAGGAAGGTAAATTGGTGCAGCCACTATGAAAAACAGTATGGAGGTTCCTCAAAAAATTAAAAATAGAACTACCATATGATTCGGCAGTCTCACTTCTGGGTATCTATCCAAAGGAAATGAAAACAGGATATCAAAGAGATATCTGCACTCCCATGATCACTGCAGCATTATTCACAATAGCCAAGACATGGAAACAACCTAAGTGTCTGTCAAGGGATAAAGAAAATGTGATATATACATAAAATGGATATTATTCAGCCATAAAAAGAAGGAAATCCTGCCATCTGCAACAACATGGATGCTAAGTGAAATAAGCCAGACAGAGAAAGACAAATATTACATGGTAACACTTATATGTGGAATATAAAAAAAAAATGTCAAACTCATAGAAACAGAGTAGAAAAGCGGTTGCCAGAGGCTGAGCCGGGAGCAAGGCGTCGGGGTAGGGAGCGGGGAGGTGTGGAGGAAACAGGGAGAGGTTGGTAAAAGGGAAAATAATTTCAGCTATAAGATGAACAAGGTCTGAGGATCTAATGTAAAACATGGTGACTAGTCAATAACACTGAACTGTATAATTGAAATTTGCTAAGAGTAGAACTTAAATGTTCTCACCAAAGGAAAAAAAAAGATAAATATGTGAGGTGACAGATGTGTTAATTAACCAGACGGGGGAATTCTTTCACAAGGTAAACATATAGTAAATCACCAGGATGTACACTTTAAATATCTTACAATTTTATATGTCATTTATATTTCAAGAAAGCTGAAATTGAAAAATTCAGTAAAATTGGAAAACCCAAAGCAAGAGTGGACCAAATAAATGAAGAAACCAATTACCAATACTAGGAATGAAACATGGGATAGACCTAGAGATTCCAGAGACATCAAAAGGATAACAGGAGAATAAACAATTCTACATGCATAGGTTTGACCACTTAGACAAAATGGATCACTTCCTTGGGAAACACAAGACACCAAAACTCACTGAATATGAAATAAGATGATTTGAATAGCTCTATAACTATTAAGGGTATTGAATTAATAATTTAAAACTCTCAAAAAATAAAACTCTAAGCCCAGATGGCTTCACTGGAAAATTCCACCAAACGTTTAAAGAAGAATTAACACCAATTTTACACAATCTCTTCCAGCAAATAGAAGAGGAGGGAACACTTCCCCATTCATTTTAGGAAGATAGTATTACCCTGACACCAGCATTAAAAAAGGAAACTAAAAACTGATATTCCTCATAAATATGGATGCAAAAATCCTTAACACAATACTAGAAAATAGAATCCAGCCCCATATATTAAAAGAAATCATGACCAAGTAGGGTTTATTCTTGTGACGCAAGGTGGTTCAGTACGGTACTCAAAAAATCAACCAATGTAATCCACCAGGCTAAGAAAGAAAAAGCAGCAAAAGCATTTGAGGAAATTTAACACCCCTTCATGATAAAAACCTTCTGAAAAATAGGGATAGAAGAGAACTCCCTCAACTTAATAAACGGCATGAACAAAAAAACTACAACTAACAGAATGCTTTCCCCCTAAGGAATGTAACAAAGAAAGTTGATGTCCACTCTCATCATTTTCACTTGGGATAGTGGTAGCCAATGCTAGAAGTTTTACCCAGTGCAATAACGCAAAAAAAGGAAATAAAAAGTATACAGAGAAGAGCAAGGAATAAAACTGTTCCTATATACAGAAGATACCATATACTACGTAGCAAAAAAGAAAACAACTCTTAGAGCTACTAAGTAATTCAGCAAGGTCATGAGATACAAGATAAATATAAAAAAGTCAGTTCACTAGCAATGAGTACATGGACACTGAAATTAAAACTAAAATCCCATTTACAATTGCCAAAAAGAGAGAGAAATACTTAGATGTAAATCTAACAGAACATATACAAGATTTGCACGCTGAAAACTAAAAAACAGTGATGGAAAAATTCAAAGATGATCTAAATAAATGGAGACTCATACTATGTTCATGGACTGGAAGACTCAACATAGTGAACATGTCAACTCTCCCCAAATTGATATTCAGATTTAATGCAATTCCTATCAAAATCCCAAAAGACTACTTCTAGAGACAAAATTATTCTAAAATTCATATGGAAAGGCAAAGGAACTAGAATAGCTAAAACAGTTCTGAAGACTTATTATACAGCTACAGTAATCAAAACTGTGTGGTACTGATGGAAGGATGGACAGATAGATCAACAGACAAAATAGAGATCCCAGGAACAGACCCATACAAATACACTCTACTGTGTTTTAACACAGGTGCAAAAGCAATTCAGTGTAGGAGAGAGAACCTTTCCAACAAATGGTGTGGAGCAACTGGACATCCAAAAGCAAAAACTGAACTTTGATCTAAGTCTCATATCTTATACAAAAAATTAACTGAAAATGGATCACAGATTTAAAAGTGAAAAACTTTTAGAAAAATAAAGGAGAAATTCTTCACGATCTAGGCAAAGACTTCCTAGAGGTGACACCAAAAGTATGATCCATAAAAACAGAAATTGATAAACTGGACTGCATAGAAATTGAAAACATTTGCTTGGAAAAAGACCCTGTTAAGAGGATGAAAAGACAAGCTACAGACTAGGAGAAAATATTCGTAAACCACACACCTGACAAAGCACTAGTATCTAGAATACATAAAGAACTCTCAAAATTTTACAATAAGTGAAGAAGCAACCCAATTAGAAAATCAGCAAATCATCCTGACTTGAGCTCAAACCTGTTGATATAGCTGTTTAATGCCATATCCTGTGGTTTTCTGACTATTCTACATATTAATGAGAAAGAGCAATGAAATCTTCAACTATAATTATGGGTTTGTCTATTTCTCCTTTCAGTTTTGCTTCATGTATTTTGAAGATTTTTTAGGTTCATATACCTTTAGGACCATTAATCCTCCACATGAATTTACTCTATTAACATCATGATTTCTACTCCAACTTGCTTTTGATTAGTGTTTGTATGGTACATATCTTTCTCCATCCTTTTGCTTTTAAACTATATGTGTCTTCATATTTAAATCGTGTTTCTTGAAGAAAACATAATTGTATCCTGCTTTTTATGCAGTTTGTGAACTGCTGCCCGGGTCTAGCTTTTTTAACACAGCCTGACCATTTCTCTTTTAACTGTAGTGTTTATACCATTTACATATAATGTATTATCAATATGGTTGGGTTTAAATCTATTATCTTTCTACTGCTTCATCTTAAAAGTGATATTATTCTCTATGTTAATCATTCTGTCAATTTCCAAAACTTACTTTTAGTTTCCTCTTATGCATTTCAGCTTGTTCTTCCTGGTATAATTCTTGTCGCACTTGTTCCAAATCTTCACGTTGCCTCAGCATTTCTTCCAGTTTCTGAGTCAGCTATTAAAGTTTTTAAAAAAACACACATTTTTAGGAACCAAATTCTGTAATAAATATTTCAGGAAAAAAATATTTCAGAATTTCTCCAATGTTAAATTGATTATTTAATACCATATTCTGAAGCTGTAGCCTTTTTTGTTCACTTTCTTGAACTTTTGCCATCCGATCTTCTTCTCTTTGTTGCTGCATGTTGGCAAACTCTGTGATTTTTCTATTTTCTTCTTCCATCTCCTCACGCTTCTTTTTTCTCCAGAGAGCCTGCTCTTTCTGAAACTCTTCTATATACCTTCGAGTTGCATTCATTTTTTCTAACTTTTGTTGTCTTTCTCTAAAAAGTAATAGTAAGTGCAGTTTTTTTTTCCTGCTTTTTTCTCCCCAAATCCCCCCAGTACATAGTTGTATATTCTATTGTGGGTCCCTCTAGTTGTGGGATGTGGGACGCTGCCTCAACATGGCCTAATGAGCGGTGCCATGTCTGCGCCCAGGATCTGAACCCTGGGCTGCCACAGTGGAGTGCACGAACTCAACCACTCGGCCCCGGGGCCGGCCCCCATGCAGCTTTATAGCAATAGAAATGATATCAAAAAATATAACTGTCAGTTCCTTCAGTTGATAATAATGTGGATAAAAATGGCTTTCCTATTTACAGTTTGTTCATTCATTCATGTAACAAACCTCTGAGTGTCTACTACGTGGGACTAAATATGACAGGTATGAATTTTCTGAGTAAAATACCACTACGCCTCTTCTCTAACCTATTAATGAAGTTGTATGCATCTCATTTCAGAAAGGCCACAACCTGTTTACACAAGCCTCACAGCACTCTATACTTCAGCTGTCTACCAAGGAAATTCGTTGGAAAACAAGTCCTCTGTCATGTGTTATGGGCACATTTAAGAAAAACAAAGGTTTAGTCATTGTCATTTAATAAGCATTTATCAGTTATCAGATAATTAACTGTCACGCTAACAGAGACAGTAAGATCTGGTCTCAGCGTATGTGACCACAACACTTACTGAGGACTTACTCTGTAGGAGGGGCGCCGTCTAGGTGCTCTAGCTTTTCACAACAAGCCCGGGATCAACCTAATGCAAACGTTTAGGCACGTAAGAAAGTTGGGATAAACTTACAATTGATCTTCTTCATAGATTTTCCTAACAATTTCATCAACCATGAGTTTCTCTTTTAGCAACTGCTCATAAGCTTCCTGCTTCTTTTTTTCTTGTTCTTCAAGCTGTTTCTCTAAGTCAAGATAGTACTGTGCTTTTACTTTATTTCGTTTGTCCTCTGCAGCATTCTCTTCCTTTTTTACTCTCTCGTGTTCTTCCATCATGGTTTTGGCTATTTCAGCATCACGTTTCTGTTATTGAAAGAAAATTCATCTTTCTGTTTTCAAATTTGAGCATAGTATGATAGAACATTTTAAACAGATGCAACTGAATATTATAAAGCCTGTTACATAAAATATTTTCATCTCTCTAGGTAAAAAGAAAAGGTAGGTCGCTATCAACTGAAGGGTGTGGATGATGAGCCAGACCCTAAAGAGGCTTTTTTATGCCTTCAAATAGCTCTCCCAGGGCAATACATGAAAGGATAATTAATAACTCCACATTTGAAAAGCAGTGAGTAAAGTTAGAAGTACTTTATTAATAACCTAACGACGTTAACTGCCAAAGCAGTAGTCATCTTCGTCTTCTATTTAAAAGTTGACATAGGCAATTTTCACAATTTTTAGCTCCATTGTGTATCAGCTGCTACTTAGAGTAAGGATGGTGCATCTTTTCCACACAGTCTGCTGTTAAACAGCTCTGAGCAACTCTTTAAGTTTCTTCCAGTCTAAACTTTCTTTCCTGCCACTGGCCTTTGAAGTCTCCCGTTCCTCATTTACTAAAGGCCCTTTGTAATCACTGTAACTTAAAAGGGTCACATATGTCACTGTGCCAAAGTCTTCTACAGCTTTTAATTCACTCATTCAAGCCCATGTCTTCTGAGTTACAGTCTTGCTTCTTGAATGGGTTAAACCCCTTATTTATTTTGAGCATTTTGAAATCATTTAACAAAATGAGTTGTAAAATAAATATATTGGGGCAATTTAAAAAATTTCCCCTTACCATTATAATCACATCCCAAATGCTAGAACAATTAGCAGCATCAAGCATAAAAGGAGCAGCAGAGTAAATAGGAGTGCTAATGCCATTCCTGGTCTTAAAGATGATGCCTTTAACATATACTTGACCAAACTGTTAATATGACTTGACCAAAATTCTTTCTTTGCTTTTGTTTTCTTAGTACATATCGCGCTAGGTTCTTTAGAAAAAATATGAAATGAGAAAACCACGTATATACAGATTACCGTACACTTAAAGAAGTACAGTGTTCTCCTTTCACAGGTAAGAAAACTAATGCTGGAGAGACAGAGAGAAACTAGCACCTAGATATCCTGACACCTAGTCAAGTCCTAGGAGTATTTGACTTCAATTTTTGTGGATCAATTTTATTTAGAAAACAGCAGCAATTCTTTCAGGAGTCACATTAAAATGTCTTCAATTGCCTTGAATAACCTCAATTATCAGGATAATTAAAACTGCAAACTACTGGTCAAATAGTAGATTGTTTATGTTCTACTTCATTTTTGAAAGGTAGAAGAGACCTATAAGGCTTAGGAAATGAAGTCTCCTCACCCTCTCCTACCACCTGCCACAGCAAAGGCTGTCACAGTTAACAGCATGCGGTATAGCCCTCTAGCCTGTCTCTGTTCTAACACACATGCACACACACACACACACGTCACTGTAGACAGCATGTATTCCTAGTTGATGCCGACATTGCACGGCACTCGTTGAGTATTTTGATATCACCCCTCTAACTGTGTGTGTGTTAATATGTGTGTGAGTTGTTATATATAACACATATGTTATATGTTGATATACAGACATATATGTACAAGTTTTAAAAAATAAAAATGGTCTGTGATATGTATTATTCTCTAACTTGACCTTTCCTCAACTTGCTTTTTTCCTAACTTATAATATATCCTGGCCAACTTTAAAGACCAGAACATTTACCTCTACCTCTTTCTCTTTCATGGCTGTATACTATCTTTGAAAGGGATCCAGGAGACAGAGAACTCTACCACCAAAATGCTCTATGCAATAACGGAGAAATGGGAGACGGAACTTAAAAGACTGTGTACGGTTGCACTCAGATCTGTTCATCCATGTCTAGTCTTTCTGCGCGACAATGAGAGCTCAAGTGATGATGTGCACCCTGCTTTTAAGTGTTAACTCAATAAACTCTCTTTTATATTACACTGTATAACACTACTGCTGAGTGTGTCTGAAACTCCTTTGCCCAAGAGTAACTCTTGCCCTAACCTTGGCAGTATGTCACGAGTTAGAAAAAGGGATAAAAATAGAGGGAAACATCACAAGAAGAGACTGCTGTTTATAAAACAGGAAAGTTTCCCACCTAAAATTAAAAATTGTTTATTTTTTTAAATAACTAAAAATAAAAAAATTAATAACATTCTAAAATATATTGATCATGCTAACAATTTGTACTGAATTGGTTTGTCAAAGAATAATTAGTTAGAGACCATAAAGAATGCTGGGAGTTACTGAATATAGCTGTTCATTCTCAGCAGCAACCTAATTCTTTGTATCGGAAAGGCTCAAATATTAAATTAAACAAGACTAAATATTAAATAATCCATGATTCCTATACCTTAAGGATCTGAAAAGCATAAAAGTATTTGAGAAATCTAGCAGTGTAAATTCTTTATAGTATGTAACAATTTTCAAAACATTGGTCTATTTTTGATTTTCTAAATGAAGCTAAAAATAGAAAAACATAATGAAGAGAACATGATTACCATTTGCTCGTATTTAATGGCATCCTTTTCAGCAATCTGAGCTGCCCTTTCTTTATTCATGTAAGCTGCTTTTAATTTCTTCTCCAATTCTCTGAGCTCAATACTGTTTAAAAAAAAAAAGACAAATTTAAATTTGAAGACTGTATTTCTCTATTTTAAAAATAATACATATCTGAAATTTAAAGAATTTTTTTCTAAATGTGTAAAAGATATTTATTATTTAAATATTTTGAAAAAAAATATCCTTTTCTCTTTCATCCAAAGAAAAATCAGAATGCATATGAAAGGGAACACTGTAATCACATTTTTAGACAAAGTAACTCTTTCATTTTCAATAATCATCACTAAAAATCTTTCTGTCAGTGCCTGGCTCAGAAAAGGTGCTTTACAAATTTGGTTAAAATTTCTGTCCAGCTACTAACACTATCAAGTGAAAAGAGCTATAGTGGAGGTGTTTAAACCTAAGCAAGTTACTTAAATTTTGTACCTCAGTTTTGCTATCTGTGAAAGGGGGAGTTGTGGGAATCAAACGAATGTGTATAAAGAGCTTGGAAAAGTACCTGTTACACAGTAAACATTCTACAAATGGTAACTATTTCATGACGATGCTGCTGAAGAGGGAGTGACCATGGGCAAGTCTGCTTCACTCCTTGGGCTTTTTACTTATCTGTTAAAAAATGGGGGCTGGCCTCAGATAATCTCTGTAATATATCATTGGGGTTTATAATTTACATTTCCCTATTACTAATGGAATTGAGACTTTTTCATATGTTTGAGTCATTTATACATCTTTTGTGAAGTTCTTGTTCAATATTTTTTTTGCCTATTTTTATACTGGACTATCTACTTATTATTATTGCATAAATATTCTTTATATATTCTGGATACAAGTCTTTTGTTGGTTACGTGCATTGCAATTATCTCCTTCCAGTCTGTGGTTACTCTCATCGTGATTTCTTTAGATGAAGTGATGTATTCTAATTCACCGATCTTTTTCTTCATTGTCAATGACTTTTGTGTCATGTTTTAAGAAATGTTGCCCCCCCCAACACACATAAAGATTTTTTCTTACATTACTCTCTCAAAGTTTTGTTGTTTTACCATTCACTTTTAGACTACAGTCCTTCAGCAATTGATTTTGTGTGTGGTGTGAGGTAGAAATCAAGTTCATTCTCTTCCATATGCATATCTAATTGATCTGGTACCATTTAAAAAAAAGCCCATTTCTGATGCTCAGCAGTGCCAGTTTTGTCATAAAGTGTGCATATATCCATGAGTCTGTTTTTAGATTTTCTATCCCATCCTTCCTCAACCGGCATTCCATAAGAGAATTAAGCCTCGTAGAAAATTAAGTGACTATATTTTTAATTTTCTCAAAGATGGTATACAGCTGGTATTATGTTAGACCTATAGGAGGTAAACTAATTCATTACATACAATGAATGCCTTAAAGCATTACGGCTTAAATTTCTGGTTGAGAAGTGCTCTCTTCTATTCCATTGATCCATTTGTTTATCTTGTGCTAAAACCACACTACCTTAATTACTGTGGCTTTATAATAAATATTCATATCCTGGAGAAGTCGTCTCAAATTTTTGTCTTCTTAAAGACTGTCCTAGCCATTCTTGGTACTTTGCATTTCCATACACATTTTTGAGTCAGCTTGCCAAACTTCACAAGAAACAAAACTGGCTGGGATTCTGATTAGGACTGTACTGAATTTATAAATCAATTTGGAGAGTTATTGACAGGTTTGCAATACTGAGTCTTCAAGTCAACAAACTTGGTAGATCCTTCCAATTATTTAGGTTTCTAAAAAGTCTATCAATAATGGTTTATTTTTGTTTCTGTTTTGTTATTGAAGTTTTATACCTCTTTCATTAGATATTTTTTATGCTCTTATACAAATCATTAAAAAAATTTCATTCTCTGTTGATTTACAGAAATACAATTAATGTTTATATATTGACTTCATATTCAACAACACTGCTAAACTTATTTTTATAATTTATATGTAAATTCTTTTGGATTGTCTACATACACAATCATATGATCTGTGAATAATGAAAGCTTTATTTCTTTACTGCCAATCCTAACATCTTTCATTTACTCTTCTCACCTCATTGCACTGGTTAGTGTGTCCAATACAATGACTAATAGAAGCTGTTATAGCAGGCATCCCTGTTTTTCTTTCTTTCTTTTTTTTTTGCTGAGGAAGATTAGCCCTGAGCTAACATCCATGCCAATCTTCTTCCATTTTATATATGTGGATCACCGCCACAGCATGGCTGACAAGTGGTGTAGGTCTGCTCCTGGGGTGCAAACCCGGGCCGCCAAAGCAGAGTGCACCAAACTTAACCACTATGTCATGGAGCTGGTCGTCTTCTTAACGTCAGAGAGAAAGTGTTTAACACTGGCCATTAAGTATGATGTTACTGTAAATTCCCTTTTATTCCTAGTTTGATAATCTTTTTTTAATCATAGATTGATATTGATTTATATCAACTGGCTTTTCCTGCTCACATGGTTTTTCTATTATATTCGGTCAATATGATGAATCATATTTATTCATTTTCTAATGTTAAACCAACTTTGCACCCTTGGAATAAATTAAATTTGGTCAGATGTATTATCTTTCTTACATACCACTGGATTTGATATTGACTAATATATTTCAGATTACAGCAGCTAAATTCATGAGAAAGATTAGTCTATAATTTTCTTGTCCCATTCAGGTACTGATCTGATTAAAATAAATTGGGAAAAGTTCCCTCTTTTGCCACTCTGCAAAACTATGTAAAATTCGTGTTACTTCTTCCTTGAATGTTTGGTAAAATTCACTAATCAACCACCTAGCCATGTAGGTTTCTTTGTGGACAAGGTTAATTATAGATGCAATATCTTTAAAAGTTATAGGAACATTCAGGTTTCTATTTCTACTAGCGTCAGTTTGGTAAAATGTGCTATTTAGTAATTTATCTAAATTTTCAAATTTATTTACATAAAACTGTTCACAATATCCTATGAGCTAGTAAATATATGTACCATCTACAGTGATATCCCATTATCCATTCCTAAAATCGTATTTGTGTATTCTATTTGTGCATTTTATCATTCCTGCCAGGGGTTATCAATTTTACCTTTTTAAAGGTAAAATTCTTGGCGTTGCTGATTCTACTTTATGTTTACATTCTACTTCACTCATTTCTGTTCTTATCTTTATTATTGCCCTCCTCCTACATTGTTTACATTCCAGATGGAAATTTTCTGTTTGTTTTCTAATAATTCCAGATGGAATCCTCCAAACAGAAATGTTGTACCCACCTGAGCAATAACTCACTATTCTCCCCTTTCCCTAGCCCCTGGTAACCTCTAATTTACTTTCTGTCTCTATAAATTTGCCTGTTCTAGATATTTCATATAAGCAGAAGCATTTGTCCTTTTTTTTGTGCCTCAGAACTGGGAGGGGATGAGGGAAGGACAAGTAAAAACACCACAGATTTTGCTACTGTTTCTAAGTTGTCTTTTTCTTGTTTCAGCAGTCAGTGGGTTGCTGTAAACCTTTGACTGCTGTTCAGAGTTCTTACAGAGTTGGTTCTAACCGTTTCTACTTGTGTTTTGATTGACAGGGGCAGGAGTGTAGGGCTGCCTACCCCACCATTTTGCTTATGTCACTCCACTCTTACAACTTTTACTATGTGATATTTTCATTGTCACTCAGTTAAAAATACTTTCTAATTTCAATTTTGGTTACTTCTTTGGCCTAGGGGTTATTCAGAAGTACATTTCAAAATATCTAAACATACAAAGATTGCCTAGTTATCTCGTTACCATATCTACTTTAATTCCACTGCGGTCAGAGAACATACTATGTATGAATTAAATGCTTTGAAAAGCTGCTGATTTGTTCTGGCATAACCATTTGTTCAGTAAATGGTTCAAATATGTTTACTGTAACTATTAATATAGTTGAGTTTAAATTTATAATCTTAGTATTTTCTTTCTATTTGTCCTACCTCTCTTTTCTCTTCTTCTGCCTCTATGTTGGGAGTCTCCAAAACCACCTCCTCAGATTCAGTCATTCAGCGGGAGGACTCACAAGACTCAGCATATAGTCACACTCACGGCTATGATTTACTACAGTAAAATGCAGACCAAAATGGGCAACAGAAAAAAGGCTCCTGGGGCGAAGTCCTGAAGAAATCAGTTGCAAGTTTCCAAAAGTCCTCTCCCAGTGGGGGCACACAGGACACACTTAACTCCCCAGCAATGAGTTGTGACCACATGTGTGAAATGTCTACCAGGAAAGCTCACTAGAGACTTAGGGTCCAGGGTTTTTACTAGGGGCTGGTCATGAGGGTACCCTCTGCCTAGTGCATACCAGAAGTCCAGACTCCCAGAAGGAAAACAGGAATTCAGCATAAAAGAAACTGTTTTTCCAAATAGTTTAGGCACTGTTATCATAGAGAAATGGGAACTTTCTCAAAATCCAAGTTTCCAGATGCCAGCCAAGGACCAAACTTGCCAGCAGGACTTTCTAAGGATATCAGTCTCAGGCCTGCTATGTTAACTCTTTTCTGCACAGCCCCTTTTTAGATTCATCATTTCTTATTATCACATTTTCTCCTCTATTAATTTGTTAATTGTATATTCTTTTCCAAACTTTTTGTTACAGAGATTACAACATGTTTGTTTCGAGTCTAATAAAATTTGACCATTTTTTTTACTAAAGATTCTTGACCACTTTACTCCAATTAATTCCTATCTCACTTTTGTTATAGTTTCTATTTTTAACCCTTTATATATTTTAAATCCCAAAAGACATTACAATAAATGATTCACACATTCAAATTTCACCTAGATTTACTACACATTTACCTTCCTGAAGTTCTGAAATTCATGTTAGGATCATTTTCATTCTTCTACCTGAAGAATAACTGCCAGTATTTCCTTTAATGCAGGGTTATTGGTGATCAATCTGTTTTTGTTTGTCTGAAAACATTATTTTTTAATTCATTTCATCTACTTTATTTTAATAATTAACATCTTGATTATCAGTCTGGAATATAAGTGTGCTGGCATCAGCAAGGAACTGGTTAGACATCTAATAAGGGAAGAAATCTCTCTGTCTCTTCTTTGAGTTAGTTTGTGCTGAAGTTAAATACAAATTATATAATAGGTGCTTGTTCTTGCTTTCATAAAGATATGTATTAACTATGTAATAAATATATAGTTGCTAATTATGTAATAATTATAAATTGTATAATTTACAATTAATTATAAATAATTAGTTATACAATTAATTATAATTATTAATTGATTAGTGCTATAATTAAGATAGGATTTCTAAAAATAGGTAGTGAGTTTCCCATCTCTAGTTAAAAGCAGTGATAAAATTAAATTGCCTTTTAAAAATGTTCTTGGGTTAAAAAAAAAATCACATGTTCAAAATCAAATAACAAAAGAGTCTCATGACTTCTGAACTCAAACAATTATTTTCAAAATAAATTTAAATGATTGTTAAAAATTTACCCTGGGTTTTAAAATGAATTTCTTTTACATTTAAAGAGCCTAATCTTAACATAGGTGATTTTGAATTACTTAGGATACATATTAAGTACCACAGCAAACATTTCCTTGAATTTAGACCTGCCAATTTGCAGACAAATACACTGACCAAAAAATGGTCCATTTCTGCATGTTAGTTAAAATTTTACTACAGCTGATGCACAAAATAAAAAAACTCTTAGCAGTTTTGACACTGCTGAGAGGGAGCATACTCTGTTTGAAAGAGTAATCAACTGAATGACTTCTGCCTTAAGTTTGAAGAAAATTTTCCCAAGGTATAGAATTCTAGATGGGCTATTACTTTCTTTCAGCCCTTTAAATCCACTGTCTTCTAGTCTCCACTGTCGCTGCTCAAAATTCAGTCGTATTTCTTATTGTTGTTCCTTTGAAGGTAATAGTCCTTTGTGTGTAGATACTTTTGTGGTTTTTATGATTTTCTCTATTATTGGATTTCAAAAGTTTGACTAGGTTGAGTATAGGGGTGCTTTTCATTCTTCATTGTGTTTTAACCTGTGGCTTTATGTCTTTTATCATTTTTGGAAATTCTTGGCCAATATCTCTTCAACCACTGCTTCTGCATCATCCTCTTTCATTTCCACTACCAAGACTAAAATTATGCATCTGTTAGAACTTTATACCATAGCCCATGCCTCTTTTAAGTTCTCTTCTATATTTATCTATCCTTGTGTTTCTCTGTGCTTTATTCTAGATGTTTTCCATTAACCTGCTCACACATTACCTCTTCATCTGTTTCTATCCAATAAAATCTAATTAAACTCTGTATTATTGAAGTAAAACATACACTGAAGTGCACTAATCTTAAGTGTACAGTTCATAGAATGATGTTGAACACCTTGCCATACGCTTATTGGCCAAACTCTGCTTCAGTTCTCAATTCTAAGCCGTACTTTTGGAATCAGCAGAAACCTCCAGAAGAAATGCAGCTACAAATGCCAGGCTCATCATTGTGGTTTCCTTCCTCTCCCTAATCTTATTTTTATACTTTCTCAGATATTCTGTTCTCAAAGGGAGCATTTATCTGAATCACCTAGTCTGCAATTGCTAGAAGTGGAAAGCTCTTCTATTTAATTCTTGTATCAGTGAATTAGACAAAAACATGATAATAATATAAAACTATGACTGATAGCTAACAATGATTGGAGAATTAAGGTCCAAAAGAGAGTTTAAGACTAGAACAATATGAACATATTAGCAGTAATTCTAAATCTTTTTCTAAAAATTAGAAATCCCTTACAGAATTTGATAAAAGTTCTGGGCCCCGAAAAATACATATGGGTACATTTGCCAAACCCATAAATATACTTTAATGAGGCTCAAAACCCCTAAAGCTCATCCATGAGTTATATAATATTCTACATAAGCCTTGCTCAGTTAAGATAAAATGTAATAACTATCCAAGTAAATTTCCAATATATTCAACTACATAAGTATGGGGTGGGCATTTAGTCAGCCCTGAGTTTTAATCAATGGTGTGACACAGCAGCCCCTAAAAAGTAACTTGATCTTCCAGGAACATAAGAAACATATTCTAGAACAGTGGGGTTAACAGTCCCACTATTAGGGGTACTAAGTAGTACCCTGAAGTATTATCCATACTTGTGGGGGTAATATTTTGTTAAGAAACACCAATAATCTAAATTACCTCTACAAAACGGAACCAGGATGGAAAAGAAGCTTGAAACCAGGTTATATAAAGAACAAATGAACAAATGTGGGATATTTAACTTAAAGAAAAAAACATATAGTGGATTCATACATATGAAAAGATGTCCTAAAGAAGCACTAAATTTATTTATGTATTTATTATCAGATAGCAGAACTGAGATAAATCCATGGAAGGCACAGAGATATTAATTTTGAAACAGTAGGAGAAAAAAGATTATTCGAAGTTAGGGCTGAATGAGAAAGAAAGTTCCTATTGCATTCACTAAAGGTGTTGAACCACAGCTTGACCAGCCACTCTCCAGAAATACTGCAGGAAATTTACATAGGGTTATAAAATTAAATTAGATGTCACCTAATATTTCTCTTAGGACTAGGACTCATGAGTCTATTTTTTATAAGAGGTCATTTAAAAAATTATGTTTGGAGGAAAGAGTAGAGGGAATTGACATTCATTTTCACCTTAAATATTAATACTTTACTTCTACGAATACAACTCATTTTCTCAAATAAATACATGTAGGATTTAAAGCACTAAGTATTTCCAGGCAAAATATTAACTGAGTGCAATGATATAAGGCAATTCCACTCTCAGGTAAAAGTTTGAAGATAAAGACTAAATAAATCAAATTTATAGAAACCAAGATACCTGTTTTCTCTTACTTGTTGCCTCATCTTCTCATCTTTTAGACTTTCATTTTTTAGTTTTGCCAATTCCACAGCCAATTTTTCTTCTTGTTCAAGCTGGAGTTCCCTCAACCTTTTGTTTTCTTCTGCCTGAATAAAAAAATATAATTTCAGTTATTTGTCCTCCAGAATTAGATTTTTTTCCATCAAGTTTTAATCTGTTTTATAACAGAATACTGCAAGTGCCTTCAGAGTAACAATCAACTATTTGTTTTATTTTAAAATACAAAATGCTATTTCAATAAACACTTTTCTGCACATTTTATCACGGAAAATTTCAAACATCACCAACAGTAGGAAGTATAAAATTAAAATACACACTCAGCCATCACTCACCTCCAACAATTATCAATATTTTGCCAATCATTGCCTCTAGTCTTCTACTCCACTCTTTTTTGTTCTTTTTTTTTTTTTTTGCTAGAGTATTTTAAAAACAAATCCTGGATATCTCATTAACCACCTAAATAATTCAACATTGATAAGGTAGAAATTCTTATCAGGTAGATAACAACCACGCCGTTAACATGTCTAAATAAATCAACAACTCCTTAGTAAGACCTAATACCTTGTCCATATTCAGGTTTCTCCAATTGTCTCAAAGACGCTTTTTTTCGTTTTTGGTTTGTTCAAATTGAAATCCAAGCAAGGTCCACATATTGCATCTAGTTATTATTTCTCTTAAGTCTCTTTCATTGTGTAATGGTCACCTCACACGCACACTTTTTTTTTCCCCAAGCCACTGATTTGTTGTAGAAATTAGGACATACGTCCTATAAAATGTCTCACATTCTGAATTTAATAAGTGCTTCCCCAGGATATCATTTAATTTCTCTTTTGTATTTCCTATAAAATGGTAGAAAGATCTAAAGGCTTGATTAAATTCTGTATTTAGGAAAGAATATGCACATGGTAAAACTATATCATCAGCCATGAGATAATGCAAGTTAAACTACAATAATATATCACTAAATACCTATTAGAATGGCTAAAACAAAAAATAACAGCAAAACCAAACACTGGTGAGAAACTACATTATTCACACATTGCTGGGTGGGAATGTAAAATGATGCAGCCACTCTGGAAAATAATTTGATAGTTTGTTATAAAGCTAACATGCAATTACCATACAACTCAACAATCGTACTCTTAAGCATTTAACCCAGAGAAATGTAAACTTATGTTTATTTAAAAATCTGTACCCCAATTTTTACAGCAGATTTATTCAAACTGCCAATACTGGAAATACCCAGACATCCTTCAGCAAATGAATGGTCAAATAAACTGTAGTACTCCCACACCATGGACTGCTACTTAGCAACAAAAAGGAATGAAGTACTGATACAAGCAACAACCTGGGTGAATCTCTAGGAATTATGCCAAGTCAAAAAATCCAATCTCAAACTCAGTGGTTTGTTAGCACAGTATTCACAATGTTGTGCAACCATTACCACTATCTAGTTCCAGGACTTAAAAAAAAAAAAAAAATAGACTATCTTTTGAAGGAGTTTTGGGTTCACAGCAAAATTCTGCAGAAAGAACAGAGTCCCCATATACCCTCTGCCCATACACATGCATGGCCTCTCTCACTATCAACATCCAGCACCAGAGTGGTACATTTGTAACAATCAATAAACCTACACTGACACGTCATTATCACCCAAAGTCCACTGTTGAGAGTTCACTCTTGGTATTGCACATTCTGTGCGCTTTGACAAATGCATAATGACACATGTCTACCATTATTTCACTGCCCTAAAAATCCTGTGTTCCACCTATTCATCCCTCTCTTCCCCAAATCCCTGGCAACCACTGATCTTTTTACTGTCTCCATAGTCTTGCCTTTTCCAAAATGTCATGTAGTTGGAATCATACAGTATGTAGCCTTTTCTGATTGGCCTTTCACTTAGTAATATGCATTTAAGGTTTCTCCATGTCACTTCATGCCTTGATAGCTCATTACTTTTAGTGATGAATAATATTCTGTTGTCTGGATTATTTACCATTCATCTACTGAAGGATATCTTGGTTGCTTACAAGTTTTGGCAATTAGGAATAAAGCTGCTATAAACATCCATGTGCACATATTGTGTGTACTTAAGTTTTCAACATTACAGAACATTTTCATCATTCCAAAAAGAAACCCCATACCTTATAGCAGCCCCTTACCCCCAGCCCCTGGCAATCACTAATCTACTTTCTATCTCAATGGGTTAGCATATTCTAGATATTTTATTTAAATGAAATCATACAATATGTAGCCTTTTTGTGCTTGGCTTCTTTCATTTAGCATATTTTCAAGGTTCATTTATGGTGCAGCATGTATCAGTAATTCATTCCTTTGTATGGCTGTATAATATTTCATTGTATAGATACACAACATTTCGTTTATGCATTTTTCAGCTGATGGGCATTTGTGTTGTTTCCACTTTTTGGCTATCATGAATAATGCTGCTATGAACATTCACATACAAGTTTTTGTGTAGACATATGTTTGTCATTATCTTGGGTATACGCTTAGGAGTGGAATTGCTGGGTAATATAGTAACTATGTTTAACTTTTTGAGGAACTACCAAACTGTTTTCCACAGCCACTACATCACTTTACATTTCCACCAGCAATGTACAAGGGTTCCAAGTTGTCTGTATCTTTGCCAACACTTACTTTCCTTTTTTTTTTTAATTAAAAAAAAAATCCTCATGGGTCTGAAGTGGTATTTCATTGTGGTTTTGATTTGCATCTCCCTAATGACCAATGATGTTGAGCATATTTTTTGTGCTAACTGATCGTTTGTATATCTTCTTTGGAGAAATGACTACTAAAATGCTTTGCCCATTAAAAAACTTTTGTCTTTTTATTGTTGAGTTGTATATACAACTTTCTTGAAATGACAAAATTACAGAAATGGAGAACATACCAATGGTTGCCAAAGGTAGGGATGAGGTAGGGGCAGACAAGAAAGAGAAGAGTATGCTTATAAGGACCTACTGAGCAATCCTTGCGATCATGGAACTCTGCTGGATCTTGACTGTGGTGTTGGATATACAAACCTACACACATGATAAACTATACAGAACTAAATACACACACACACAATACACACACACACAGAGCAAGTAAAACTGAGTAAATCTGAACAAGTCTGGTAGACTGTTATTATTGTTGATATCTTGTCTGTGATATTGTACTATAATTTTGCCTAATGTACCACTGGGAGAAATTAAGTACAGGGGATACTGGATCTGTCTCTATTATTTCTTAAAACTGCATAGGAATCCACAATTATCTCAATAAAAATTTCAATTAACAAAAAGCAACAGTAAGTAATGGTGAGGGCAAAAAGCAACTGGAATTCTTAGATATTACTTGAGGAGATCCAAAATAGTACAGCAGCTCTGGAAAACAGTTTGGCAGTTCCTTATAAAATGAAACATACACACACCTAATGACCCAACCATCACACTCCTAGATAGATACCGAAGAGAAACGAAAATTTATGTTCACACAAAAGTTTGTAATCAAATGTTTATAGCAGCTTTACTCACAATTGCCAAAAATGGGAAACAAGATTTCCTTCAACCTGTGAATGGCTAAAACAAACTGGTACATAAAATTTAGCAATTAAAGGAATGATTCATGCAACAACATGGAATCTTAAATTTGTTTTGCTAAGTGAAAGAAGTCAGACCTCAAAGATGACATATTGTATAATTCCATTTATCTGATATTATAGAAAAGACGAACCTATTGGGACAAAAAAGAAATTAGTGGTTTTCAGGGGTGAGTGGTTGACTACAAAGGGGCAACATGAGGGGACTTTCAGTGTGATGGAATTGTTTTGCATGACATTGTGATGGTAGAAAAATCTATGCATTTGTCAAAATCCATAGAACAGTACATCACAAAGAATGAGTTTTATAATATGCAAATTCAAAAAGAAATAAACTAGAGTGACGTCAGCATCATTGCAGAGTGAGATCTTCTCTTACACTCTCTCCCCTAAGATACAATGAAAAGGACACTCATAAACCAACAGAGGATATTCACAAACACAATAGACATCTGAGAGACCCAAGCAGCCATAAGTCTGAAGGTGGAGGCGCTGAACCTCCCCGGAGGCAGTGGAAAGAGGCAAGGAGATCTCCTCACCTTCCCCTAATGGCAGCAACGTAGGGCCCAGGACAACACCCGGCTCTGAGAGGAGGGAGGGAGAGGGCAGTCTTCCATAGGAACACCTTTGCTCTCTGAGTTGCCTCCAAGTCTGTGGGAAAGCTCTACACGGAAGAGGCCAAGTAATCATGGGGGCTTACTCACCAAGCAGAACAGCCCAGGAGGGCAGAGCAGGAGTGCCCCCGGGAGAGCACAGACAAAAGAAAGTGCCACCCTCACCTGGTGCACCAGCTCGGCCAGTTGGCCGAAGCAAGGGAGCCTCGCCAGAGAGCCAGTGCATACATGTGTAAAGAAGCAGTGGTGAGCATGCAAACACACACAAGCCCCGTCAGCATAGCTTCCAAAGGACAGGCACAGCTGCCAGGGTCACAGTGGGCTCAGAATACACAGCTCCTGCCCCCCCTCCCCAGTGGTGGCAGGTGGAATTGGTGACTAGGTACTCACTATGCAAAGGCACAAATCCATGCCATCACACAGTATGAAGAGGTTTCTTTTGAGGAAGATTAGCCCTGAGCTAACATCTGCAGCCAATCTTCCTCTTTTTGCTGAGGAAGACTGGCCCTGAGCTAACATCCATGCCCATCTTCCTCTACTTTATATGTGGGACGCCTGCCACAGCATGGCTTGCCAAGTGGTGCCATGTCCGCACCCAGGGTCCGAACCAGTGAACCCCAGGCCGCTGTTGTGGAATGTGTGAACTTAACTGCTGCGCCACCGGGCCATCCAGAAGAGGTATATTAATATTCCAGACCAGAAGGGAAATGACGGTCACCCAGAAATCAATCTCGAAGACACAGAAATTTACAAACTAAATGACAGAGAATTCAAATTAGCTTTCATAAAAAAACTCAACAAGTTATAAGAAAACTCAGAAAGACAGTTCAATGAAATCAGGAATAAAATTAACGAACAGAGGGAATTATTCACAAAAGAGATTGAAACTATAAAGAAAAACCAATCAGAAATGCTGGAGATGAAAAACACAATGAACGAGAAAAGAAAAATCTGAAGTCCTTAGGTAACAGAGCTGATACCATAGAGGAGAGAATGAGCCATTTAGAGGACAGAAATATAGAAATGATTCAGATGGAGGAGAGAGAACTAAGACTAAAAAGAAATGTGGGAATTCTCCAAGAAATATATGACTCAATTAGGAAATGCAACATAAGAACTATAGGTATTCCAGAGGGAGAAGAGAGAGAAAAGGGAGCAGAGAGTTTTTTCAAAGAAATAATAGCTGAGAACTTCCCAAACCTGGGGAAGGAGCTGGAACTACAAGTAAAAGAAGCTAAAATAACTCCTAATTATATAAATGTAAAAAGACCTTCTCCAAGGCATATATTAGCAAAACTGGCAAAAGTCAATGACAAAGGAAAAACATTAAGGGCAGTAAGGCAAAAGAAAATAACATACAAAGGAAGCCCTATCAGGCTTTCAGATTTCTCAGCAGAAACCTTACAGGCTAGGAGAGAGTAGAATGATATATTCAAAATTTTGAAAGTCAAAAACTTTCAGCCAAGAATACTCTATCCAGTGAAAATATCCTTCAGATATGATGGAGAAATAAACTTTCCCAGATAAACAAAAACTGAGGGAGTTCACTGCCACAAGATGCCCCCTAGAAGAAATGATCAAGAAGGCCCTCATACCTGGAAAAAAAAAGGGGGAGGGGGGTTTACAAAGCTTCCGGCAAGCAGATAAATAGATAAAATCAGAAAATTGCAGCTCTCAATCAGAACAGGTTAGCAAACAATCATGACATTAAAGAGGGGAAGGAAAACATCAAAAAGAACTATAGTCACTTCATTTTAACACAAACTTACAACACAAAATGGAGTAAGTTGTGACAACAATAACTTAGATGGGGAAGAGGATTGGGATGGAACCTCCTTAGATTAAGAAAATAAGAGGCTATCAGAAAATGAACTATCTCATCTACGAGATCTTTTATACAAACCTCACAGTAACCACTAAACAAAAAATCAGAACAGAGACACAAATGATAAATAAAGAGAAAACTGAGAAAACCATCATAGAGAAACATCAAATTGAACTGGCAGTCCGAAATACATAGGACGAGAAACAAGGAAAATACAGAACAATCAGAAAACGAGTGATAAAATGGCAGCATTAGGCCCACATATATCGATAAACACTTGAAATGTAAATGGATTGAATTCTCTAATCAAAAGACACAGACTGGCTGGACAGATTAAAAAACAGGACCCAACAACATACTGCCTCCACAAAACAGATCTCAGTTCAAAAGACAAACACAGGCTCAGGGTGAAGGGATAGAAGACCATAGTCCAAACTAATGGCAAACAAAAGAATCCAGATGTTGCCATACTTACAGAAGACAAGGTAGACTTCAAGATAAAACAGGCAATGAGAGACAAAGAAGAGCAGTATATAACGATAAAAAGAGACACTCCATCAAGAGGACATAACACTTATAAATATATATGCACCCAACATAGGAACAGAAAAGTACATACAGCAACTATTAACAGACCTAAAAGGAGACATTAACAGCAACACAGCAATAGCAGGGGATCTTAACACTGTACTTACATCAGTGGATAGATCATCCAGACAGAAGGTCCACAAGAAACTAGTGGAATTAAACAAAAAACTAGACCAGATGGACTTAATACACATCCCTCTCAAATACACCTGGAACATTCTCAAAGACAGACCATATGATGGGAAATAAGGCAAGACTCACTAAATTTAAGAAGACTGAAATAATATCAGTATCTTTTCTGACCATAATGCTAAGAAACTAGAAATAAACTATAAGAAAAAAGCTGGGAAAGCAACAAATACGTGGAGATGAAACATGCTACTGAACAACCAATAGATACTGAGGAAATTAAAGGAGAAATAAAAAAGTATCAGGAGACAAATGAAAATGAAAATACACCATACCAACTCATATAGGATGCAGCAAAAGTGGTCCTAAGAGGGAAATTCATAGCAATACATGCCCACCTTAACAAACAAGAAAAATTTCAAATGAGAAATCTTAAACTACACCTAACAGAATTAGAAAAAGAAGACCAAACAAAGCCCAAAGTCAGCAGAAGGAGGGAAATAATAAAAATCAGAGCAGAAGTAAATGAAATTAAAATGAGAAAAACAGATGAAAGGATCAATGAAACTAAGAACTAGTTCTTTGAGAAGATAAACAAAATTGACAAACCTTAGCCAGACTCACTAAGAAAAAAGGAGAGAAGCCTCAAATAAATAAAATTAGAAATGAAAGAGGACAAATTACAACAGATACCCCAGACATACAAAAGATTAAAAGAGAATACTATGAAAAACTATATGCCAAATTGGACAATCTAGAAGAAATGCATAAATTCTTAGACACACACAACCCAGCAAAACTGAATCAAGAAGCAACAATCTCAACAGACCAATCACAAGAAAAGAGATTGAAACAGTAATCAAAAACCTCCCAAAAAATAAAAGTCCAGGACCAGATGGCTTCTCAGGAGAATTCTACCAAACATTCAAGAAGATTTAATACCTATCCTTCTCAAACTAGTCAAAAAAATTGAAGACAGAACTCTTTCTAACAGATTTTATGAGGCCAACATCACCTTGATCTCAAAGTCAGACAACAACAACACAAAGAAGGAAAATTGCAGGCCAATAGCACTGATGAACATAGATGCAAAAAAACCTCAACAAAATATTGGCAAACCAAAAACAGCAATACATCGAAAGAATCATACACCATGATCAAGTGGGATTTATACCAGGGACTAAGGGATGGTTCAACATCCACAAATCAATCAATGTGATACACCACATTAACAAAATGAGGAATAAAAACCACACGATCATCTCAGTAGACACTAAGAAAGCATCTGACAAGATTCAACATCACTGATGATAAAAACTCTCAATACAATGGGTATAGAAGGAAATACCTCAACAATAAAGGCCATATATGACAAACCCACAGCCAACATACTCACTGGGGAAAAACTGAAAGCCATCCATCTGAGAACAAGAACAAGAAAAGGGTGCCCATTCTTGCTACTCTTATTCAACAAAGTACTGGAGGACTTGGACAGAGCAACTAGGCAAGAAAAAGAAAGAAAAGTGATCCAAATTGGCAAGGAAGATGTGAAACTCTCACTGTTTGCAAATGACATGATTTTATATAGGAAAACTCTAAAGAATCTATCAGAAAACTATTAAAAATAATCAACAACTACAGTAAAGTGGCAGGTTGCAAAAGCAACTTACAAAAATCAGTTGCATTTCTATACACGAATAAAAAACTAACAGAAAGAGAACTCAAGAATACAATCCCATTTACAATCGCAATAAAAAGAATAAAATATCTAAGAATAAATTTAACCAAGGAGGCAAAAGACCTATACAATGAAAACTACAAGACATTATTGAAAGAAATTGATGATGGCATAAAGATATGGAAAGATATTCCATGCTTATGGGTTGGAAGAATGAACATAGTTAAAATGTCCATGCTACCTAAAGCAATCAAAAGATTCAATGTAATCCCAATCAGAATCACAATGACATTCTACACAGAAATAGACCAAAGAATCCTAAAATTCATATGGGGCAACAAAAGACCCAGAATAGCCAAAGCAATCCTGAGAAACAAGAACAAAGCTGGAGGTTTCACAATCCCTGACTTCAAAATATACTACAAAGCTATAGTAATCAAAAGAGCATGGTACTGATACAAAAACACACACACAGATCAAAGGAACAGAATTGAAAGCCCAGAAATAAAACCACACACCAATGGACAGCTAATCTTTGACAAAGGAGCCAAGAACATACAACAGAGAAAGGAAAGCCTCTTCAATAAATGGTGTTGGGAAAACTGGACAGCCACATGCAAAAGAATGAAAGTAGACCATTATCTTTTGCCACGCACAAAAATTAACTCAAAATGGATTACAGACTTGAAGGTAAGATGTCAAACCACAAAACTCCTAGAAGAAAACATAGGTAGTACACTCTTAGATAACAGTCTTAGAAGGATCTTTTCAAATAGCATGTCTATTCGGGCAAGGGAAACAAAAGAAAATATAAACAAATGGGACTACATCAGACCAAACAGCTTCTGCAAGGCAAAGGAAACTATGAACAAAATGAAAAGACAACCCACTAACTGGGAGAAAATATTTGCAAATCATATATCCAACAAGGGATTATCTCCAAAATATATAAAGAACACATACAATTCAACAACAAAAAACAAACAAACAACCCAATCAAAAAAATGGGCAGAGGATATGAACAGACATTTTTCCAAAGAAGATATACAGATGGCCAACAGGCACATGAAAAAATGTTCAACATCACTAATCATCAAGGAAATGCAAATCAAAACTACAATGAGATATCACCTTACACCTGTTAGAATGGCTATAATCACTAAGTCTAAAAATAACAAATGTTGGAAAGTATGTGGAGAAAAAGAGACCTCTCATACACTGTTGGTGGGAATGCAAACTGGTGCAGCCACTACAGAAAAGAGTATGGAGATTTCTAAAAAAATTAAAAATAGAAATACCATATGACTCAGCTATCCCACTACTGGGTATTTATCCAAAGAATTTGAAATCAACAATTCAAGGAGACTTATATACCCCTATGTGCATTGTAGCATTATTCACAATAGCCAAGATGGGGAAGCAACTCAAGTGCCCATCAATTGATGAATGGATAAAGAAGATGTAGTATATATGTACAATGGAATACTACTCAGCCATATAACAACACAAAATCATCCCATTTACAACAACATGGATGGCCCTTGAGGGTATTATGTTAAGTGAAATAAGCCAGACAAAGAAAGACAAACACTGTATGATCTCACTCATATGTGGAAGAGAAACACATGGACAAAGAGAACAGATTAGTGGTTACCAGAGAGGAAAAGGGTTGGGGGAAGGCATAAGAAGTAAAGGGGTACATATATATGGTGACTGAGAAATAATAATGTACAACTGAAATTTCACAATGTTATAAACTATTATGAGCTCGATAAAAAAAAGAAACCAACTAGTACATCTCTACCATGGACTACTACTCAATAATAAAAGGAATTAATTATTGATACATCCAACAACTTACATGAATCTCAAGAGCATTATGCTGAGTTAAAAAGTCTACTCAAAAGGTCACAGACATATGATATGTATGGAATCACACACATGAATACATTTATATACTATTTTTGAAATGACAAAATTACAGAGATGGAGAACAAATTAATGGTTGCCAGGCATAGTGGAGGTTGAAGGGAGTGTGTGACTATAATGCGGTGGCGTGAATGAGGTCTTGGCAGTGACGAAATAGTTCTGTATTTTGCATGAGGTGGTGGTTACACAAATCTACACGTGATAAAATGACATAGAAGTATATATGCATATTGTACCAATATCATTTTTCAGTGTTTGATACTGTACTACAGTTATGTAAGATGTGACCACTGGGGGAAACCGGCCAAGGGCACAGTGGACCTCTCTGTACTACGTTTGCAACTTCCCAAGTACCTGTAATTATTTCAACATAAAAAATTTTTTAAAAAAATATGTGGAGAGGGGCTGGCCCAGTGGCACAGTGGTTAAGTGCGCACATTCTGCTTCTTGGCGGCCCGGGGTTCGCTGGTTTGGATCCTGGGTGCAGACATGGCACCACTTGGCAAAAGCCATGCTGTGGTAGGCGTCCCATGTATAAAATAGAGGAAGATGGGCATGGATGTTAGCTCAGGGCCAGTCTTCCTCAGCAAAAAGAGGGAGATTAGCAGTAGTTAGCTCAGGGCTAATCTTCCTCAAAAAAAAAAAAAGATGTGGCGGGGATAATGGAATGCAGACAAAGACAAATTAACTATATTAAAATCAATGAGATAACCACAGTGAAGGAGACCAGTAGGAGTGGACATGAGTAACTCTGAAAATAGTGTTTGACTAGATATTGTAAGACTAAAGACAAAAAGAACTGTACCCAACTCTGTACTGTAGTAAGTAAATTTGTTGTTCACAGGGGCGCAGGTTAGCAATTCTGGAACTACTTTATTTGTACGCTAGAGTTGGAAGAATAAGTAAACATATGGTAGATAATGAGAGGCAGCTTTCTTTTTGTTGGAGACAGCAGTTACAAATAAGGAAGGGGAAAAGGCTAAAATGACCCCTGTGGTGCCAGACTGGAGTTAGCAGTACCAATGTAGACTCATGGTTTTTTATTAATAAATATATGCAGATAGACAGACACAAAAATAAATATAGATGTGTGTGTATGCATTGGTATATTTACTTTCTAGTTCTTTCCACCTAGAGGGAGTAGAGCAATAAAACCCCAGTAACAATGAACCTATTATCATTCAGATCTTAGTTTCTAAATACCATTCTCCAATAAAAGGGACCAAGCCTCCTTAGAGAAATGGTTGATTCCAAGGCAAGAAAAGTATAAGTTAGCTAAGCCTGGAACATCCTGCAGTGCCAGAAAGCAAGTAAACGCTAAAAAAAAAAAAAGTGGCACAAGATGTCAGAAGGGCACAGAAGACAATCTGAATAGTTTCCAAAAGCCAAAATTGGAACTGGAACAACAAAATAACAAAAATAACAAAAAAAAAATATGCCAATGACTCCACAGTGATATAAATAAATAGTAACTAAATAAATATATGAGAAGGGTCAACTCTTTCTTATAGAAAAATTCCAATTAATAAATGAAGAAGGAATAAGGCAAATAGAAAATTACCATTAGAAGCAGAAAGTAACAATTGCCGAAGGCAAGATTCACCAATGAAGGCTAACATTAGTGGGCAAACATTAACACGGAAACAGGATATTTGCATAGTCTCAAAATATTTAGTATTTACAAAGTGCAAAATAATTCTAAAGTGTAAAACTTTACAGAGGAGAATCCTGGTAGATACCACCTTAATCAAGTGATCAAGGTTAATTATCAAGAATAATACATATCAACATCATGTACCCCCAATATAACACATGAAAAGGGCATTAAGGTCCCAATAAGTTGGCTTTGAGTTAATCAGAAGGGAGATTCTCCTGCGTGGACCTGACCTAATCAAGTGGGACATAAACATGACAAGGAGTAGCTAAAGTCACTTCCCTGTGGACTTTAGGGAAGCAAAGTGCCAAGTTGTGGAGAGGGTCACAGGGCAGGCAATGTCAGCAACCCCTGGGATATGGGGGTCTCAGTCTTACAACTACAGGAACATAAATTCTGCCAACAACTTAAATGAGCTTAGAAGAGGGCCCCAAGATCCGGATGAGAATGCATTTCAGACAACACCTTGATTTCAGCCTGTGAGCCCAAGCAGATAAGACAGCTATACCACACCTGGATTTCTGATCTACAGAAAGTGTGAGGTAATAAATGGCTCTTGTTTTAAGTCCCGAAATTTATGACAATTTGTTACACAGCAACAGAAAACTAATAGAACAAATGAACCGTGGTCTTTACAAGTGTCTAGGTCATGAAGGATGGAAAAAGTGAGGAACTCTCACAGACTAGGGGAGACTAAGATTGGAGGAGACTAAGGAGACATGGACAACTAAATGCAATTTGTGATCATGGAACAGGTAAAAGACGTTAGTGGAAAAACTGATGAAATCTGAATAAATCCTGTAGTTTAATTAACAATATTGTATCAAGCTAATTTCTTTGTTTTGACCATTGTTCTACAATTATGTAAGATGTTAATATAAAAAGAAGTCAGACGAAGGGTATACAGATTCTCTATAATATTTTTGCAACTCTTCTATAAATCTAAGTTTATCTCAAAAAAAGTTAAAAATATGCATATTTCCAAGTTCTGTACACTGAAAAGACCTGGAATCAATGATAACCCAAGAATAAAAAGCACATCTAGCATCCAAATTGTCTCAAATATTATTTCCACTAAATGATAACAGAGCTCCTTGGTACAATGGCTGATTCATGTGTGAAGCAAGAAATTTACAAGATGAGCCTTGTATTAGTCAGGGTTTTCCAGAGAAAAAGAACCAGTAGGATAAGGAATTGGCTTAAGCGATCAAGAAGGCAGGCAAGTCCCAAGATCTGAAGGAGACCCAGCAGAGCCAACGGTTTAGTTCCAGTCGAATTCTGAAGGCCTGAGAACCAGGAGAACTGATGGTGTAGCTCCTCTCACGGAAGGCTGGCAGGCTTGAGACTCCGGAAGAGGTGATGTTTCAGTTGGAAAGGCAGTCAGGAAGGAGCAGTTCCCTTTTACTCAGCCTTTTTGTTCTATTCAGGCCTTCAACTAATTGGGTGTGGGCCACTCACATTAGGGAAGGCAATCCGACTTAGTCTACCAATTTCAATGCTAATCTCATCCCAAAACACCCAGGATAATGCTTGACCAAATATCCAGCACCTCATGGCCCACTCAAGTTGACAAATAAAATTAACCATCACTAGCCTGGAACATTTTTTCAGAAAGAAAGCAAGGAAGCTACCACAGATTAAGAGAGACTTGTCAAATGGTCACAGAAGCAATAAAAGTGCATCCGCTGACCAAAGACGGGACAAGCTGAGCATCAAGAAGAATAATAAACGCAATTAATTCCAGTATATAAAGACCCATGAGTCAACAAAGATACTTTTTTTAAAAAGTCAAAAACTAAGGAAAACAACATAGGCAAACACCAATGGAAGTGACTAGGGTACCAATTCTTTACTCTGAAAATTAACTATCTCCCTTTCCAGTAAGAACTGTATTACAAGGTACCAAATAACCCTAGTTGATGAGGGAAAGTTCTTTTCAGAGGAATTTCAGCTAATTAAATGTGAAAGGAATAATAAAATTAGAAAATCAGTGTTTTGCAACTCCTAATGAAAGAAACAATTCATTGGTGAAACCACAGATGAACGTTTGATGGGGATCTTTCTAATGGAGGAGCCAGGCTGTCTCACTAAGCCTGCTGATGAAAATTAGCACCACTACAAGTGGAACAGCCAGACATCATGTGCCTGCCGATGCGATACAATATGAAGAACAGCATCATCTACGCCAGAAAAGCTGCATCTAAACCTAATCATGCCTGTAGGGTTAACTTCCACTTAGAGGAACTGTATAAAAGGGGAACAAATTAAAAGAATGAATGAGAAAGTAAACAGATAAATTCAGAACATGGGATATCCTATAAAACAACTGGCCTAGTTTCCTTAACAAGTTAAAAACAAGAAGTTAAAACAAATAAAGAATGAGGGAGGGGCTGTTTTAGATTAAGAGGGACCTAACAGACTTAACAACCAAATACACCATATAAACCTCATTTGGATCCTGATTAAAACAAACCAATTGTAAAAGAAGATTTTTGACACAATCACAGAAATTTAATTATGGAATGATATTAAATGATACCTAGAATGTATTGATAATTCTATTATGTGAGACAGTGGCATTACGCTACTACTATGTAAGAAAATAGCCATATTTTGTAGGATGCATACTGAAGTATGCAGGAGAGAGTTGATATGCTAGCCAAGATTCTCTTTAAAATTAAAGAAAATATAAGAATAAAACCCATAGGGAAAAAGTTCTAATTCCTAGGATCTTCTTGCTCAGGCTTAAAAAATCATGTCTAAACTTCTGGAATTTGGAACTCAGAGGGATGGATACAACTTTTAAAACTTGCTTTGACATTCCCCACAACATCCTACAAAATGTTGAACACAGAGGAGGCACTCAAAAAATACTGAAATATCAGAACACCTTTTTCACATTTATGAGAACTCATTTCCTGTCGGTTCCCCTTTTTCTACCACCCTCATCCCTTAAAATATTTAGTAATTTCCATTGAAAAATTATCTACATATTTTAGGAGTTATATACACATATAGTGTGCCATAATTCTTCAGAGCAGTATTTCAAAAATCAAAAACATTAATAAATTCATGCCTAATAACATGTGTTCATTTTCTACCACTTAATAATACACATGTTTAATCTCAGTAAATTCAAAAAAGATATACTTAAATTTTTGTCGTTAGAATTTTATGGACAGCAACAGAATTGTACCTACATGAACAAAATGTGGAAGTTAGTAACTATGGATTTCATACTTGTAAAAAAAAAAACAAAAAAACAAAAACCTGAGTGCTTACTCTGTTCCAGGCACTATTCCAAGGGCTTTGCATGCATGAACTCATTAATTATTAAAACAATCCTATGAAGTGGGTACTACTATTATTCCCATTTTATAGATGAGGCACAAAAAATAAAAGAAACTTAACCAAGGTTCCACGGCTAACGTATAGCAGTCCTAGGATTCAAAAACATACAGTCTAGCTCCAAAAACCCAGCTCTTGACCACTACACTGGACTGACCGACGTTGAGGCATCCTTTGCCTGATGCTGTCGTCTGTCTACTCAATTCTAGTATTAGCAGTTGGTCTTCATTGTCTCCAAGGAGACAATGAAGAAAGAAATGATGTAAGAATGAACAGTAAAACTTACTTTTTGAATGGCCTCTTCCATATCCAACTCAAATTGTTCATTCTGTAGTAATCTGAGGAATCTCTGGCGCTCGACACGGTCAGCAATTTGATTCTGCACCATTCGGTCCCTGATTTGATTCTCTATCTTTTTTAGTGCCTCAACATGTAATTTTTTGCAGTAGTTTATATCTACTAATTTCTGATGCCCTTCACTGCAGCTCAAAGTTCTCCTTTTGGAAGCCTATAATGCAAAAAAAAAAAAAAAAAAAAAAAAAGAGGCATACTTCGGTATTCCAAAATCTAATTTTTAAAAATATATCGATGTAAGCCCCAGTAACAAATGATACAAAAAGAGCTAACAGTGATAAACGAAGGGCCTTTGGCTTCCTTCGTAAATTCAGAGAAATATACCATAATAAAAGAGTAAACGTGGTAGATTAATATATTGATCTATCAGAGAAGTAGCTACTATTACTATTCCCCATCCTACAGATGGGGTATGAAAAGTAAAAGCAACTTTACCCAAGGTTCCACAGCTAATCAACAGCAGCACTCGGATGCAAAGACAGGCGGTCGAGCCCCGTAGACGCAGCTCTTGACCACTCCGCCGGGAATTCCTCTCCGCATTCCTCCCCCAACCCTTTCCCCATCAGCGCTGTTCAGAAGCGGGTCAGGTTTTCCTCCTATATAACCCGCTGCTACTTATTCATAAATTCACTCTCTCCTGGACTTTTATTTCCCCTAATTTGTCCAACGGTTCTTAATCTTTCCGCAAATTTCCAGAAATACGGGAAACAAGATTTTTACCGGGCAGATGTAATACAGTGTAGGGAAAATGCAAAAAACCTGGAAGCCAGCGCAAGCGTTGCTTAAACAACAGCACCTGCAGCCCCGGAAAGCAAATACGAGTTTCCCACTTAAGTCTCAGGTTAGGTACTTGAAACCGTTTTCTAGAAGGAGGCTGGCTCTAAACTACACTTATATCAATAGATAAACACGTAGTTTCCAGACCCCCGACCGGCTCACCATCTTGGCAGAAGAACAGCCCTCGCTCCGGCTCCCGCGGCCACCACCTCCCGCCGCAACTGCAGCGGCGGGCTGAGCTCCCTAGAGTTTGCGCGGTTTCCGGGCAACGGCCGCCGTGGCGCCTCCTGCCGTGCAGGGCCCATCCGCACAGGGCGCGGCCGCCCATTGGGCGCAGCAAGACCCAATCGGCATTGAGCTTCTTGAGACGCTGGCAGGGCGGCTACTCCTATAGGCCTACAGCTGACTGGCGGGAAGTTCAGATCTTGTGTCCTGACGCCAGCGCTTTGCGGTCCGTCAGGGAGCTCCAGATTTCCCTCAAGCGGCTAATTCCGTGGTTTAATGGGGTTGGGAGCCAAGCTGAAGTCTGTAGAAACTGTTTACAGAGAAATACGCCAACTCCTGTCTAGATCATGGGGCCAAAGGCACTTTCCACGCACAGAACATCCTGCGCCCTCAACGCCTGTTCTGTCAGGGTTGATGACGGCTTTCATCCTCAGCTGTGGGAGGCACGGTCACCGGCCCCATCGCTGGGGGACTGGGAGGTTCTGTGGGTAGCGCGGGCTTCCAGAAACCTTTGCCTCACCTCCCACAGAAGCTGTTGGTAAACTTTGGGAATAAAATGTGTGGGCCACGTGGATCTTATTCTGCTATGTAATACGTGGCCCAGGTACAAATAAGAGAGCACTTAGATGATGGCAGGATGTGGTCTGCTTTATTTTATCAGCACATTAGACACTAAAGTCCATTTTAAGAGGAAGAATTTAAGAACAGGAATGGGTCAGAGAAATTAGTCAAATATGTTGATTTTAAAGATCACATATTTTGGGGCCGGCTCCGTGGCCGAATGGTTAAGTTCACGTGCTCCGCTGCGGCGGCCCAGGGTTCGGATCCTGGGTGCGGTCATGGCACTGCTCGTCAGGCCACGTTGAGGCGGCGTCCAACATCCCACAACTAGAAGGACCTGCAACTGAGATATACA